>NC_089250.1:202468596-202776794 GCF_963930625.1 Muntiacus reevesi
TCCAAGACGAAATAGAACAGGTGGTCAAACACATTCAAACTTTCCTTCAGGAAGTGTTCCTGGATGGGTAAAATGAAAATAAGAGGGGCCTTTGAGTCTATCTTAGGGTAGAGGATAGGATCTAGGATCTTTGCCTCTGTGGGTTAGAGAAAAATAATTCTGTACATTTGGGGTTTTTTAAAAATATTATTTATTTATTCGGCTGTGCAGGTCTTAGTTGTGGTATGTGGGATCTTCAGAATACGTTTTAGTTTTGGCATGCAGAATCTTTAATTAATGCACATGAACTCTTAGTTGCAGCATGTGAATTCTAGTTCCCTGACCAGGGATCAAACCTGGGCCTTCCTCACTGAAGATGCAGAGTCTTAGCCACTGGAGCACCAGGGAAGTTCCTGTGTATTCCTATATGATGGAAATCATGTTACTCCTGAGGCTCTCATAGGAGACACTAGTAAATATCTCTGTTGGGCAATGCTTCTCCCCTATCATGTAGAGTTTCATTTTCCTCTTAGTGTGAGCATATATTTTGATGTGTTCACAATAAAAGCTCATGAATTTGGATTCTATCCATTCAAGAATTTGTGACACTAAAAAGAGAAATTTAGTTGACATTTGGAAGCACGTAAGAAAGTTCTCAAGCCACTTTAGAAGCATTCAATTAGATGCAAACAATTACTAGGCTAATTATAAATCATTCCTACCTACTCATTAAAGCAGGTCCAAGATGCTAGTTAAAAGTAATAAAGCTGTATCTCTTTGCAAACAGTCTATAACTCAGGATGTTGCTAATTCAAATTAGCCTCCCCCTCAATCAAGGAAATTACTGAAGTGTGTTGGCTTGCTCTTTTTAAAACTAAATGGAACATCTTTTCTTCTGATTATATAAGTGCCCCTACAACATAATAAACTTAGAAAAATTTAGAACAAGGTAAGGGGAAAAAATTCACCCAGTGTGTCTGTATATAATCATTCTAAGCACATCCATGTGTTCCTTCCAATCTCTTCCTAAATATAATTTGACAAATCAATGGGTGAATGGAGGCATGGATGGGTGAATAGGTGGATAGTCAAATTGATGATCAATAGATACACAAATAGATATGCAGACTGATTTTCTAAAAACAAAGGTCATAATGTATCAGAGATTATTCATTCTCACCAATTATCCATATATTCTTCCATATGTACATCTCTCCACTGTATATGTTTATTTTGGCTGCACCACAAGGCATGTGAGATCTAGTTCCCTGACCAGGGATTGCCCCTTGCTTTGGAGGTGTGGAGTCTTAGTCACTGGACCACCGGGTAATTCCCTGTCTACTTTCTTTATTTTTTTTTTTCCATTTATTTTTATTAGTTGGAGGCTAACTACTTTACAATATTGTAGTGGTTTTTGCCATACATTGACATGAATCAGTCATGGATTTCCATGTATTCCCCATCCCAATCCCCCCTCTTTAAAGTTGGCTGGGACATGAGACAACCTGGGAGAAAGAACGGGAGGGTAATGATGCACACCTTTCCCAGTCTGACATCAAAACTCCCTTTACTATCAGCTCCATGCTATCTCTGCCTCATCTGTCTTATGGTAAAAGTATCCTTGAGTCCCTGGTTTTCTCATCAAAGGAGAGCTGTGTCATCTGCACCTGAGACAAGAGCAAGAAAAGCAAACGTTTGCAGGATTAGGCCATTGAGATTCAAGAGATGTTTATCAGTACAGCATGCCCCAGCCTATCCTGACTACAGACTCTGCATACACTGATGCATATTCTATTATTAGTCATTTTACATTATATGATAAGCAATCTCCTATGTCAATACATATTTCCTAAAATGTAATTTTAATGGCTGTGCAATATTCATTCATTCATTCATCATGTGGTTGTACCAGATTTTTTTTTACTGTTTTAGTCTCTGTGGTTTTTTATTTGAACATGAGGATACATTCCTAGAAAATAATTTCTAAAATTGTAACATTTTTTAAAAGTTTTTGATCTATTCGACAGTGCCTTACAGATATCTGTGCAAGTTTCTCATGTAGTCTAAGGGAATGCTACTCTGATGGTATTCTTAACAAAACTGGGCATTAATATTTAAATACTCTTTGCCAACTTGATAGGTGACCATGACACTTCTTTTTAATTAAATATTTATTACTAATGAGGCTAGAGCATCATATATCTGCCATAAGCTTTTGGTTTCCTTTGTGAATTACAATTTCTTCAGCCTGAGATTTCCTATCTCCATACCATCTTTATCTAGATAACTCCCACATATTTTTTTTAAGGCTCAACTTAAAATCATTTCTTCCCAGAGACCATCACAGACTCATCCAAACTAAATTATTCCCTATGCCTTGTCACAGTACCATACCCCATGAATATCAATATAATAACACTTTCTGTAAATATTTGTTTCAACGTCTGTCTTCGTTGGCAGACAAGAGTCATTTCTGACTTACCTGTTCACTACTGTCATGGTGCTTGGCCACATTAGATGAGCAATACATGTTTGTTTAATAAATAGATTGACTGATAAAGATAACAGCTATACTTATTATATTAATAATAATTCCTTATAGAAAACGATGCAAAACTGATGATTGATTATAAAGGTGAAAATTGCAAAGATGATGGCACAATGGTGGAAATTACTACAGAAGCGATCTTTATATGGATGAAGGTGTTTACATAAATGGTAAGGATGTGGTGAAAGAAAGTGTTAGTGGCTCAATTGTGTCCCACTCTTTTGCAACGCCATGGACTGTAGTCTGCCGGGTTCCTCTGTCCATGGAATTCTCCAAGCAAGAATACTGGAGTGAGTTGCCATTGCCTTTTCCAGGGAATCTTTCCAACCCAGGGATCAAATCCAGGTCTCCTGCATTGCACATGGACTTTTTAAGGTCTGAGCCATCAGGGAAGGATGTGGTACTGATTTTAATTATCATAGTGGCCACTGTCATGGTGATGATAATGATGCTCCCCTGATGGTAGTGATAGTGTTGAAGCTGATAAGAGTGATGGAGGCGTTGATGGTGATTATATCAATATTTGCCAAAGCTTGTTTGTTTGTTTGTTTGTTTTTAACCAATATAAAGATCTCTTTGGTCTGCTATTATTTTGGGGTTTCCAGGTGGCACATAGTAAAGAATTCACCTGTCAGTGCAGGAATCACAAGAGACATTGGTTTGATCACTGCATCAGGAAGATCCCCTGGAGTAGGAAATGGCAACCCACTTCAGTATTCTTGCCTGGAAAATTCCATGAACAGAGGAGCCTGGTAGACTACAGTCCATGGGATCGCAAAGAGTCAGACATGACTGAGCAGCAGGCATGCCCTGGCTGCTATTATTTACTAGCTGAATGGCCTTGGGAAAGTACCACCTTGTATAGACCTCATGTCCTCATCTGTTAAATGATGGTGTTTTGCAGAAAGTTTTCACTTTCATCTCAGGTTCAAAGGATTTGTTAATAAAATAAGCCACTGGTTTTATATAAATAAATAATACAGATATTTATTAGAGAATTATATAGCTTACTTTCAACATACTAACATTAAAAGAAAAGAGAAAAAGAAAGAGCAGAGACTACATTGCCAAATTGGGTTTTGACCAACATTCAGACTCAAACAGTACTGGGAAGTCCCTGGAGTTCCAGCTAGGAAATGGTCCCAGGCAGTGTCTGGGCTCCGTGGGTGAGACTTCAAAGATTGCAGTTTAGTTCAGTTCAGTTCAGTTACTCAGTCGTTTCTGACTCTTTGCAACCCCATGGACTGCAGCACGCCAGGCCTGCCTGTCCATCGCCAACTCCTGGAGTTTGCTCAAACTCAGGTCCATTGAGTCAGTGATGGATGCAAACTAATATCACCATCAATCTGTGACCAATTGCAAGCCTGGTTTTATGTTAATGCTGTTTGTTTTGTCTTGTAAAACTTCAAGTCAGTTCAGTTCAGTTCAGTCACTCAGTCATGTCCGACTCTCTGTGACCCCATGGGTTGCAGGATGCCAGGTCTCCTTGTCCATCACCAATTTTTGGAGCTTACTCAAACTCATGTCCATTGAGTTGATGATGCCATCCAACCATCTCATCCTCTGTCGTCCCCTTCTCCTCCTACATTCAATCTTCCCCAGCATCAGGGTATTTTCCAATGAGTCAGTTCTTCGCATCAGGTGGCCAAAGGATTGGAATTTACACTTCGGCATCAGTCCTTCCAATGAATATTCAGGACTGATTTCCTTTAGGATGGACTGGTTGGATCTCCTTGCAGTCTAAGGGACTCTCAAGAGTCTTCTTCAACACCACAGTTCAAAAATTCTTCAGCACTCAGCTTTCTTTATAGTCCAACTCTCACATCCACACATGGCTACTGGAAAAACCACAGCTTTGACTAGATGGACCTTTGTCAGCAAAGAAATGTCTCTGATTTTTAATGTGCTATCTCATTTGGTCATGGCTTTTCTTCCAAGGACTCAAGTGTCTTTTAATTTCATGGCTGCAGTCACCATCTGCAGTGATTTTGGATCCTCCAAAAATAAAACCTGTCGCTATTTCCACTGTTGCCCTGTCTATTTGCCATGAAGTGATGGGACCAGATGCCATGATCTTAGTTTTCTGAATGTTGAGTTTTAAGTCAACTTTTCACTCTCCTCTTTCACTTCCATCAAGGGGTTCTTTAGTTCTTCTTCACTTTCTGCCATAAGGGTGGTGCCATCTGCATATCTGGGGTTATTGATATTTCTCCCACCAATCTTGATTCCAGCTTGTGCTTCATCCAGCCCAGGGTTTCTCATGCTGCACTCTGCATACAAGTTAAATAAGCAGGGTGACAATATACAGCCTTGATATACTCCTTTCCCTATTTGGAAAAAGTCTGTTGTTCCATGTCCAATTCTAACTGTTGCTGCCTGACCGCATACAAATTTCTCAAGAGGCAGGTCAGATGGTCTGGTATTCCCATCTATTTCAGAATTTTCCACAGTTTATTGTGATCCACAGAGTCAAAGGTTTTGGCATAGTCAATAAAGCAGAAATAGATATTTTTCTGGAACTCTCTTGCTTTTTTGATGATCCAGCGGATGTTGGCAACTTGATCTCTGGCTCCTCTGCCTTTTCTAAAACCAGCTTGAACATCTGCAAGTTCACAGTTCATGTACTGCTGAAGCCCGCTAGCTTGGAGAATTTTGAGCATTACTTTACTAGCGTGTGAGATGAATGCAATTGTGTGGTAGTTTGAGCATTCTTTGGCATTGCCTTAAAACTTGGAATGTTGTTAAGCCTGGGGCTTGGTTGGCCAGGCCCCCTCCAGGGGCTCAACAATCTCAAGATTCCTCCCCCTTCTTATCTAAGGCGCCGCAAGTCTTGCACTCCCAGCAGGCAGTCACTCCCAGTCGCTCCCAGTCAGGGCAATGTCCAGGCATGTTAGAAGCAAGGTCAGAGGCCCGTTCTGCTCTGTCTCTAAAGCCTAAACAATACTATTTATTTAATTTCCCTAACAGGTGGTAATATTCTTTTCTTTTGGTTTTTTTTTTTTTAACTTTTTATTTTGTATAGGGGTATAGCCAATTAACAATGCTGTGATAGTTTCAGATGAACAGCCATATATATATATACATGTAGCCATTCTCCCCCAAACTCCCCTCCCATCCAGACTGTCACATAACACTGAGCAGAGCTCCACGTGCTATACAGTTAAGTCATCGTTTATCCATTTTAAATATAGTAGTATGTACATGTCCATCCCAGACTCCCTAACTATCCCTTCCCCAATCCTTCCTCCTAGCAATAATAAGATCATTCTCTAAGTCTGTGAAGTCTTTCTGCTTTAGATTCCACAAATAAGGAATCTCATGATACTTCTTCTCTGTATGGCTTACTTGCTTCTTTCAGTATGACTATCTCTAGCTCCGTCCATGTTGCTGCAAACGGCATTATTTCATTCTTTTTAACGGCTGAGTAATACTCGATTGTACATATGTACAATGTCTTTATCCTCTGTCAATGGACATTTAGGTTGATTCCCTATCTTAGCTCTTGTAAAGAATGCTTCCATGAACACTGGGCTGCCAAAGCTTGTTGGTTCATTTTCTTGGGATAATCGAAATTAAAAAGAGACAATTGGCCTTACAAAGATTTTTGGCCAACATGCCATATCCCTGGCCATGGGAACATGACCACGTCTCAGCCTGGACTTTATTCAGATAGAGAGGTTTTATATGATCCAAATTTAAGAAAGTTATATCAAAACACTCAAGGAACTTGTCTCAGGAGATTTGCCTCTGCCATGCAAGGCAATTACCCTCACCACCACCAAATCCCTTGTCCTTCCGTTTGAATGTAAGGCCTGGGTAAGACTTCAGCTTAGGAATAAGGTCCTTAACGAACAGAAACCTACTACTTGACCACTGAAGGCAGGACCAGAAGTGGTAGATAGATGCCATTGCATAGGACTGCAGACCTTAGAGTCTCTTGGGTTAAAACTGGCAACGTTCACTGATAATGTCAGAAGTTGAGTCATTTCTAAAAGCCACATTAAGGGTTTAGAATTTTAATCCAAGGGTGAAGAGAAAGAAAGGATGGATGCTGATATTTTAGTGGAATAGAAGACATTTGTGAAGAAATAGGGTGTCTTAAGCTAGATAACTACAAAATAGCTACTGTGACAGGTAATCCCTCAGTAGTTCAGCACAATACATGTTTATTCAGCACTTTTTAAAGGGTCAATTTGCAATGGTGGGAGCTCTACTCTATTCAGTGACTCAGGGACCTGGTCTTCTTCCTTTGATTCTGGCTATCACGTGGCTTCCAAGATCACCACGGCATGAGAAGAATGTGTGTAGCACATTGGTCCATTAATGCGTCAACTCTTCGGCTCACATTTTCTTACCTTGATCTAGTCATGTGGTCCTGCCTGACTGGCATGAGTTAGGAATCATAATCTTTCTGTGTTTCTAAGAAGGATGACAAAACCAGACATAGGTGAGTACTGGCAGTGCTTTATGCCATTGGGAATTGTCTACAAGAAGTCTGGAACCAAGGAAACTCGGAATTACATTCTCAATATGACATTTTGTCCAGGGGAGTGTTTGGACCAAAATAAAATGCAAACTTACTTATCCATCAAAGATTGACTGTCTTGTGTATATTAAAACAAGATGACCTTTCTTCCTTTAAAGAGCTAGGATTCAAGAAAAATGCCATACACTGGTAAGTAATATGAGTCTGGACTTTAACCACTATTAACTATGGAAGAACTTACTAGTCAATTTCATGGCTTGGGACCCAGACCCCAAATCCTTCTCAGGACATGATCAGTCGATTAGAACATGCAGGTGAGGTTAGCCCATTGGTCTTCTCTATTCTTCTTTGTCAAAAGAAGTTGGAGGGAGTTTCTGCTTCCAGCTGTGATAGTAGTGGACTTACCTTTTAAAAGTAGCCACCTATGAAATTAAACAAAATAAACGAGGTAATGGTTTTCAGAGACTGGACATCAAGATGCAGATGCTCAAGTCTACAGTATCTGAAAGGAGGAAAATTAACCAGGCGAGTCCTACAATTGCCTTAGCTCTCCATCAGGGGATAAATTCCCATGTGAAGAAGCAACTGTGGTCCAAGCAGAGAACATCAGTTGCACTGCACCAAGGAAGCAGACAATAGAGTCTGGGGTAGCTGAAGGAGCTGGAATCTGTGACACCTAAACGAAAGAGAGATATGAACAGGAGAGCATCCCAGAAGTCTGTGTGAGGGGTCCTCATGAGCTCTTAGCTAAAGACCAGACTATCCATATGCAGGGCGAGACAATGCAGAGGTCAAAATGTGACAAGATGTTAGCATTCCAGGTTGGTCAGAAGAGAGGCTTCATTCCTTAACAACTTGTTACTCACTCTGCTCCAGCCTTTTAGTAAGAAACACCAGAAAGTTCACAGCTTAAGAGTTATAAAAAAAGGAAGACCTTTCTAGATCAGCCCTAACATTTCCTATACTGATACACTAACAAAGCTGCAGGGGAGAAAGATCACTCAGCAGTGACCTGGCCCCTGCATTGAGACTCTGAGGGCCCCACAATCAGCTGCCGTAGGACCTGACTCCAGCCACCAGTACGTTCAGAGACATGGCCCTTACTCAACAGCAGGCTAGCACCAACTCTGGGACCCAGTGGACCTTGCTTCCACTCATGCCAGGACAGAGCCCTGTCCACCAGCAGACAGTATTCCTTAAATGAGGAAGAGCCTGGCAGTCAACTGGTACAGGGGGTAGGTCAGCCTACTAGCATACTGACAGTAATTGGCCCCACTGAAAAAGAAGGGTCTAGACAACCCACAGAGGGGGCATCATTAAAGCATATGGCTCTGGTGACCAGACGGGAGTGTCCTGCTGGGCCCCATAAACTTAAGCTTGCACGCATCTGACTCTGTAACCCCATGGACTGTAGCCTACCAGGCTCCTCTGTCCATGGGATTTCCCAGGCAAGAATACTGAAGTGGGTTGCCATTTCCTTCTCCAGGGGATCTTCCCAACCCAGGCATTGAACCCATGTCTCCTGCATCTCCTTCATTAGCAGGCAGTTTCTTTACCACTACCACCACCTGAGAAGCCCCAGGTTCCATAGGGTATCTCCTGTATAAGGCCATTTCCCCAAGATTAAGAAATGAAACTGACCTACTTAGTACATAGAAGTAAAAGGAAAGAATTAGGTAAAATGAGCTGACAGATGGGTATATTCAAAATGAAAGAATGAGATAAACCCCCAGATGAAGAACTAAGTGAAGAGGAGATAAACGATCTGTCTGATAAAGAGTTCAAGATAATGGTCACTCAGGAGAAGGATAGATGATCACAGTGAGAAATTTAACAAATATTTAGACAATAAAGAGAAGACCCAATCAGAGATAAAGACCACAATGACAGAAATAAAAAATATATTAGACAGAATTAACAGAAAATTAGATGATACAGAAGAACAGATTGGCATGCTGCAAAACACAGTAGTGAAAATTACCACAGCAGCAGCAGAAAAGAGTAACTAGATTTATTTCAGTGATCATTTTTTATATATAGAGCATTAAATTACTATGTTGTGCACCTGGAACTAACTGTAACTATAACTGTAAGTCAATTATATGTCTGTGCACTCAGTCATGCCAGACTCTTTGTAACCACATGGACTGTAGCCCACCAGGCTTCTCTGACCATGGAATTTTCCAGACAAGAATACTGGAGTATGTTGCCAGCTCCTTCTCTACGGGATCTTCCCAACCCAGGGATCGAACCCACTTCTCCTGCACTGGCAGGAGAATTCTTTACCACCGCCCCACCTGGGAAGCCTGGGTCTATTACAACTTGATAATAAAAACAATAATAAAATGATTTGTGTCTAAAAAATATGAAGAATTCTTACAACTCAATAATAAGAAGAGCTAAATTTCAAATAAGAAGGGGGCAACAGATTTGAGCAGACATTTCACCAAAACAAAAAGCATATACACATGGAAAATAAGCACAAGAAAAGATCATTTGCCATTGAGGAAGTTCAAATTAAAACCATAATAAGACAATATTATGTCCCTACTAGAATAGCTAAAATTAAAAAGAATACTCATGCCCAGTACTAGTAAAGATAGGAAGCAACTAGTAAATTATATAACCCTTTTGAAAAACAATATGGCAGTATCTTTAAAAGTTACATTTACATGTAATATATGGCTCAACTATTTCACTCTTGAGTATTTATTCAAGAAAAACAAAAGCAAATGTTCACACAATGTTGTAAATGAAAATTTATAGGAACACTATTATAATAGTCAAAGACTAGAAATAACCCAAATGTCTATCAACAGGTTAATGAAAAACCAAATTGTGATATATCAACACAATGGTATACTATTCAGCAATAAGAAGTAACACATGAAAATAGATGAATCTCAAATCATTATGCTGAGTGAAAAAAAAACCAGGTACATATTATTTGACTACATTTATTATTTATTTATTAAATGTTCTATTTTATATTAAAGTATAGTTAACAGTGTTGTTTCAGGTGTATAGCAAAGTGATTCAGCTATACCTAAGCATGTATCTATTCTTTTTCAAATTCTTTTCCCATTTAGAGAATTGTTGTTGGAGAATAGTGAGTAGAGTTCCCTGCACTATAAGGTAGGTCTTTGTTGATTATACATTTTAAATACAGCAGCGTGTACACATCAAGCCCAAACTCCCTAACTATCCTTCCTTGCACTTTTCCCCTTGGAGTAAACATAAGTTCATTCTTTAAGTCTGTGAGTCTATTTTGTAAATAAGTTCGGTTGTATCATTTTTTAAAGTTTTCCCATAGAAGCAATATCATGCAGTATTTATCTCTCTCTGTCTGATTTATTTAGATGCTACAGAAAAAGTCAGACAAAAAAATACATGCTGTATGATTCCACTTATTTATAGCTGATAAGTTGGGTCTGACTTTTTGGGAGTCCGTGGGTTGCAGCACACCAGGCTTCCCTGTCCTTCACTATCTCCCAGAGTTTGCTGAGATTCATGTCCATTGAGTGGGTGATGCTATCTAACCATCTCATCCTCTGCCATCCTCTTCTCCTTTTGCCTTTATTTATAGCTACGGAATGTTATGGCCAGCTAAGCTCCAGGGACAGAAAGCAGACCAGTGGTTGCCTGAGGATGTATTGGGAGAAGACAGTGATAAAAGATGTGGTGAAATTACAACACTCACCCTTTGCAACCACTTTGGAAAAAAATTTGGAGGTTTCTTATAAAGTTAAACATGCATTTCTCATCTGACCTAGCAATTCACAAGAGAAATCAAATTCTATGTTCCCCAAAAATCTTCTACATCAATATTTCATAGCAACATTTCTCATAATAACCAAGGACTAGAAACAACTAAGTGTCTAGGTGAATGCATTAAAATACGTGATGTGTTTGTACATGGAGTACTTTTAACCAATGTAAAAGAACAAATTACTGATACACAGACTAACATGAATGAAACCCCAAAACATTATGCTGAGTACATGATGTCAGATTAAAAAAAAAAAAAAAAAAAAAAAGCATGGTTCCATTAATTCGAAGTCTTGGCAAAACTATAGTGAAAAAAATCAAACCAGTGACTGCCTGGAATGTGAAGTTAGAGATTTACTGCAAAGACTCATAAGCAAGCTATCAGAAGTGAAAGAAGAATTCTGTATCTCTATTGGGATGATGGTGACGTAGGTCTACATATTTGCCAAATTCATAGAACTGTATACTTAAAATATATGCATTTTGTTGTATGTTAATTGTATCTCAGTGACGTGACGCTGATTTTAAAATGAAGAGAATATAGGGAGTTTGGAAAGAAACGTGAAAGAGGACAAATCCCTGAGGCTTTCAAATATGTATCCCCAGCTCCTTTACAAGAAACAGCAGGTGGCTCTTGCCAAATTGAGTTTATTTTTAGGCAAAGAGTCCATTGGCATACCCTTGGGGGTTATTTTCTAGCAGTAAGTATTTCCTTTTGCATTTTCTTCACAGCATAGAAAACAAAGGACTTGGAAAAGTGTTTGGCTGCATAAAACTGTAAAGTGCTTTGCTTTTCCTGGGATGCATTCAGAACCAAATTTTAATATCATTTTCTCTTATTATGATGATCAGCACACAATCACAGGTGACCTCTGTGATGATGGATAGAAGAGGAGGAGTCATATGCTGGGAATCTGAGAACTTGAGTTGAGTCCTCTGCACTACCTCTTTGAGTATCTTTGGGACCCCAGGCAGACCACCTGCTTGCTTTGGGCCTTAATCCCCCACTCAGTCGGGAAAAAGAGGGTCACTGAACCTCTACTGGACGAGAAAGTTATTGCCAGACTCAAATGAGAACAAGTCTCTAAATACACTTAAAAAAAAAAAACCAAACTATTTATTTGGCTACATCGGGTCTCAGCTGCCACATGCGAGGTCTTCATTGCATCATGCAGGATCTGTTGTTGCTGCGCACAGATTCTTTAGTCGTGGCACAGGGGCTCCAGAATGTGCTGGCTCCATAGCTGTCGCTTGTGGGTTTAGTCGTTCCATGGTATGTGGGATCTTAGTTCCCTGATCAAGGATGGAACCTGTGTCCCCTGCATTGCAAGGCAGATTGTAACGGACCACCAGGGAAGTCCCGGTAAACACAGTTTTGAATTAAAGCGCAGGGTAGTGCTTAGCCCTTCAGTCGTGTCCAACTCTTTGCGACCCATGAACTGTAGCCCACCAGGCTCCTCTGTGCATGGGGATTGTCCAGGCAAGAATGCAGGAGTGGGTTGCCCTGCCCTCCTCCAGGGGATCTTTCCAACCCAGCGATCAAACCCAGGTCTCCCGCCTTGCAGGTGGATTCTTTAATAGGAATTCTACTAAATGTTTAATTTTAGAGAAACAAGGGATATATTTTTGTCAAACTTACACAGGCCAGGGGAAGAAGAGCACCCGTATCTTGAGGTGGCTGGCTGTCTTAAGTCCCTAGAAACTAGCGAAGAATGGGCAATGCAACGTCTGTAGAACCAGAAGATCTTAGTTTGTGCTCTCCAAAATTTAAAATTAAAAAAAACATGAACTGTGACATTTGGGCCAAAGAACTGAATCCTTAGCCCAGAAGTTTCCATCTGTAGAGTTTTAATGATCATATAGAAGTTTCATAAAAATAAGTTGAAAAAACTTTTGTGGAAACATAATATAGTGACTGAGAAACGTTTAATTTGTTAAATTTAGTTTAGGTTAGACAGAACTTGAAATTTTTCCTCTTAAGTGTAATTATTAGCACTTCCTTATTAGTCCATGTAATCCTGGAAGACAGAGCCAAACAAGAGATGAGGTTCTGAAAATAATAATGGTGATGAAGACAGTAATCACAATTATGACTATAAACATGTATTGAGAAAGTGTTATTTATTGAGAAAGTATTACTATAAACATTTATTGAGAAACTATTATTGCTTTATCTGTGTATCTCAGTCTTCTCAGTAACCCATGAGGTAGACATGATGCATGATAATTTATCCTTATCTTGCAGATGAAAGCCAGGCTGATTCACACAGGTAGTTAGTGCTGAGCTGGGCTTGAGGCTTTATTTGTGCTAGTCACCAGTGTAAATGTGCTTTTCAACTGCACCATTGAAAAGATTCCTCCATAACTCCAATTTTCACTATATGCAGCTCAGCGGCAATAAAATCATGCTGTTAAGAGATCCCAGAATAGGAGGCCTTGGTCGCTCTCTCCCAGGGAGTGGTTGTTCTTCAGGTCTTGGGGCTTTTGTTATAACAAAACGCTTGTGTGTCTCCAATAGCACCTGCAGCCAGCTGCTCATTTGGTGAAACACAGTTTGTAGGTTCCAGAGCAGGTGGTTTTCCACCACCGTTTATCAGCAAACATATCCATTGTACAGATGCACCTGCTGTTTCTCAGGACTCCTATGTGGAATCCTTTAAAAAAAAAAAAAAAAATGAAAGAACATTTTGCCAAGCAGAAAATTCTCCTGCCCTCATTTAGAGGTGTTAACAGATTCACATTTTCCTAAGTGGGCTTTCACATGCAGGGAAGAAAGGAGAGCTTGACGTTGGCAGACCCACCCAATAGGAAATTGGATATCAAGAAATGAGGGTAAGTGATTATTGAACACTTATTCTATGCCTAGCATCCTGTTAGATGTTTTCACTCGAGGACTTTCAGATGGTCCTCAAATCAACCAGGTTAGTGCGTATTGGTTATGATTTTCAGTTATGGTTTAATTTGCCAATTACCCCTGAAATTTCAGTGGCTTCCCTCAACAACAGCTTATGTCTCACTCAGGCTAAGAGTCCGGCTGACTTCAGTGGGAAGTCCTACTTCACGTAGTCACTTAGGGACCCAGGTTTCTGAAAACGCATCATGTAGCCACTACAATTGTTGTGTCAGGGGACGCAAGAACTGAAGAGATGCACATTGGGTCTTAAATGTCTCAGCAGCAAGGGTACCTCATATCCACGTGCAGTTTATTGGCCAGAATTAGTTAATTGTCCTGCCTAGCCACAAGAAGCCCGGGAAATGGGTGGTGGGTGTGACAACATTGATGCCTGGCAGTATATGTTTGCAACACCTGTCCCTTCCCACAATTTACAGGGGAATAAACTATGAGTCAAAGAAATTATTTGACTTATTCAACATCTCACAGTTCTTCAACAGCAAGACGAGGTGTCAAAAATATGTCTTTTGAGCTCCAATCAGTAATCATACAACTTCCTTTTAAAGCTTCCTTGGAGTGCCATATCGAGAATCCTAATATTTCCAAGGACAGATCTTTGGATGCTATTCAAGTGTTGATCAGTGTGGGGATGACTGTGTAGCAGTCAATGTTCAGCCAGAGAAGTAGAGGAAGATTATGTGTGTGTGTGTGTGTGTGTGTGTGCATGTACACATATGTGCCCATGTGGGTATTTGTATGTTGGTGTGTTAGTCATACAGTCATGTCTGACTCTTTGCGACCCCATGGACTGTAGCCCACCAGGCTCCTGTGTCCATGAAATTCTCCAGGCAAGAATACTGGAGTGGGTAGCCATCCCCTTCTCCAGGGGATTTTCTTGACCCAGGGATTGAACCTGTGTGTCCTGCATTTTAGGCAGATTCTTTACTGCCTGGACCACTAGTGGGTATGTACATGTGCAGCATTCTCATGTGTAGCTATGAAATATTTAACAGTGTATTTAAGTATTTCCCATACTACAATGCTCGTAGAAGGCAATGGCAGCCACTCCAGTGTTCTTGCCTGGAAAATCCCAAGGACGGGGGAGCCTGGTGGGCTGCCATCTATGGGGTCACACAGAGTCGGACACAACTGAAGCGACTTAGCAGCAGCAGCAGCAGCAGCATACTACAATGCTACAGTGTAAATTCCTAAAGGAAGGAGTTGTGTCTGATATACATGTAAGGAATTTGTTAGAAAACTGGCTCATGCAGTTGTAGGGGCCTGTTAAACATTCTCTTAAGCTGCTGGTTTGTGTATAATGCTGCGGTCTGTGGTCCACAAAACAGGTGGCTGGGAATGAAAGGTCATGAGTGGGCTAGAACCCATAAGCATGAGCTGGAGATGGATTGAAACCCATGTCCAATCTTGTTGCCTTTGTCCTTGGTCATGAGGTGTCCTGCAAAGCTGAGGCCCTTCCTTATGAGGCTAGATACACACTTCTAGCCTTGGGTTAGAGGTAAAGGAGAATCTAGCGGAAGGTAAAGCAATGGAAGACCAGGCTTCATGACAAGGAGGTGAGTCAGTAGATCAGCAACACCATGTTTGAGTTGCAAAATGGCTACTGCTCCCTTCACCGTTCAAATCTCCCAAGAATCTTCCTTACGGCCGTTCTAATCAGAAATACATAAGAAGGCAAATTCAGGGATATGAATCTCACTCTAGTCAAGCTGACACATAACAAGACCATACAAACCCCTAGTGTGGCTGATCAGTTCTAGTATTGTTCAAGGGGGGGCATCTTCAAGTACATGGGCTGTTGGAGCACTTCTTATCATGTGTGACATTGAGCATGTTTAATATTTTTCGGTTTATATGAACTCTTAATTTCAATTTTTGGTTCCCCCAGTGTACGAACATCCAGTTGAATAGATGGTACAGATTGAAGATCTCTAAACAACCTTTTTATCAAAAATGACTGAAATTATTCTTACAAGTATATTGTGGAGTCAGTGCATATTCAGTTTTTGTGAATGAATCAGAAATGTGTTCTTATCTTCAATCAAATACCTTCTGCTACAGTAGTGCTAAAGTTGAGAAACCCTAGGCTAGGGAATATTTGTGTGATCTCTTACAGATCAGGAGTCCAGGAGACTACCATGTATATGAATAGCCAAAGTTCTACATAAATCTGAGAAGGTTTATATGCAGGCTGTCACTACATCATGAAACTGAATCTATAGAAGGCGTTGACTTGTTCTTCAGCAGATTGAGACAGAGTTGTTACCTAAGAATCATGATCAGGGCTCAGAAGCTGAGTGAACTGTACAGAGAGGGAGTTGCTATAACTTGGTGAGAAGTCATTGTTGCTTTTTGAGGATGAGGCATTGCAAAGTCCAGAATGAATTATGGGCCTGAGTCTTCAGAATCTTAACAGTGCATTCAACCAATATTATTTGGTCTTCTTTCTTTTCTGGATTCAGAAAGCTTAGAAAGTTGGGAGGTGATTGAGGTGGATGGTAGGAGGTGGTGGAAGAGAAGGAACAAACTTATTTCGTGTTTTGTTGTTTACTCTGATCCTGAATGGGAAGAAGGGTAAGGAAAGTCGGGGGCTGCACAGTTGTGGGAAGTATCATGGCCTGTAGCCCTTTCTCTTCCTCCAAACCTTTCTTTGCATGTGGACACTGGATTTGCCTGGGGAGATTCACACCAAAAAAGAATATTAAAGAAGAAGGAATTTAGAGATCATTTCGCCTTCT
The DNA here is from genome assembly GCF_963930625.1 of Muntiacus reevesi. Classification (NCBI taxonomy): domain Eukaryota; kingdom Metazoa; phylum Chordata; class Mammalia; order Artiodactyla; family Cervidae; genus Muntiacus; species Muntiacus reevesi. The sequence goes on from NC_089250.1 coordinate 202,485,027, forward strand.
GCTTCCCAAAATATAAGACAAACTACTGATGGCCCTTAGATGATTTCCTGATATGGCACAAAATGCAATTTTGAAAAAGCTTTTTGATGACAGTTGTACCAAATTTTGACCTTCTTTTCCCTTCTGCCTTGAATGTTCTTCCCCAGATCTTTATGTGTTCATGAGTGCTAAGTCACTTCAGTCATGTCCGACTCTGCAATCCTATGGACTGTAGTCAACCAGGCTCCTCTGTCCATGGGATTCTCCATGCAAAAATACTGGAGTGGGTTGGCATGCCCTCCTCCAGGGGATCTTCTCGACCCAGGGACCGAACCCACTTCTCTTCTGTCTCCTGTGTTGGCAGGCAGGAGCCTGCCACCTGGGACAGGTGGGACCTTTGTTACCTTGGGTACACTGACACCACCTGGGACCTTTATAAGTTCTGCCTTCTCTCATCTTTCAGGTTTTAGCTCAAAAACCTTCCCTGACCATCCATGCTAAAATGGTATATCAGGCACATACCTGTACACATCCTTCTGGATTTCATCACCCTGGTTCATTTTCTTTGTAGCACTTCTCACCACCTGAAATCTTATGACTTAATTAGTTATTTTATTGTCATCATCTCTTCCCCAGCTTGGTGAAACTCAAGCACCATGGAGGTAGGTACCATCTTTGTTTTTCATAAAGTAGATCTCCTGGACCCATAATCATGCCTGGATCATAGTAGGGACTCATTTATATATCTGTTGAAATCAATCACCTTTCAATCTTTCACTTATGTCAGAGGGCATCTCAGTTTGGTGCACTCCTTGCAGATAAATAACAAGTTGTTTCTCAAAGGGAAAGGGAGCTTACACCTCCAAGGCCACCGCCCTCAGTTTCCACATTCACAGGGCGGGGGTGATTTGGCAGAGAGAGTGAAAGGGAGGAATAAGGAAAGGGGAGTGTAGGAGGCAAGGAGGCAGAGCAGAAGTCAGGGCAGTGGGGCTCTTCCAACATTGAGGAACCACCCACAGGCTGCCCCAGGTGAGAGGTTTCCAGCTGCAGCCAGAGACCTTGAGTCGGTGAGGGTCCTGGCAAGTCTAGGCTTGCCTGCTGTCTTGCAAATCTGCCTGATCTTAGGGGCATGGGTGGGCGGCAATGTTTGCTAACTGACTCTCAGTGTCTAATTGCCTCCTGTCTGGATCCAGAAACCTGCAATTTCCACCGACTGTGAGGAAGGCTTCCAGAGTAGAGAGGGAATTTTCCAGCAGCGATGGCAGGCAGATGAAAAATAAAATCCTTCCCCTTTGCAAAATGGCTTTTACCAGTATTCAAGGCTATTCATTAATTTAGAAGACAGGACTGCTGGTTTAAGAAGCCTGGAGCCTACTACACCTATTCCTATCAGGTGCAGTGAAAGCTAGCAAGTGCCCTCATGCAGTGAAGTAAGGGGTGAAGCACAGTCATCATCATGAAGACCTACTGGGTGCCATGCTGTCCACGTATTCATATATACATGTAAATGCTAATAAGTACATGCATGCTAATATGTACACATTAACACATGTGTGAAATATTTTTTTTCAACTTTTAAACATATATTTTATTTATTTCTGGATGTGTCTAGTCTTCGCTGCAGCATGTGGGAACTTTATATTACCATGCAGGCTTTCCTCTAGCTGTGGTGTATGTACTCCGCAGTGTATAAGCTCTGTAGTCGTGGCGGACAGGCTTAGTTGCCCTGGGACGTGTGGGATCTTAGTTCCCCAACCAGGGCTGGAACCTGTCTCCCCTGCGTTGGAAGGCTGATTCTTAACCACTGGACCACCAGGGAAATCCCTATCTTTTTTAAAACTGAGAGTATTCCAAGAAGAATTTGAAGTGTCTTATGTAAAAAATAAATATAACATGATGAATAAAATGGGAATAAAATGAGGAAATTAGTTCTGAGCATCAAAGAAGTCTATGCCAGTCCTGTGTCTATTCTCCTGGACTTAATGATAGCAAGCATTGTTCAAAGGGAGCAGTAGGGAGATAATGTCAACTTAAGTATCAGACAGGGCTTCCCTGAAAGCTCAGTTGGTAAAGAATCCGCCTGTAATGCAGGAGACCCTGGTTTGATTCCTGGGTTGGGAAGATCCCCTGGAGAAGGGATAGGCTACCCAATCCAGTATTCTTGGGCTTCCCTTGTGGCTCAGCTGGTAAAGAATCTGCCTGCAATGTGGGAGACCTGGGTTTGATCCCTGGGTTGGGAAGATCCCCTGGAGAAGGGAACGGCTACCTACTCCAGTATTCTGGCCTAGACAATTCTCTGGACTGTATAGTCCATGGGGTCGCAAAGAATCAGACATGACTGAGTGACTTTCACTTTTACTTTCAAGTATCTGACAAATCTGGTTCAACTCCAAGTTCTCCAGCTCTTCCTTATGTAAATGACTCCATGTCTTTTAGCCTCCTTATCTTTAAACGGGGAATAATTTTACTTATCTCGTGGCTCAGAGAATTAAAGGAGTTAATGTAATGGACCAAATAGACTTTCAGTAGTTGTAAATTTACTTTATCTGGTTTTCCTTCTATTTAAAACTTTTTTTTTTTTTATTATGTTAAAGCATAATAAAACATCTACAGGTACTATGCATAGGTTTCTTGACAAAGTTCCTGCTTATAAGGAGGTTGATAGATCTCCATTAGACTGCAGTTGTATGTCATTTGGCGTATCCTCTTGGAAGGACTAGTGGTAAATGATCACTTCCTGTGGACCAGGAGCTTGGCATTTCACCATACATCCTCCCAACAGTGCTGAGAGACAAACACTATAGTGTTATTGCCCAGGAAAAAGAGAGAAATCCAGACTCAGATTGGGAGAAAAGGCTTGCTAGGGATCCCGCAGCTGGTATGTTGTAGGAGAGGGAATTTAACTTACTGATTCCAAGTCTCATGCTTCTACTTCCCCTCTGTCTCTCCTCTTTGCAAGTCTGTCTTAGCCAAATTATCTGCAAATAAGGACTGCTGTGGTGTTTGTTAAATTTGCATTCTCTGGGTTAAGCCCAACCTGTGGAGTGACTGAATCCTCAGTAGCTAGTTTTGGAAGATAAGCAGCCTCACTTCTCACGCCAGACTTGTCCAGGGAAAATCTATAGCTTTTTCAACAGCTGTAAAATACTCACTGGGTGGTCCATCTCCCCTGGTTCTTCTCTTTTATACCACTCAGGGAGCCTGTTCCAGCAGCATTGGTGTTTATTTCATAATAGAATCCAGGTTTCCCAGAGAGATAAAGCCTCAAGTAAGTATATCATAAGCCACCCCATATTCCTCCATCTCTTAGCTCAACTATAAGGCAGAATAAATCTAGTGGTTTTGTTTATTAATAGCTGTCAATCAGAGTAGCGAGATGTCTATACTGTGTGTAGCTTCTAAGATCAGTTGACTTGAATGTCCTGTTTCATAGTCATTCTAAACACCTACTTTCACTGAGGAAAATCACAGGTGAATTCATGGCTACTCTTTACTTTTTCTCTGTGTGTTTTCCTGTCTTTATAGGTATATCTCTTTACCTTTCTGTCTTAATATTCTCTTAATGAGAGTGAAAGAGGAGAGTGAAAAAGCTGGCTTAAAACTCAACATTCAAAAAACTAAGATCATGGCATCTTGTCTCATCACTTCATGGCAAATAGATCGGGAAAAAGTGGAAACAGTCGCAGATTTAATTTTCTTGGGTTCAAAAATCACTGTGGACAGTGACTGCAGCCACAAAGTTAAAAGACACTTGTTCCTTGGAAGAAAACATATGACAAACCTAGACAACATATTAAAAAGCAGAGGCATCACTTTGCTGACAATGGTAAAAGTTATGGTTTTTCCAGTAGTCATGTAGGGATGTGAGAGCTGGACCATAAAGAAGGCTGAGCACCAAAGAAATGATGCTTTCAAATTGTGGTGCTGCAGAAGACTCTTGAGAGTCCCTTGAATAGCAAGGAGATCAAACCAGTCAATCTTAAAGGAAATCAATCCTGAATATTCACTGGAAGGACTGATGCTGAAACTGAAGCTCTAATACTTTGGCCACTGATGTGAAGACCTGACTCATTGGAAAAGACCCTGATGTTGGGAAAGATTGAGGACAGGAGGAGAAGGGGGCAACAGAGGATGAGATAGTTGGATGGCATCACCGACTCAATGGACATGAGTTTGAGCAAAGCTCCAGCAGATAACAAAAGACAGGAAGCCAAGAAGTCCATGGCGCTGCAAAGTATCGAACATGACTTAGCAACTGAACCACAACAATCTCTCTCCCTCCAAACTGCATAGTTGAATTGCTTGCTGTGAATTATATGCATTTTATTTGAGGAGAGGAGATGCATGACAACATACTCTTGATTTTGAAATTCGACTATCTCAATGCACTTGGGGGCTTCTTTTCTTCCACTTATTCCTCTATGTATTTCTGAGTGCTTCCTGTTGGATCCCCCACTTCTCCCATGCTCAGAACTCTACCTGGGGGGACCTCCATCATATTTCCAATTTCACCTTCTTATATTCTGATGGCTCTCTGATCTGAACTTTGTCCCAAAATTCTAAGCTTAGGTGAGGACCCAGATACCTTGCTGCCTCTTAAGTAAGATGTACAAAAAAAAATTTAAACCCAGAAGTTTAACCCAGCACTTTGCATCCTTTCTCCAGCCCATCACCTCAAAATCAGTCTTCCTCCTTCATCCCCAGGTTCCCAGGCTGGAAAATAAGGAATTACACTGACTTCTTTCATTCCTCCTGTGCAACCGATCAAAGCTCCAAGTTCTATAAATTTTTGCTTTCTAAAAATCTCTGGTATCCATATGTTTCCATTCCTAGTTTCCCAAAATTGTGATATAACAGCTTAAGAGCTGATGTAAGAACTATTTTTATATGATTCAAGATTTTGGGTTCCTTGACATAAAAATTTGAGGAATGGAGAGAATGAAGATGAATGTAGGGAAAAAAAATTGCTCTTGTAAATCTAGCTCTTCAGCATCATGATTGTGTGATGTTCGCCTCTTTGGGTCCCAGTTTCCTCATCCACACAATAGCAATAATATTACTTAACACCTCTATAGCCCTTATTGGTGTCAGATATGTTGTAAGTGGTAGGTATGGATTTAGCCCTAACAAGTGTCTGAGATAGATACTATTATTATCCCCATTTTACAGATGTGTAAACTGAGGTTGCATAACTGCCCAAGTCCATTCCATTTGTAAGCAATAGAGCTAGATTCTGGCCCTGATAACTTCAGAGTCCTTGACCTAACCACATTTTCGTCAGATGCTGTTTGGAGGATTAAGTTCATGCATGTAAAGTGCTTAGTACAATGCCAGGTACAGAGTAAGTGCCTGATAGCTAATCAACATACACTGAAAAATAAGTGTATGTTAATAAACTGAAAGTGATTACAGTCTCACAAGGAACAGAGGGTTTGGGCAGTACAGTTCCATAAAGAATTTCAGAGAACAAAGTAGCTTTGCTCATTGATTTTATTCCTGCACAACCTATGGTTGATTAATTGCCACACATCTTAGACTAACCTCAGATATTTGATTCCTGCACCCGTTTTGCTGGTTCTTATGATGATCAAGCCCTCTCTTTTTGGGGGGGTAATTAACTGTCCCATATGAATTCAGCGGTCCTGGTCTCTCTCTTCCCCACTCCCTGAGTTTGGGGAGACTCCGTCAATTAAATCTCATGTTACTTAAGATATGGGATGTGAGAGGATTTTGGCAGTTCATCGCTTCATTTTTGTATCCATCTATTCACTTACATATTCATTCAACAGATATTGATCGAGTGCTAACTCCACTGTAGCTAGGACTTCCCTTTGTCCATCTGTCCCTCTGACAATCCCCAACAGTCCCTTGAACTCTGTCTTTTGTTCCCATCCCAAATATTATTAAAACTTTGTGTCACTACTCTGACATATGGAAGACATATAAAACTCTTTTTACTCATGAAATATATCCCAATGGCATGATACTATTTTTTTTTAAAGATCCTGCTGCTCCTAGCTTGAATTTATCTTTAAATTCCTCGATCCTTCTCTTCTTGTTTTTCTTTCACTCTCCCATCACAGGAAGGCAATTCCCTGGAGCCAGGGAAGCTTTTCTTTCCATCCTTCCCTCGCTCCCCCTTTTGTGATTCACAGTGGAGATCTGTGGTGCAATTTATGAAGGACACAGGATAATAACAAAATCGCTGATATTGCTAAAGATAGCTTTTAATGAATCTTGTTTCTGGGTATTATTGGAAACATTTTCACTGGGTGAGACAGACCTTTTCAAGCTCCAAGAGTTTCACATTTGAAGGCTTTGCAGCGTTGGGAGTGTTGTTTAGTGTTGGCTTAAAAAAAGATTTCCTTTGACAAGAGCTAGATCTAACTTGTTAAACTGATTACTTTTTGTTTTTTCTGGTTTTATTATTTAAAGAAAAGACTGTACACTTTCCTGGATGCAAAAATAGCCGAGGTGCATTTCATTTTCTTTTCTTTTTTTTCTTCCCTGGGCTGTTGACAGCCTGTGCCACTGAGCGCAGCAAAGAAGCCTGGTTTTTTTTTTTTTTTCCATTAAAATTCAGTCTCCAAGGTAGGCACGGAAGCTTTGTTGGTGGTGCCTTGTCTCATTTATAGCGGATTCTGGTTGGTGGAGCTCTGCTTGTCCAGCCCACTGATCTTTATGGAGATAAACTCAATAGTTACCCTTTACCCACGCTGCCTGAGGGCTTGTTGAGTGTCAGCTGCTCTGACACCATGACTCAACAAAAGGAGAGCATCAACATGCCCCCTTTTCTAGATGAACACTGTGACTTGCTCATTATTTATTCAACAAATTTTTATTGAGGACCAGCGATGTCCGGGCATCATTCTAGGCTCTGGCAAAACAGCAAGTGAAGAAAACAGGCAAAAATCCCTGCCCGTGAGGAGCTTAAGTTTTAGTGGAGTGAGGCAGAAACTAAATGACAAATGCATAGTACATCTGATAGTGACAAGTGCTATAAAAAATAAATCAGAGCATTGCATAGGAAGACTTAGGGGTTGTCGTTTTTTGGAGAATGGTCAAGGAAAGCCTCATTAAAATGATAGCTTTTTTGGACATTTTAAAATTAATTTTGATTGGAGTATAGTTGATTGACAATGTAGTGTTAGGTCCTGCTGTATATTCTCATATAGGTCATCACAGAGGATCAAGAAAAGTTCCCTGTGCTATACAGTAGATCCTTATCAGTTATCTATTTTATATATTAGTAGTGTGTATGTACCAGTCTCAAACTCCCAATTTATCCCTCCCTGCCTTTCCTCCTACATCCATGACTCTATTTCTGTTTAGTAAATAGGTTCATTTGCACCATTTTTCAGATTCCGCATGTAAGTGATATCATATGATTCTTGTCTTTCTCTGTCTGACTTCGCTCAGTGTAACAATCTCTAGGCCCAGCAAAATGGAATATTACTCAGCCATAAAAAGTACAAAATAATGCCACTTGCAGCAATGTGACTGCACTTGAATTAAGACTTGGTGGAAATGAGAGAGCTGGTGATATCTGGGTGGCAAGGAAGAGATTTTAGGTGGAGGAAGCAATCATTGCAACAGCCCTGGAACCAGCATCTTTGGCTCAGTGTGTGGAATTTCAGCAAAGAGACCAAAGTGGCTGCAGACAGCTGAGCATGGCAGAAGGAGCTAGGTGATGAGGTCAGGGAGCTGACCCAGGTCATGTGGGACTTTGGGGACCATTGTAAGTAGTTTGGCTTGTTTTGCTGGGAGAGTCAAGGAGGCCTCAGGGGGTTTTAACAGGAGTGGAAAGAACTGACCCAAACAGATTTAAACCAGGACACAGGTCTTTCCATTCTAAACCCTTTGCCTTTTTCCTTATTCTGATACTGCTTTCTCCTTTTCACATCTCAGTATCATTTTCTATTTCACTTCCTGTCTGATCCATGAGACCATAGCCCCTCAAAGAAGAAGGCTGAAGCTTGATCTTCTGAGTATACTTCCTAGCTCTCATCTGATGTAGGCACTCCACAAAGACTTATGAAATAGACCAATTTCTGTACCTGAGAAAAGAGAAGGACTAGGTTCATCAAAAAGAGACTTTAAGATAAATTCCTTTCTATACCAAGGAAGAAAAAACAAGACATATACAACCACAAAGCAGAAGCATGACATTTCCTTTCAACACATTTCCTTTGAGTATTTTTCACCTGCAGATGAAATTTAGATAAATAATAATCCCAGCATAATCATTTTATATTTGTCTTTAAAAATTTAATATTGGAACATAGCATTTTCCCTGCATTTCTATAGGTCTTTGGCTGTTGTTGTTCATTCAGTTGCTAGGCCATGTCTGACTCTGCAACCCCATGGGTTGCAACATGCCAGGCTTCCCTGTCCTTTACTGTTTCTGGGAGTTGGCTCAAATTTATGTCCATTGAGTCAGTGATGCTATCTAACTATCTCATCTTCTTTCACTCTGTTCCCCTTATGCCTTAAATCTTTCCCAGCATCAGGGTCTTTTCCAGTGAGTTGGCTTATCTCATCAGGTGGCCAAACTATTGGAGCTTCAGCACCAGTCCTTCCAATGAATATGAGGGTTGAGTTCCTTTAGATTTAATCTCCCTGTAGTCCAAGGAACTCTCAAGAGTCTTCTCCAACACTACAGTTCAAAAGCATTAATTCTTCAGCATTCAGCCTTCTTTATGGTCCAACTCTCATATCTGCACTTGACTACTGGAAAACCCATAGCTTTGACTATTCAGACCTTTGTTGGCAAAGTCATGTCTCTGCTTTCTAATATGCTATTCAGGTTTGTTATAGCTTTCCTTCCAAGGAGCAAGTGTCTTTTAACTTCATGGTTGCAGTGTCCATCAGCAGTGATTTTTGAGCCCAAGAAAATAAAACTGTCACTGTTTCCACTTTTTCCTCATCTATTTGCCATGAAGTGATGGGACCAGATACCATGATCTTAATTTTTTGAAGAGTTTTAAGCCAGCTTTTTCACTCTCTTTCACCCTTATGAAGAGACTCTGTAGTCTTTTTTCACTTTCTGTCATTAGTTTTTGAGCTTTTGAAAAACTGTTTTGTATGACTTTATAAAGCTGTGCCATAATTCACCGTACCCGTTCCATTTTTTACCGTTTAGAAGCCGTTCAGGCCTTTTGTCTCCTTTTGCTAATGTAAATGACACAGCCGTGAAGATCTTTGTGCAGGCAGCTTGTTCATTTTGTTCTCTCATTTCCCTAAGCCTAGGGAGGTTCACCTAGGCTTCACCACAGTGAAGTTCATGGGTGAAAGATTATCAACACCTTTATAGTTACTACTGAGAACATTTAATTTCCAAAAACTATTTTCTAGAACTTACTACAGTCCTGGTCATGTGCATACCTCCCAGTTTTAACATTCCAGGTCAGGTGGATGAAACTGCCTTAACTCCATCTGTAGTCTGGAAAGAGCACTAAGCCCAGAGGTAATGGGAAATAGTGAACTCTATCATTTGTCAAACACCTACTCTGATCATTTCCTTTTGCTTCTCTACCACAGCCCTCACTGGCATATGTTCTTGTTCATATTTTCAAAGGAAGAAACCAAACCACAGTTCAGTTCAGTTCAGTGGCTCAGTCATGTCCGACTCTTTGCGACCCCATGGACTGTAGCACGCCAGACCTCCCTGTCCATCACCAACTCCCAGAGTTTATTCAAACTCATGCCCATTGAGTCAACGATGCCATCCAACCATCTCATCCTCTGTCGTCCCCTTCTCCTCCCACCTTCAATCTTTCCCAGCATCAGGATATTTTCAAACGAGTCAGCTCTTCGCATGAGGTGGCCAAAGTATTGGAGCTTCAGCTTCAGCATCAGTCCTTCCAATGAACACCCAGGACTGATCTCCTTCAGGATGGACTGGTTGGATCTCCCTGTAGTCCAAGGGACTCTCAAGAGTCTTCTCCAACACCACAGTTCAAAAGCATCAATTCTTCGGCACTCAGCTTTCTTTATAGTCCAACTCTCACATCCATACATGACCACTGGAAAAACCATAGCCTCAATTAGATGGACCTTTGTTGGCCAAGTAATGTCTCTCCTTTTTAATAAGCCACACAGAGGTCAATAATTTGTCCACAGTTTCAGTTAAGTAGGAGAAGAAGAGAGATCCTTGCTCACTTCTGCCAGACTCTTTCTCCCACACCACTCTGAAGCGCAGGTTCCTCACTGAGCTCCTGATTTAGGTGGGAGATGAGATGTATATAAGTATAATATACTTACAATGGGTTATCATAGGTATATGCTAATGAACCAGAGGTAGCCTCCAAGAAAGAATAATTAAATCTATCATTGTGGATCAGAAAGAATTTCACTAAAGAGTTAATCCTGGAAAGAGGAATTTTCCAAATACAGAAAGTATGAAAGGGCATCTCAGAAAAACAGAATATAATGTGCAAAATCGCAGAAGTATGGAACAATAGAACATACAGAGAAATGCCCAGAAACGTGGTGAGGCAGGCACAGTCCACACAAGAGGGAGGGGATTAAGCTGGGGCGCTGGAGACGGACCAACAGAACAGACACCTTCACCATCAAGAGTGGTCTGGGCTCGGTATTATAAGTCAGTCGACCTCAATCCTGGCCATGCATCACGATTGCCTAGGCTTTAGTTTTATCTTGTATGGTTGTCTTGTTAAATATGAATCACAATTCAATTGGATTAGAATCTCTGCAGGTAGGGCTCAGGTAATTCTAAGGTGCTGCCAAGTTTGAAAACTACTATTAGAAGAGAAATTCACATATTGTGGAATGCAGAATAAAATTCACACCCTTTATAAGAAGCAGAAGGGGAGCTTCAGCATGGGATCAGTGATACGATCCCTCTTGGGGCTATGTGAAAGTGTATCATAGGGGAGGCGTATAACCAGGAATCAGAGGATCAGAGCAGGTGAATTTGTTCTTGTTGTGATATCATGGGGGCGGGGTGGAGTGTTTGCCTGGAAATGTGGTCCCCAAACTTTGCTGTATGTTAGAATAATCAGGAAGCCTTGGGAATGCCTATGATTGGGTATCACCCTCAGGCAATTAAATCAAATTCTCTGATGGAACCCAGACATCCCCCACCCTGGGTGAGCTGACTGTGTAGCCAAGTTCGAGAACCAGTGCTTTAGAAACTTGTAGACCAGCAGCGGCAGAACAGCTCGAGTGCTTGTTGGAAATGCTGAGTCCCAGGCCCCACTCAGAGCTACTGAATCAGAATCTGTACTGTGACAAGATTCCACAGTGATTCGTATGCACATAAAAAGTCATCTGGGCTCACACAAATGCTTTCACCCTAGAGACCAGTGGCCACATGCAGCCAGCCTCACAGGACCAGTCACACATCTGACAAATTTGGAGCAAAGTCACACAAAGACACACACCATAGGTATCCTCCCCATCCTTATCCATGCGGGTCCTCTCAGACACAGCCGGATACCAGCACACGGAGTGCTGCGTGTGTTCGCACCTAAACACTCACAGGCCCAGCCAGGCAAGCGTTTTGGAGGAGACCCCCAAAGGAACACAAACTTCAAGCAGATTCTACATAACAAGCCTCAAAGGGAAGCATGGGGCTTGTTGTGCTGTGGGTGACCTTGAAGACGTTGCTTCTGATCCTCTGGAAAACAGAAAGGGCTTTCACTGAAGGATAGGACAGAGGGAGGCGTCAAGTAGTGGAGACTGGTGAGTTTCTACCCGCAAGAGGGGACCCCTGGATCCAGACAGAAAACCCACCTTCCTTTCTCTCCCTGGCCCACTCCTGCTCCCTTGACACACTCCAATTAATTCAGTCTCACTGTGTGTCGCTTCTCATGTCTAAAAGTGTATCTCGGGAAGCCCAGATGAATCATGCCCGCTGCTTATGGCTCTCTCCTGCGCTAACAGCTCTGTTCTCTGAAGATGAGGATGGGAGGCGCGCCATTTCTTGATTTTTCTTTCACAAGAGGCTAAAATACCCAATTATCATTACATTGACCATCCACCACTGGAAGAATAGATGTTCCAAGACAAGAAACAATCTCCCTATTTTTTATATTGAGTTTCAAAATAGCATGTCCCCAGTTGGATTGAAAGTTAAATAAATGTCGTTCACACACAAATATTCAGATTCATTCAAAAGCCCAGATAAAGAAGCACACACAGACACTCTCAGAAACACTGCCTTTCAGTTCCTCCAACGTGGAGTACAACCACAGACCCCAGTGTATATAGGTAGGGCTCAGAGGCTTGGATTAATACATTGTAACAATGACTTATAGAAACATACATCATCAGACCCAGGCACACATACTGATGTGGACACATCCATTTCCTGGGCCACTGAGGCTTTAGCTTGAAGGATGGAAGGACATAGAAAACCTACAGAATGGCCAGTCCACTGGTGGGAGTGGATGAGCATCATCTCCACCATGACAGTAATTTGGGTGTTTAAGAAAGTCAAACTTGAGTCCCATTGGCAAAGAATCAGAGCCTATCAGAAGAGGGGTTGCAACAAAGAGAGTCAGTTTTAAAACTTTTATTTCCCTCTACCCTTTACACAATTGTTTGTGAGCCTATCTGACTGAGAGCTATGTTTTCTTCCACAATCTTTGTTTTAGCAATTGCTGATATTAATTTGTGGATGCAATGAGAGTAAAGAGATACTTGGTCATGGCAGTAAGTGCCTTGCCCTTGCTGGAAAAGCCTCTCAGTCATTTTTCCTGCTGAAAGCAGAGGGCTGCGGTCAGCGCTGACTTCATTATACCTTCTCTTTGTTGGTTATTTATCAGAGGAAGTTCTGGCAGGACTGAACTGGCTAAGTGCGGGAGAGAGGAGAGAGATGTATCTTGGTAGAGAGACAGAGAAAAGGGCTCTCGAAACACAAAATTATCATCCCTTCCCCTTTCCAAATGTCCCAGAGGGAATTGAGAACTAGGGAAGAGACAGAGGTTTGGAAGAAGAAAAAAAAAAAGAGAGAAAAACAGGAAAAGAGAGAGTGAGGAAGAGATAATATGAGAGATTTCCAGGGACAGAGAAAGTGAGTGAAAAGTCTCTGTGTATGAAAATTGCTTATGAGACAAACATAAGATGTTTGTGAAAAAGATCACAATATGAGACGGAGTGGAGGTGGGGTCAGGTGTGTGTATGGGGGCGGGGAATGTGTGTGTATGTGTGTGTTTATAGGCACACGCGCCCTTGCACAGGCAAGTCAGCCTTAGACTAGAAGAGATAGTAGGGAAAGAAGGGCAGGGGAAAATGCAAAAAAGAGCGTGTACAGGTGAAGAGCGAAGACTTTAGAAATTCTGTGTGTTGGTATGAATGTGTCCATGAACATGAGACAGAGGGAGAGAGGCAGAGGTTTTTGATGATATTGCTTGAGCACTTGTATTCAGTCCTTCTTGAACATAATATATTCTTGAATGTGTCAATTACATGAATCAGTGACTCCCTTTTTATTTGGGTTGGGTCCTGTTGTTGTTGAAGCTAGTTTGACCTGGGTTTTCTATCACTTCCAGATAAAATGTTCCTGCTCAATATGTGTCATGTTCTGTTACAGAGCCACGCTTCTGCATAAGTTGTCATTGTTGTTTTTAACCTAGAATGTCTTTCTTGCCTTCTCTAATGGATGCATTTTTTTCCATCTTTTAAGTGACAATTCAAATGTCACCTCTTCAGTTAAGCTTTCTTAGAATCTCCCAGGAAGTTACTTCCTCCCCCCTGTCCACCAGCCTCTTCAGCAAACCACTGATCCTAATTGGTACTAAATCTCCCACACTGGATTGAGGTCAAAGTTATTCTCCTTTGCTTCTCTCACTCCACGAAACTAGTTCAATGTTTGTGGCATCGTGAATCCAAATGCTTTCTTCTCCACTCCCTACTCCTCTTCCTGCTCCTCTCCTTCCTCCTCCTTCTTCTTCTTCTGAATGATTTTTACCTGAAGCACAGTGTCTAGTTAAGAGTTACTGGAAAAGAGGTGGCTTAAGAACATATTCACAACATCTGGACATCACAGAGGACAGCCTAGCAGGTTGATGGAGAGCCTGGTTCACCTAAGTAAACACACTAAATATGAGACAGACTGAGATTGGGACCCCTCGCTGAAAATGTGGCAATGCTTGCAACTGGACAAACTTCTCCTTTGGTAACACAATACAAAGAAACTGTAAGGGACTAGAGATAATTGCACGCATGAACAGTTGGGGTAAATTATGGGCAAAAAAGATACAAAAAGGCTAAGAAAAACCCAACTGCCACATCTGAAAAGACAGGAGAAAAAAACTGGGTATTGGGAGCAAAAACAGGGTACTATGCATTCCCTCTGCAGTCAACACCACAAAGCCACCTCTGTCTAAACCAGCCTGGCCCCTGGACTCACACTTACCCTCATCGCATATAAGGACCCAGCTCTCCCCACTTTGGGGAGTAAGCTAGGGAGACTTTTATTTTCTTTTGCCCCCTCCTGCAAGTACGGGAGCCCCAGTAAAGCCTTGCCTGAATTTCTTGTCTGGCCTCTTGTCAATTTCTATTGATTGAGGAAGGTCAAGAACCTTGGTTAGAATCAATTAGAAGCTATATGACTCAGAAGTCAGGGTCTCTGAGAACTTATGAGAAACGAAGAGAGTCTACAGGAAATTGTAACTTAAAATTTTCTGAGGCCCGATCGGCACACTTTAATCCCAGTGTTGGTCATGTGAGGAGCTGAGCCTTTAAAGTTGAGTCCTCCAGCTCTTGTGTCATTTTCTAGGACAGCAGTAATCAGACAGATCCTATCAGGGTCATTCTCGCAAAACTTCTTGCCCTAATGTTTCTTATTACTTGATTTTGGATTCAGATTTTGTCCTTCAGCCGCTGTGCTTTTTAAGATGTGTAATCCATCAAAATCTTGGACTTGATTTTTCCTCTTTCCTTGGTCTGTGTCCAACTTGACCTACATCCCTGCAGGCTTTAGGATGGGAAGTAAAAAAGAAAGTTACTATCTTCAATAGCCATTGTCTACTTTGTCCATATCTTCTAGGGTAGATTTCAGAATTGAGTTAAAAGGTGTTTATGGATTCCTCTGTTGATGGGCATCATTGTTTCCATGTTTGCGTGTGAAAATCAGTCGTGTCTGACTCTGCAACCCCATGGACTGTAGCCTGCCAGGCTCCTCTGCCCGTGGTATTCTCCAGGCCAGAATACTGGAGTGGGTGGCCTTTCCCTTCTCCAGGGGATCTTCCCAACCAAGGGATCGAACCCAGGTCTGCCACACTGCAGGCAGACTCTTTACCATCTGAGCCAAAGAGGAAGCCCTAGAGCTGCAGTGAACACTGAGTTGCAGGTATCCTTTCAAATCATGTTTTCTCTAGGTATATGCCCAGGAGTAGAATTTCTGGATCATATGGTAGCTCTTTTTAGTTTTTTTTTTTTTAATTTATTTTTAAATTAGAAGAAAATAACTTTGCAACGTTGTGATGGTTTCTGCCATACAACAATGCAATTCAACCATAATTATACACATATGTCACACCCCTCCCTCCCCTCCCCACACATCCCTCTAGGTCATCACAGAGCATGACACTGAGCTCTCTGTGTTATATAACACCTTCTCACCAGCTCTCTGTTTTACACATAGTAGTGTATATATTTGATGCTACTTTCTCCATCCGTCCCACTCTCTTTCCCTCACTGTGTCCACAAGTTTTTTCTCTATGTCTGTGTCTCCATTCCTTCCCTGTGAAAATGTTCATCAGTATCATTTTTCTGGGTTCCACATATAGGTGTTAATATATGATATTTGTTTTTCTCTTTCTGACTTACTTCATTCTGTATAACAAATTCAAATTTCATTTACCTCATTAGAACTGACTCAAGTTCATTCTTTTACTTGGCTGAGTTATATTCCATTGTATATATGTACCACATCTTCTTTATCCATCTATCAGGTGATGGACATTTAGGTTGCTTCCATGTCCTAGCTATTGCAAAGAGTGCTGTATTTTTAGTTTTTTAAGGAACTTTCATTCTGTTCTCCATAGTGGCTGCACCAATTTCATTTCCACCGATAGTGTAGGACCTAAAGATGTTATACTGAGTGAAGTAAGTCAGACAGAGAAAGACAAATATCATATGCTATCTCTTGTAAGTGGAATCTAAAAAAAAAAAAAAGAACAATGAACTTATACAATAAGTATGACAACAATGAACTTTGTACAATAAGTACAAATGAACTTATCTATAAAACAGAAACATTTTTATATATGTAGAAAACAACCTTATGGTTATCAAGGAGTTAGGTGAGGGAAGGATAGATTGGGAGATTGGAATTGAAATATATACATCCACCAGGCTCCTCTGTCCATGGAATTCTCCAGGCAAGGATACTGGAATGGGTCACCATTATCTTCTTCAGGGAATCTTCCTGGCCTAGGGATCAAACCTGGGTCTCCTACATTGCAGGCGGATTCTTTATTGTTTGAGCCATTGGAGAAACCCTGAAATATATACCGTACTATATACAAAATAGAGAGCTAATAAGGACCTACTGGATAACACAGGGAATTCTACTCTATACTCTGTAGTGACCTGCATAGGGAGAGAAGCTTAAAAATGAGTGGGTATATGTATATGTGTAACTGATTCACTGTACAGTAGAAGCAAACACAATGTTGTAAATCAACTTTACTATAATCAAAAATGCTTTAAAGTTGTTACAGAGTCAACATAAACAAAAGTGCCCATCTGCCTTGGTGGCCACTTAAGGACCACATATGAGTCAAAGTTGAAAGGGAGACTCACTACCTAAGTGATTAAAGAGGAAACCGATAAGTATAGAGAAATTGTCAGCATGGGAGGCTGAGATGCTTCAATCTCAGCGGCTCCCTTTTCTGCAAATCTTGATCTGTTTTGGTTTCTATCATGATTCCATGAGCCCCACCCTCCCCTGAGCAATCTTGCCATAAAACGCAACACTTTTATTAACAGTATTAGAGTGTTTCTGCTCTTTTAAACCAAAAGAACCAGGACCGAAGCTGCCAACAATGTGGGTTTTGTTTAGATATTACTCTCCTGTTGGGAAGATAATGGTAGTTATGGCAATGGGACAGGTGGGAAGAGGCTAAACCCAGAGCCTGGTAAAGACCTACATACTTTTGCAGAATAAGATCTGGAGGAGATGGTTCATTTGCAAAGGCCAACTCTGGATTTTCTTCCAGACTTGTGACACGTTGTGTCCCAAGGGTCCAAGCATCTCCATCATCATCCTGAAACAGTGACAAGGCACAGTGGTGAGAGAGCTGAGAGGAAGCAGGCAGACGTGCTGTGTGCTCAGTCGCTTACTCCTGTCCAACTCTCTGTGATGCCTTGGACTGTAGCCCGCCAGGCGCCTTTGTCCATGGGATTCTCCAGCCAGGATACTGGGATGAGTTGCCATTTCTTCCTCCAAGAGATCTTCCCAAACAAGGGATCAAACTCACGTCACCTGCATCTCTTGCATTAGCAGGTGGATTGTTTACCACTAAACCACACAGGAAGACCCAAATAGCTAGTTAAAAGCCTATGAAAATCTTCTCATGGCATTTTTCTAATCTTGAAGGAGGGATAGTGAATAGGAGATAGTTTAAGGCAAGAGATATCTAATTCTCTTGATGGTGAAATTCACCATGGATGGGAGAACAGAACAGTGAGGTAGAGACCAAGGCATAAAAAATGAATCCTATAATCTGAGCTAAAATGGATGAGGTTAGGGGGACAGTGTAGGACTAACATGACAGTTCTGTTATTAGGAGGCAGCTGGGTTGCCTGGGGCCAAAGTTGTTCATAAAGGATATTATGAAAGCAGTACAAAAGGTTCCCTGAGTCACCCAATTCTAGAGTCCAGTTGGGTAAACTTAACATTGGGACTCATCCATTCAGAGGTCTCTGGCTCTTGTTTCAAAAACTAGGACAAGAATGAGCTTAGAGTGAAGAAAAGGGGAGTTGAGACATGCTCAGGCTGACCAGGCAGGTTTTGAAAAGCTATTAATATAAGCAGAAGAAAAGAGAGCTCTATATGTCTCAGTGTGCCTTGCCCTTTCTGGAAGATTCTAACAATTCTATAAGAGCTTCAGCTTTTTGTAATTAAAATACCAACTATCAGAGCAAGAGTGCAGTCAGCCATGCCCATCTGTGGCCAGGACCTTCCCTTTCCCATCTGGAAAACAGCATTTCTGAGCCCAGAATGCATTTGGATGGATTAGTTTAACTTGCTAAACCTTGGTTCATGAGATTGTGCATTTGAATTTTATAATATGGAAAATTAATTTCTTAAGTTATTAGGAGAGGAAAATTCAATAGGATTAATTCTCCTGGTTCAAAAATAATCAGAGGTCACCATGGCAACGCACATCAATGGAGCAATACACAATGAATGAAACATTTTCCTATGTTTGGCTGTTTATGCAAGGCCTCTCTCCTCTCTGCCCTGGTGGCATTTGCATGGGTGGCTGAATCCCCCAGAGTCTCTATAACTAATGAGCGTGGGTTAGGTGGTCATATCCAAGAACCACCAAGATAGAAGGGGAAAGTCTCGCTTGGAAACAGAGCTTCATCTGGCTTACGTCCTCATCTCCAGGGGATTAGAGGGTAAGGCTTGGAGAAAATACCAGCTATTTCTCAAAATTCATGAGGAGGCTATGGAAATGAAACCAGCAATGGCACAGCTTCAAATCATTTCCTGGATGCCAAATGCAACTCTTTGCAAATTGGAGAAACACAGGCTCAGAACTTACTTAGAGGGATTTCAAGGTTGAGGGCTCCTGGCTGGCTGATATGAGAAGATCAAGGAACACTGATCCCCTTTCTGGCCTGGACTGAGCTGGCATGAGAGAGGGTTTCTCTGGATCCCAAATTCTATTTTCATGAAAAGCAGTATGGCTGAGTGATTGAAAGCTTCTCCTCAAGAGTTAGCCAGTCTGGGTCTGGACAGTAGCTCCACCACTTCTAACCTTGGACAATTTGTGTCTCTGATGCTTGTTCTAATCACCTGTAAAATTAGGGTGCGTGTGAGTGCTATACGTGTAAAGTAGGGTAGTATGTGTTCAGCTGATAAGGTTGTTGTGCATATTCTACTAAATAATAAATGCAAAACACTTAGCATGGTGTCAGACACATGGTAAGCAGTTCTTCTCCTTCAAACAGGAGTGTAAACTAAAGGGATTTCTCCCACTCTGGATCCAAACAAGAAGGATGATTGAGAAGAAGCAGCTGGCCAGTGCAAGTATATATAGCTCATGCCTTCTACTCCATGTATAATTGTACATATGGACTTCCCTGGTGGCTCAGCAACAATGAATCCACTTGCAATGCAGGAGACTTGCAGGAGATTAGGGTTGGATCCCTGAGTCAGGAAGATCCTCTGGAGAAGGAAATGGAAATCTACTCCAGTATTCCTGACTGGAAAATCCAATGGCCAGAGGAGCCAGAGGGCTATAGTTTGTGGGGTTGCAAAAGAGTCAGACATGAATGAGCAACTAAACAGCAAAACAACTGTAGTATTATTAGAAATATGGTTTAGGTGTTATTCACATCTCAGAAACTTGGATTCCATATTTATGCATTAATACACATTATTTTTCTCTTTTTAACTTATTTCACTCTTTATAATAGACTATATGTTCCTCCACCTCACTACAGTGGACTCGAATTAATTCTTTGCTATGGCTGAGTAACATTCCATTGCATATATGTACCACAACTTCTTTATCCATTCTCCTGTTGAAAGACATCTAGGCTGATTCCATGTCCTGACTACTGTAAATAGCGCTGCTATGAACATTGTTGTCCAGTGGAAACCAGGACAGCATTGTAAAGCAATTATTCTTCAATTAAAAAAAGAGCCTGAAGCTTCTTTGCACCCCCGAGCACACTCTGAATCATTAGAGTGATGCTTTGACAAGGCAAACTGCTACAGACATGGACAGACTGAGCTCAGAATGAGGAAGGAGATCTTCCCCTGCCCTTGTCCCATCCCCCATCTGAGCTGGCATCTTGTTCTCCTTCTGTGACTAGTCCTCCATAAAGATTTGGAGCATGTGAAGGAAAAGTGGTGAGGCAACTAGAATCGATATCAAATGAAGAGCAATAGAAGGTACTGGATTATATATATATA
This sequence comes from Muntiacus reevesi, assembly GCF_963930625.1. Lineage (NCBI taxonomy): Eukaryota > Metazoa > Chordata > Mammalia > Artiodactyla > Cervidae > Muntiacus > Muntiacus reevesi. The sequence goes on from NC_089250.1 coordinate 202,505,131, forward strand.
TCAATCAAGCAGCCATTCAATCAGCAATCAACCAATGAGTTTGACTTGGCATATATATTATGGCTCAAAGAATTGTCATGGAGAAAATGTAACATATCAGGGGAGGGAGATTTTAGAATTTTCTCCCCTTGGCTTGCTTGCCTCTACACACCTTCTTCTTGTTCCATACCCCTGCTCAAATCAGTAGAAGGTGGTATTCTGATCTATCTGTGGTTGCTAGTAAGTGGACTCATTGAGTCATGTTAGGTACTGCCTGTACATGATGCTCTGTCTTCTTTTCCCCATTCCTCAGGTATACGTAAATTAGGATCAAGGCCCCATTGAAACCCTGTAAATCTCTCTTTCTGATTCAATGTCAATGAATGGGCAAGTAGACTTAGGGCTGCTTCAGTGACCTGGCCATATCTTTCATACAGAAGCTGCGTATGAAACATACTTGTGTATGTTCTCAAGGAACATACTTGAGTTCCTGCAAGCGCCTTTCACTGCTGCTGCTAAATCACTTCAGTCGTGTCCAACTCTGTGTGACCCCATAGAGGGCAGCCCACCAGGCTCCTCTGTCCCTGGGATTCTCCAGGCAAGAATACTGGAGTGGGTTGACATTTCCTTCTCCAAGGCTTGCATGCATGCTAAGTCGCTTCAGTCATGTCCGACTCTGTGTAACCCTATAGATGGCAGCTCACCAGGCTCTGCTGTCCACAGGATTCTCTAGGCAAGAATCCTGGAGTGGGTTACCATTTCCTTCTCCAAGCCTTTCACTAGCTGAACTCAACTGGAAGAGAGTCTGGGTGATGCAGTGTGTAGGTTCAGACTCTTGGGAATATCAGATGTAGTTTGGAGAGCTGAAGATTGGTTGGGAAGGATAGTTACAGAACAAACAGCAGAGATTATTACTAGAGACCATTGTCTTATCATTTAGATTTAGGGGAAGAAGGGCATGATGGTTAATTTGGCGTGTCAACTTGACTAAGGGATACCCACATAGCTGGCAACATTATTTCTGGGAGTGTCTGTGAGTGTGTTTCTAGAAAAGATTAGCAATTGAATTAGTAGATGAGGAAAGAAGGTCAACATTCTCATATAGTAGGGCAACATCCAATCCGTTAAATCCCTACAGAACAAAAAAGCAGAGGAAGGGTGAATTTGCTCTTTGTTTGAGCCGGAGCATCTATCTTCTCCTGACCTTGGAAGTTAGAGCTCCTGGTTCTTAAGATTTCTGACTCAGACTGAGGTTTACATCATCAATGCCCTAATTCTTGGACTCAGACTCAATTACACCACTGGCTTTCTTGGTTCTCCAGTTTGCTGACTGCAGACTGTGGGACTTAGCCTTCATAACCATATGAGCCAATTCCTATAATAACTAACCTCCTATTAGTTCTGTTAAGAGTCCTTTGGACTGAAAAAAGATCAAACCAGTCAATCCTAGAGGAAATTAACCCTGAATATTCACTGGAAGGACTGATGCTGAAGCTGAAGCTCCAATACTTTGACCACCTGATGCGAAGAGCTGACTCATTGGAAAAGACCCTGATGCTGGGAAAGACTGAAGGCAGGAGGAGAAGGGGACGACAGAGGATGAGATGGTTGGATGGCATCACCAACTCAATGGACATGAGTTTGAGCAAGCTCTGGAAGATGGTGAAGGACAGGGAAGCTTGGCATGCTGCAGTCCATGGGGTGGCAAAGATTCGGACATGACTGAGTGACTCAACAACAACAATATTGATTCTGTTTCTCTGGAGAACTTTGATTAATACAAAAGGACAGGATGTTGGGTTTGGAGAATCAAGGTCTTTACTAGGCTTTAAGTATAAGCTGAGAAGTTCAACTAAGACCTCTGAATTAGGAGGGCAGGCTCTGTGCAGGTATTAAAAAAAATGCTGTTTTGATTACATTTATGCATCACTTTCTTAGTGACTTAATGGAGAAACTAGAGGGAATATCATGCTTATATTTGATCATAAGCCATCATTAAACCTAGCTGTGTGTGTGTTAGTTGCTTCAGTCGTATCCGATTCTTTGAGACCCTATGGGCTGTATAGCCCACCAGGCTCCTCTGTTCATGGGATTTCTCAGAAAGAAGACTGGAGTGCGTTGCCAGTTAAGTGTTCACATAATGGTTGGCCAGCCTGCTAGCTCCCTGGTAAGAGAGTGGCTTTTCCGCTAACCAGTGGGCGATCCTGGAGAAGTCAACCTCTCAATAATTTACTTAACCTCTTTGAGCCTTACTTTCCTCATTTACAGAGTGGCAGTCTTCATTGCACCAACCTCATATTGCTGTCATGAGAGTCCAAATGGGGAAATGTAGGCAATAGCTTAGGACAGTGCCTGACACAGTCGGTGCTTGGTAAAAGGTGAGATGAGGTGGAAGAGAAGGAGGAGAAATAGGAATAGGAATAAAACAGAGAGCGAGAGAATTGGGCTGGTTAATTACATGTGGACCAAGGGATCAAGGCAAGACCAGTGGATTCAAGTTACAAAAAGACAAGATTTGGTTCAACGTAAGGAGTTGGCTCCCAGTTCCTACCACCTGTCTAGAAATGGGAAAGTAATGAGCTCCTTGTCATTGAAGCTCATTTCAGTGGTAGCAGAGTGCTTCTTTGTTGCAGATGAAGTGGTGGCACTTTCTGTACTGAATGGGAAACTGATTTAGCTAAGTTCTCAGTTCAGTTCTCCTGACATTTTTTCTGTGATGCTTGGAGCGCCAGATTGAGACAAAATCTTTCCATAGGATGCTGTGTATTCCAGGGAAGGCCATTCTCTGAAGAGCCTAAATATTTTGGTTCTAGGGGAAAAAATAGTAAAAACTTACTTCTCACAGGGCATTTCCCTGGAGGGCTTCAAAGAAGCAGCAGTCACTGTGAATGACACTGTAGGCAGAGGCTGAGGAATTGGGAGAAAAGAAAATGACAGCTCTTCAAGACACTGGGACTCTGAGAGCTCTGAAAGTGAAAGGGTGCAGAGAGACTCATTGGATTTGACACATGGAACACTTTCTCACCCGTGTGTGTTGGTGAGGTTCCCTCCCACGGACAACCTCTTGCAAGGTTGTCTGACTTCTGTTTAGAATAATTTGCAAGCTTTTCCTAACATTACTTAGGAAAGGGGCTCAGTGGACATCATATAAGCCACCTTCTCACCCAGGAAGCAGCCTAGACAGAGGTGGGAAGGAATTTATGATAATCGCCCAGCTGATAGATAGAAATTTGGAGGGGAAATAACAAAGGCAGCTCCGTTCCATTCATGTAAAATAATCTAACATTTATTAAAGGGCTGCAAACACAAATAAAGAGACCAACGAAGCACCAAAAAGCCTCATAGTGTAGTGATGAAAAGCAGCAGTGAGGAGATCAAAACATCTGGCTTCCAATCCCTGCTAACTGTGTGACCTTTGGCAAATCTCTAAATCACCTCAGTTTCCTCCTCAGTCAAATGGGTGTAATAATATCAACCCTTTCATGGGGTTGTTAAGATAATTATATGAGTTAATACTTGCAAAACTCATAGAATAATGCTTGGCATATAGTAAGTGCTGCATGCGTGTTTTTCAAATAAGTGCAAAGCATAAAGTATAAAGAGGGTCAGAAGAATATAATACAGGGAACCTGCGATGACCACTCACTTGCTTCAGTAATGTGGGTATGATGCTACATTTCTCAAGGTTTTAAAATAAGTTGGAAACCCAGATTTTTTTTTCTGGGACTCAGTTTCCTTATCCAACAAATGGGTTTGTTGACTGTTGTATCTCAGCCTAGAATGAAGCTTGTGGCAGGTTTGCAGTGAGGTGAGTCAATAAGCAGGGCACCCAGGACACGTCTCTTGCCCTCCTCATAAGAGTAGGCTGGGTTTTCTAGGGCCCTCACAGACGTTCTATTCAAATACCATGGAAAGTTCTTTCCTGCCTCAGAGAATTGTGAGCCAGAATCAATATCAATAGCTACTCTAACTTGATGGTTCAGATGGTAAAGAATCTGCCTGTAATACAGGAGACCTGGGTTTGACCCCTGAGTTGGGAAGATCCCCTGGAGAAGGGAATGGCAACCTACTCCAGTATTCTTGCCTGGAGAATACCATGGACAAAGCAGTGTGGCAGGCTATAGTCCATGGGGTCGCAAAGAGTCAGATATGACTTACACTCTAAAAAGCATCTCTCAAGAGCTGAATGATTCAACACCATGTTTGCTTCTTATTCACTCTCATCTCGGTCTAATTGAAGTCAGTGGAGGAGGGGGTGTCACTCCTTTGGATACTGAACTGCTGACAGAGGCTCTGCCATCTTCAGCTCATGACTCTGGAGGGTTACATAAGCTGGTGACCCAAGGAGAACAGGCAGGAACACTGGGAGGGTTCTAAGGCCAGGCCTGGAAATGGTGAATTGCTTCCACCTATATGCCATTGAACAGGACTCAGTTATGTGGCCCTGCCCCACCTCAGGGGACTGGAGACCCAGTCCAGTGATGTGCCCAGGAAAGGGAGACCAAACTTGGATATTGGTAATAACTAGTGTTCTCTACCACAGAGTCTTTGCACACTCTCCCCCAGCCCCCATCATCCCCTGCCTCCTCATTATTCAGCTCTAAACTTCCTTAAACAGAAGAACTCCCCACTGATCACTGCCAGGCATCCCTGGTGGTTCAACTGGTAAATAACCCACCTACCAATACAGGAGACATGGGTTTGATCTCTGGGTGGGAAAGATCCCCTGGAGAAGGAAATGGCAACCTACTCCAGTATTCTTACCTGGGAAACCCAATGGACAGAGGAGCCTGAAGGTCTATAGTCCATGGGGCCACAAAGAATCAGACATGACTGAGCATGTACATTGCACAGCTCACCACCACATTCTCTACCGCTTCAGCTTCTGTCTTCACAGCTCAAAACACATTCTGAAATCTTCTAATGCATTTATTTATTTCTTGTCTGTCCTAGGGCTCTACCTCCTTTCAATCATAGGAGCAGGAACCAGGTGTCTTGTTTGCTGATTTATTTGCGGCATCTACAACAGTGCAGCTGAGTTCACACATTCAGAGTTTATTCCAATCGAAGACAGCCAGAACCCCTCTGTTTCTGCAGCGATCAGAGAGTTTCAGGGCAGGAATGGAGGTACAAACGTAAAGAATAGACTAGAGAATGGACCTGTGGACCCAGCGAAGGAAGGAGAGGGTGGGAAGAAGTGAGAGAGTAGCGTTGAAACATATACGTTCAGTTCAGTTCAGTTCAGTCACTCAGTCGTGTCCGATTCTACTTGACCCCATGGATGCCAGGCCTTCCTGTCCATCACCAACTCTCGGAGTTTACTCAAACTCATCTCCATTGAGTCGGTGATGACATCCAACCGTCTCATCCTCTGTCATCCCCTTCTCCTCCTGCCTTCAATCTTTCCCAGCATCAGGGTCTTTTCCAATGAGTCAGCTCTTCGCATCAGGTGGCCCAAGTATTGGAGTTTCAACTTCAGCATCAGTCCTTCCAATGAACACCCAGGACTGATCTCCTTTAAGATGGACTGGTTGGCTCTCCTTGCTGTCCAAGGGACTCTCAAGAGTCTTCTCCAACACCACAGTTCAAAAGCATCAATTCTTTGGCACTCAACTTTCTTTATAGTCCAAATCTCACATCATACATGACTACTAGAAAAACCACAGCCGTGACTAGACAGAACTTTGTTGGGAAATCAATGATTCTGCTTTTTAATGTGCTGTCTGGGTTGGTCATAACTTGCCTTCCAAAGAGTAAGCATCTTTTAATTTCATGGCTGCAGTCACCATCTGCAGTGATTTTGGAGCCCCCCAAAATAAAGTTTTACCCTATCTAAAATAGAGAGCTAGTGGGGAATTACCGTATAACACAGAGAGCTCACCCCAAGGCTCTGTGACAACCTAGAGGGGTGGGATGAGGAGGTGGAGGTGGGAGGGAGGTAAGTGAGGGAGGGGATATATGTACACATGTGGCTGATTCACAATGATGTACAACAGAAATGACCACAACTCTGTAAAGCAATTATATTACAATTTAGAAGAAAAGATGGAGCAGACCTCTTAGACCCCGTCTCTCTATTGCCCAGTGTCCTTTTATAGCTTAGATCTGCAGGCTGCAAGCTAACCATGGCAGACAGTGGTGTCTGCTCTCCCTGTTTCCTGAAGCCAGTCTTCCAGGCTGAATAGTTTCATCTGGTTTACAGCACAGTGTTTTCTTCTCTCCATTCTGTCATTCTGGAATCTGCACAAAGGGTTTTGAAATGTTTCTTTCTTTCTTTTTTTTTTTTTTTTCTATTTTAGGTCTACTTGTTAAGGATCAGCGAAAATGTCAGTGGAGAAGAACTCTAAGGGAGTTGGATGTGTGTGTGTGTGTGTGTGTGTGTGTATGCCTGTGTGTGTCCACTCACAATGTTATATTGGAAAATGACTTATGGGGTGAATGCAGTGATGAAGGCAAAGTAAATCAATTATTTATGGCTCTGAAAACAAGCCCCGATTCCACAACAACATGCTTTTATTTCTTGCTTAGGCTGTAGGTGGTTGGCCGTGGGTGGACTGTGGTTCTGTTCCACGTGTCTTCAATCACAGGACCACCCAGGCTGAGGGAGAATCTGAGACCTGCCTTTCTTGAGGCAGGTGGAAAGTTCCTACAAGAATTCGTAAAGCTCTGACTTGGTGCTGACATCTGGCCACTTCTCACCTTTCACTGGCCAAAGCAAGGCATACTGAAACCCTTCTGTGGTGTTCTGAGGGCTATGAAGAGCTCCAGTACCTTAGTCCTTTATGTCTCAGCTCAGAAAGAATTCAGTGAGAAGCAAAGTTGGTAGATAGGAAGGGATTTGTTAGAATAGAATGCTTGCAAGGCTTACAAGCAGGTAGGCAAGAGAATGTTGTGCCTTGAGAACTTACGGTTACAGTTTTATAATCAAAGGAAAAGTGGGGAGGGAGGCAAGACCTTCTTTTCTTTCTGGAGTAGATGTCATGCTTCCATCATCAGTTCCTCCTCCAGGTTGGGCAGGGGAGTTTTCTTGCCCCTATATGGTGGGGATGCTGGGCTTCCCAGGTGGCTCAGTGGTAAAGAATCTGCCTGCCAATGTAGGAGACATGAGTTGGATTCCTGGGTCGTGAAGATCCCCTGGAGGAGGAAATGGCAAACCATTCCAGGATTCTTCCCTTGGAAATCCCATGGACAGAGGAGACTTGTGGGCTACCGTCCATGGGGTTGCAAGAGTCAGACACAATTTAGTGACTAAAATAACAGCAAAATGGTCAAGCTAGGTTCACAAGTTATTGTTTTATATATTGTTTTATATTGTTATATATTGTTTTATTGTTATATATATATATATATATATATATATATATATATATATATGCAAAGAGCATGTCCTAGGGAGCATTAAATTACTATGCTTACTAGGCATAATGTGAGCCCCATGCCACCATTGTATCACTATTTTGGGCTATGTCTCATGCTCCTGTTGTCTCAGGACATGTTCCTGAGGACATGTCTCAGGACATGCTCCTGTTTGTCTCATGTTCATGTTTTGTTGCTAAGTAAACCTGCTTTCTTGAGAAATCATGAACTTACAGGGGTCTCCCATATATTTTCTACTTACAATCCCCTGGTGGGATTAACTATTTAATCACCTACTTTTCCCTTTCCTCTGTCCCCATCATTATGAGCAACCCTGAAGTCCAGGGCATGGTGAAGCAGAATACAAACGGGCACATCAGGTGTCAGGGGTGGAGAGGTACTGCTCTCAAAGGGAGGAAAAGTGAATAGTTGAGAATAACCATACACGTGTGCCTCAATACCCATGTCACAGAGGCTTTAACATGGCTGTGTCTTCCAGGCTCTGCTCTTGTTTTAGTTGTAACAAATGAAAGCAGCTCACACAGGCTTGATTTTGAAAAAGAAACTATGCCTGGATCTGGCCATGGCTGGTTGTGGGGTTGCGTGAATTATATGAATTCACTCTGTTTCTTGGATCTGTGTTTCTTGGCGTAATACTGTCCTCGGATGGGCTGTCTCCAAGATATGGCCTGCTGGGACTCCAGTCTTACTGTCTTGTAAAGAAAGTCTCTCAGATTCCAGCCCAGATTCCAGAATTAGCTCTCCTTGGATCAACCGGAGGGACTTGACTTGACCTGAACTATGAGGACTGGCCATTGATGGATTATGGACTCCTAGGTCCTGGGAGAGGCAAGGTCCTCCAAATCTGACCAATATGGGCTGAGAATGAGGGATCAATGTCTCCCCTATATTAAACTAACATGCTTGCAGTAGAAAACAGGAAATTGAAAACAACAAGTTCTGTTAGAGTGGCTTTGAGCAAATCTTATACATAAGTATGTTTCTGATCCAAGGAAAATATAAATTGGGATAGAAAGTCAAGATCAACGTTAAAAATAGAACACAAATAAGCAGCCCATGGGGGCTAATTAACTTGCCTTACTAGTGTTGAAAGTTGACTCTGAACTTCCTGATGGTCACAGCAGCTTGACAAAAATACACTGTCGTCATCTACTTTCTGTTACCAGGAGCTTAGCATAAACTATCTAAATCAGGGACCATCAAGCATTTTAGGTTATGACCCAGAACATACCCACCTCCCCACACACACAAGTGTGTATCTGCACATATTTATATTGTCACATATGTATACAATGTGACACAACATATGTGTGTCACATATATATATAATTGATATATATATCAATACAATATCTATTTTTAAAAATAATACTTAACCTTCCCTATGAGGTGCACGCTGATATTTTCTATCCTATGCTACCCTAATCTAGCCTAATCTAGTTATGCCATTTTATTCTAGTCAATCTAGCTATACCATTCTATTCTATTTCATATTTCTCTATTTTACTTTTTTCTCTTAGTACAACTTGCAACTTATTTAAAATGATCTCATCACCTGTATTGAGTTGCAATCCACAGTTTGAAAATCTTTGAACCAGACATTGAAGATAAACTTATTTACAGCCTCTTTTAAATATCAGTTGAGTAATAGATGATGAAGTCAATTCAATCCAGTCTGGAATTATTGTGTGTGTATTCTATTAGTATGTATAATTATTACACAAGGTTCTGGGGTTGCAGTTATGGATAAAACTCAGTCCCTTGCTTTGAGACCACCTCTCAACAAAGGAGAGGAAGAGCCCGCGAGTCAGGGAAAATGGAGAGTGATAACTCTTCCACAGAGGTGAGCCAAGTACCACGGGCATACATGTAAAAAGCCACTGGTGCTCCCAGAATGCAAAGTGGGAGAGAGAAAAATACACTGAAGAGGTAGCAGAAACAGAATGTGAAATCAAAGAGGGCTTCTTCTCTACCAGTTGAGGCTGGAAAACCTTCAGACTGGAGCAAGCAGGGATGGAAGAAGGCAGAATGAGGTCCAGGTGCAGAGGGGATATTTGAGGCTGGAAACATTGAGTGAATCAAAGCTTCTTTGGCTTGGGCTCAGATTCCATGCTTTGGTTGTTTTGTGTTGGTTTGTGTTTTGTTTTCTCTCCGTTATCTGAGGCTCGTGTTGAGATTAAACTAAGCATCATGGTATGTGTTAACCAACCACATTTGAGAGCAACTGTGCAAAGTTGCAGTATGTATTTGAGCTGGTAAAGAGTTCTTCCAACAGTCTATTACAGCCATAAATATAGAGCAATTTTCTTCCTTTTCTTAACCTTTTTTTCTTTTCATCATCTAAGGGCATCACTTCTCACATTTTTACTTCCAGCTATCTATTTTTAATATTTTTCTAAGTCGTATATTTAATGTGGAAATTCTAGGACACAATGCCCTAGAAATTGTCATCGAATATGAAAAAAAAGTCAGATCTCCCTTCTGCTTTAGGAATGTAGGGACACAAAGACAAGGGAGTTTTTTCCGAGCACATGGAATTTTATATATGGAATGAAGACCATTGTGTCTGATTGTGTCTGTAATGAACTCCCATCATTTTAGATTAGGGTTGGGTGAATGTCCCAACTATTGGGCAGTAGATAGTGTGGATATAATTCTAGTCTATCATACTTTTTCTTCAACATCAATTACTTCAAATGCTTAAATATCCAATTTCCCATGATTTTTATTGTTCAATTTTCTTGGTAAGTGGCCCTCCCATCCAAGTTAGAGTTCCTAAAGCAATGAGGTGTGGGTCCTGGCAACCTGAAAGGACCAGTGCCGGGGAGCTCACGTTCAGTGAGGGGTTGGTTTATGATTCCAAACATCTGAAATATTCCACAACAAATACCACCAGAGATGAGAGACTTGGACCTTTTTACAGTGCTCAGACAGAATTAGAAAAAGAAAAAATTAAAGACAGGCTTAATTAACCTGGCACAAAGAAAAGGAAATCACAGAATGTCTATGTGTGAGCTTAAGAACAAATCTAATGATCAAAGAGATCAGAGAGAGGGGTGGTTTTAGAAGGCACATTTCTTATTCAGTCAACTAATATCCCTGAATCTCCTTAGAATCAGATCATCAGATTATTTCTGCTTTGGGGTTGCCGCAGCCGAGGGGACTTCTGCAGGTGGAATTTGATTGAGATGAAGAGCCAAGGTCATCATGCTTTGCATCCAGTCCCCACGGGAATGCTCAGCTTGTGTAACTGTGGCCCAAAGGTCTCCCACAAAGGTCCCTCTGCCCACAGGGGAAGTCCAGGTAGAGGTCAGAGTAGAGATACAGCACAAAAGTGGGGGTGAGGCAAAGAGAGTTTGAATAATGCTGAAAAGACAAGTGTAAGTGCTTGAGTGCGCTTGCATGAGTGTGGTGTGGTTCTGACTTGTGCATGACTGTGTGGGAGATTAAGAACAAATCTAAGGATTAAAGAGGTTGGAAAGACGGATGGTTTAAGAAGAAGAGCTGTCATAAGTGTTGGTGAACACAGGATTGTTGCAGCAACAATACATAATGTGCCATGTCCTTGACCCACAGAGAGACTGTATTCCCAGCTGTCCTTGGATCTAGGTGAGGCTTCCTGACTGATTCTATCAGTGGAATGTGAGCAGCAGTGAGGTGCACCTTACACATCACGCTGGTTAAGAGCCAGTGAATTTTCTCCATGTTCTTTCTTTCCTCATCTACTGGATGATGTAAAGCAGGACTTGGCCTTAGAAGAGAGAAATAGCTCCACAATGCGAGCAACCTTGATGCCTGGACTGTATGGATGAGAACCCGATCTACCCGGCTACACTGGACTTGAGCAAAAAATCATCTGTCTGCACCCTGACATTTGGGAGTTGTTTGTTACAGTCTAGATTAACTAGTCCAGTGACCTTGAACACATAATATCTTTGGGCTTCATTTATAAAATTGAGATAATGAAGACCTTGCTGTTACAGGATTGTGGTAAGGATTAAATGAGATACTATAAACTAAGAGCTTAGCACAGTACTTGGCACATTGAAATCACTTGATACATATTCATCAATTGTTATATAGCAGTTGGTTGCTTCTTTTGAATATCTGGCTTAGTTTATTGTTTATACATGACTGTTCTTATCATCATATTAGTAGAAGTAGTAGTTGTTGTTATGGTATACTTTTAGTTATTATTTTACAAATATTTATGGAACACCTACCATAGGCCAGGTACAAAGAGAGGTCCTAGGGATACGGTACTAAATAAGAAAAGTTCTCACATGTATCCTGCAAAGTTGTTCTAAAATTTACAATTCATCTCCTGACTCGGATCCTAATTTTCACTTTGCCCCAGATACTAGAATTTCAGACCACAGCTGTCTTCCCTGAAGATACTGGAACCCCAACTATCCTGAAAGGAACTAACCAACCTCAGTTTATGACTGTATCTTTCTTGTGGGGTTGGCTTCCCTGGTGGCTCAGCAGTAAAGAATCTGCCTGTTAATGTAGGAGACTTGATTTATATCTCTAGGTCAGGAAGATCCCGTAGAGAAGGAAATGGCAACCCACTCCAGTATTTTTCCCTGGGAAATCCCTTGGACAGAGAAGCCTGGCAAACTACAGTTCATGGGGTCACAAAAGAGTCAGATACAACTTAGCGAATGAAACAAAAACAAAGAAAACCCAAACATATAGGTTCTAGCTCTTGGGATGAGCACTTGACCCAAGTTGGCCAATCAGATCCCACCACAATCTCTTACGACAATAACTAGGGGATAGGCATGTGATGAAGAATTGATGCTTTTGAACTGTGTTGCTAGAGAAGACTCTTGAGAGTCCCTTGGAAGGTAAGGAGATCCAACCAGTCCCTCCTAAAGGAAATCAACCCTGAATATTCATTGGAAGGACTGATGCTGAAGCTGAAACTCCAATACTTTGGCCACCTGATGCGAAGAGCTGGATCGTTGATTAAGAACCTAATGCTGGAAAAGTTGAGAGCAAGAGGAGAAGGGAGTGACAGAGAATAAGATGGTTTGATGGCATCACTGACTCAATGGACATGAGTTTGAGCAAACTCTGGGAGACAGTGAAGGACAGGGAAGCCTGGCATGCTGCAGTCCATGGGATCACAAAGAGTCAGACATGACTTAGCGACTGAACAACAACAAAGGCATGTGACCCAAGCTGGGCCAATAAAATGAAATCTCAGAACTACCACAAGAATATTGACCAAGATATGCTCTCTTCATGCTGGGATTATTAGGCTGATATGATATAAGCTTGAAGCTCTGGAGTTGCTTGTGACCAACTTCATGACCATATGGCAGGAATCTGCCTGAGATTAAGGCCAGTGCTGGGAAAAACAAACAAAGAAAATAAAGGGCAGAGTTCTTGAGGGCCTCATCTGAACACCTGTTTAGCTATTCCTAAAACCTTACCCTTGACCTTTTCTGTCGTGTGTTAGTCATTCACTCGTGTCTGAGTCTTTGCGAACCCAAGGACTGTAGCCCACCAGGCTCCTCTCTCCATGGAATTCTCCAGGCAAGAATACTGGAGTAGGATGCCATTCCCTTCTCCAGGGGATCTTCCCAACCCAGGGATTGACCCCAGGACTCCTGCATTGCAGGCGGATTCTTCACCATTTGAGCCACCAGGGAAGCCCTGTTAATTCAGGCAAATGCTTTATTGCCTAAGGCAGTTTTATTTGGTGCTTGAGTGCTTGGAACCAAAGCCTTCCTGAGTACTGTCTGACATTAACTTTGGAGACTGAAGGGTTAGAAGCGTCATTCACCCACTGAAGAAGAAACACCACCTGTCCTTTAGATAATGAGGACTGTCCTTCCACCACATTGGTTGTGTACTGGATCACCTTCAGAAATAATCCAAATTCTCAGGCTTGTATATGCTACTAAAGACCTTCCTGGGGGCTCTACTTGTAACTAGGACAAATGTCCCAGTCCCTGTCCTGCCAAGCCCTGACTTCCTCCTACTTAGTAGCCCATTTTTGCTCATGTCCTGTCCTGACTTTAAGTGACATTTTCCCATTTATGACAAGCTCACCCTGTCTGTGTAGAAGATAATCCTTTTTAAACTTCCTGTTCTGTAAGTCGGTGGATTCTAAACTCTGGGGAAATTAAGGAGGCCTCTGTCTCCTTTCTGGCCTCCTACTTCCTGAACCTGCATAGAAACACTGTTTTTCCCTTGGCACAGGAGTCACTCTGGCTTAGTTTTTTTTCATTAAAATTCAAATTAATTTAATAAAACTCAGAATTGTGAATTAATGAACCACTTGCAGAATCTACACAATGCAAGCCTCTGACACAACTATCAAATTTCTTCTATTAATGATGTTTGGGGCTCCCCAGGGAACTCAATCGACTGGAATTACCCTGGTCAGTTAAGCTCAGTTAATAGAAAACAAGTCTCTTTACTCAAATGCAGATTGGTAAACACTTCCTGAGCATCTACAAGGTACGAAATCCTATACCCGGCTTGTCTACAAGTATGACCTTCTGGAATCTATAGTGACTCTAGATGGAGGTTGTGTGAGAATAATCTATACAAATATGGTCTTGACTCTTTTACTGTACAGAGTACATAGACCCATTTAGAACCCTGCTTAATCCTACCTCACCAAAGTAGGATCATTTTGCACTCTCTAGGATGTAAAGAAAGGGTTGGATGCATGAATTCATGCATGAGAGGATGCATGAAGGTAAATGATACATTCATGCAGCTGTGTTACACCTTCCATCTCTAGTGTTTTAAATTGATTCTTATTATTTTTATTGGCGTACAGTTGTTTTACAATGCTACATTAGTTTCTACTATACAGCTAAATGAACCAGTCTGACATAAACACGTATCTCCTTCCTTTTGGACTTCCTTCCCATACAGGTCACCATCGTGAACTAGAGTTCCCTAGGCTTCCCTGGCGGCTCAGACTGTAAAGAATCTGCCTGCAACCTGGGAGACCTGGGTTCCATCCCTGGTTCAGGAAGCTCTCCTGGAGAAGGAAATGGCAACCCACTCAAATATTCTTGCCTGGAAAATCACATGGACAGAAGAGCCTGGGGGGCCCCAGTCCAAGGGATCACAAAGAGGTGGCTATGACTGAGCGACTAACACTTTTACTTTTCACTTTCCCTCTGCTATGCAGTATGTTCTTGTTAATTATCTATTTTATGTGTGCATGCTAAGTCACTTCAGTTGTGTCAGACTCTTTGCAACCCTATGGACTGTAGCCCACCAGGCTCCTCTATCCGTGGGATTCTCAAGGCAAGAATACTGGAGAGGGTGGCAAATGTTTTGTGGAGAACATTTAGATTTCTCATTTCAATCCACCCTCTCTCGTTACATCATGTTTATCTGTACATCCTTATCACCCAGCACAAAGTTTAGCATCGTGAGTGCTCTGTAAATGTTTCTTGAATGAATTAATGTATAAACTGATATCCTCCTGCAAGCATCCTCTATTTTCTCTACTGCACTATTAAAATAGGACACTTTGGGCTGAAGACAAAGTCTTTCAACTTTAATCTGATTATTTAAGGACAGAATTATTGCCTCCCTCAGTCTAAACATTATGATTCTAGTAATGTGATCTAAGATTCACATTTGAGGATGTCTGTGTTGTGTGTTCATTTCATGCCAACAGGTCTGAGAGATGACATGTTGTTGCTACGACTAAGGAGTTTGGAGTCACCCAGATTGAGACAGGAGGAACAATTCAGTGAACAGTTCAATTCAGTGAAGCAGTGCTCTGAGTGGTCTTAAAGAGGCCAGCTATGTGAGAACTAAGGACACGCATGTTGTCTGTGTGAGTAAACGCACCCTAACAGCGCAATGATGGTACAGGGGTGTCCAGTGGTGTGAGTGAAGTGTGGAGATAAGAAACCATATGACCCAACAATCCCACTTCTGGGCATATATCCAGATAAAACTTTAATTCAAAAAGATACACACACCCCTATGTTCATAGCAGCACTACTTATAGTAGCCAAGACATGGAAGCAACCCACGTGTCCACTGGCAGATGAATGGATAGAGAAGATGTGATATATATACATACATATGCATACAATGGAATACTACTCAGCCATAAAAAGAATGAAATAACACAATTTGCAGCACCATGTGTGGACCTAGAGATTATGATACTGAGTAAAGTGAGTCAGAAGGAGAAAGACAAATATCCACAATATCCTTACAAGTGGGACCTAAAATATTATATAAATTATTTTATTTACAAAACAAAGACAGATTCACAGCCTTAGAAAATAAACTTATGGTTGCCAGGGGGTAAGGATGGGAGAAGGATAAATTAGGAGTTTGAGATTAGCAAATGCAGGTTATAAATAACTATATATAAAATAGTCAAACAATGAAGAACTACTGTATAGCACATGTATTTGTGTGTGCTCAGTGGTGTCTTTTCGTTGAAACCACCTGGACTGTAGTCTGCTCGTCTCCTCTGTCCATGGGATTTCTCAGGCAAGGATACTGGAGTGGATTACCATTTCCTCCTCTGGGGATCTTCCTGACCCGGGAATCAAACCTTCTTCTCCTGCGTTTCCTGCATTACAGATGGATTCTTTACCTGCTGAACCATCCCACTGGAACCTATATATATGAAACTGAATATATGTATAACTGAATCATTTTGCTGTTTCCCAGAAACTAATACAACATATCAATGTGAATCAACTATACTTCAGTAAAAGAAAAAAGTGAAGCCAGGTGGTGGTGACCCAGGGGTCAGATGGCTGATCACCACTGTGCTGACAGATTGAGGAATGAGGTAGAAATGGGTCCACACAGGGAAAGGTTAGGAGCACCATCACATGAAAGATTTACCTAGATATCCAGAATTCAATCCTGGATTATTGAGCCTTGGGTCTGCTTGGATACAAAAGGAGACTTTGGAGTAAATGGATGTGTCAAGAGGGATGAATTTCTCCCAAGTCATGTTAACTATGGTATAAGCTAAATGGCCATAACTGGGGGGTGGGGGGTGGGGACAAAGTGCAGCTTCTCAAACAAAATAGAAGTCTTTTTAGTTTGCCACGGTCTAGAGGTAAGTTGGTCCAGTGCAGACAGAGGCTTCTGTCCTATGAATTTGTCAAAGGCCATGGTACTCCTTCTCTTCATTCTACTCTGATCTGCACAGTCAAAAGTTGCCCAGCACCATCTTGTCTACAGTATAGCTTCTAAACAGAGAGAAAGAGAGGAGGGCAGGCAATTCACTTTTAAGAAATGATAGAAGATTTATGCATCGTTTCCATGGACAAGAACTTACTCATCTGGTCACATCCAGCTGCAAGGGATGAAGGGTAATGTCAGGTTATCTGAGTACTGCTACAGTTTCAGTTCAGTTCAGTTCAGTCGCTCAGTCGTGTCCGACTCTTTGCGACCCCATGAACCGCAGCACACCAGGCCTCCCTGTCCATCACCAACTGCCAGAGTTCACCCAAACCCATGTCCATTGAGTTGGTGATGCCATCCAACCATCTCATCCTTTGTCGTCCCCTTCTTCTCCTGCCCTCAATCTTTCCCAGCATCAGGCTCTTTTCAAATAAGTCAGCTTTTAGCATCAGGTGGCCAAAGGATTGGAGTTTCAGCTTCAGCATCAGTCATTCCAATGAACACCCAGGACTGATCTCCTTTAGGATGGACTGGTTGGAACTCCTTGCAGTCCAAGGGACTCTCAAGAGTCTTCTCCAACTCCAGGGTTCAAAAGCATCAATTCTTTGGTGCTCAGCTTTCATTATAGTCCAACTCTCACACCCATACATGACTACTGGAAAAACCATAGCTTTGACTAAACGGACCTTTGTTGGCAAAGTAATGTCTCTGCTTTTTAATATGCTGTCGAGGTTGGTCATAACTTTTCTTCCAAGGAGTAAGCATCTTTTCATTTCATGGCTGCAGTCACCATCTGCAGTGATTTTGGAGCCCCCAAAAATAAAGTTACAGTTTATTTTGGTACAGTTTGGATCCTCCAATAGTAGAGGCTGGACCTGTGGGTAGGGTAAAAGATGGGTATCAGGAATCAGAACCTGTAGAAGGAATTATGAAGCAGGATTAGGCAGAGAGAAGTTAAATTGTGATGCCTCAGAAAACCTGATAGGAAATTCTAGAGTAAGAATCACCCATCAGAACTGAGCCATGATGGGCTGAGATGTCTGCATCTTTTTACCTCTACATCCCTCAGTTGCTAGATGCAAGCTACCCAGAAAGGGCACCAACTCAGATGATGACAGGGAGACATTGAAAGAGCTGATACAAAACCCGCCTGCAGAACACCCTCCCCACAACTGGACAACAAGTCCCTCCTTTAAAAGGGATCCCTCAAGCACATTTCAGGGTCTACCCAGGTGGTACGTGCCTTGAAGCAGACTCAGGAAGAATGGGTAATGGTGTTCAGTGAGCCATCTCTGGTTGGGGTGTGAGGTAGGAATTCATTTGTTGAATAACTACTAGGTTTCAGCAGTGAGCAAGAGACCTGTGTCCCCTGATCTTACGAACTTTATAGGTAATTGAGAGAGATAGCAATAAGCAAGTAAACAAACAAACAAGAGGATTTCAGATAATGAAAAACACTATCCAGGGGAACAGGGAGTGAATGCAGGAGTTAATTTAGGTGGGCTGTTCCGAGAAGGTTTCTCTGAGCAGGGGATGTTTGCACCAGGAACACGGTGAGGATGAGGAACAGCATTTCAGGCAGAGGGAAGAGCATGTACAAAGGAATAGGATCAAGCTTGACTCCTAAGAAACAAAAAGAGGCTGTTGTGACTTGAGGTTATTTAGGCAGAAAGCGGATATAAACCACATCATCAAAGAGGTCGGCAAGAACCAGACCGCGTACTATTTAGAAAGAGCTCAGAACTCATACTAAGTATGATTGAAACCATTGTAAGTATTCAGACAGAGAGATGATTTAACTATTTTAATCAAGATTCTAATATACTTGCTATATTTTCAAGGAGAAATTATTTCTGAAACTCTTCAAACCCATTTAACACTTGGATCAATTTTCTGTACAGTACAAATGGCTCCTAATTTTTTTTTTCAGTTTTCATTTGGATTATTTCATATGGATCAATTTCACAGTAAAAACTTTGCTCTTATTAAAGTTCCAAGTCCAGACTCTGACAAGAATGACACAGGAAATGAGACATGGCCAGACCAGTCCTTTATCTACAAGCAAGAGATTTAGCTGCATGCCCAAAACCAACATCTTGTATAAATAGCTCTTCATTCCCTGCTATGTCCTGACTTACTTCTCCTTGAGCTTATTTATGCTGTTTTCCTAATATTTGTGGTTTCCTCTCAGATTCCATATAAGTCAAGATCTTTTCTTTTTATTACTTTATCTTATTTTAATTAATTAATTTATTTGGCTGTGCTGGGTCTTCGTTGCTGCATGTGGGATCTAGTCCCCCTACCAGGGATTGAACCCAGGCCTCCTGAACTGGCAGCATGGAGTCTTTGCCAAGTCTTGCCATGAAAACGTTGCCAAGTCTTCTTTCTTTTTTTTAAAAGAGACACAGCCAGCTCAAAATGGTTTAATAAAAGTTGCAATGTATTAGTGTATAACTAGCTTCAGGTATGGTTGGATCCAGGAACTCAAATAATGTCATAAACATTCAGCATTGCCCTCTGTTTCTCTGAGATGTGCTTTACTTGCTCTCGATCAGCCTTTTATGACCAGAGTCCTCTCCATGTGATGGTCCACAAGAGTTCCATAGATGTATCTTCTACCACTTAGCAACTGCAGAGAGAGAGAGAGGGGAAAAAAAGCATCTTCTTTTCATAATTTTTGGCAAATATCCAGGGACTGATTCTAGCTTTGGTTAGTACACCACCCACACCTGAGTCAATTATCTAGCCAAAGGGAAATAAGGCTGATTGGATAGTCCATTCTTTGAGATGGAGGGAGGGGGCAGTCCATCCCTCCTTGAATCATATCATTTTGAAATAGAGAAGTAATTTTCCTATAAGAAAAAAATCAAGCTATTGATAACAGATTAAAACAGATAAATGCTGGGCAGTGACAACCCAATTCCTGAGTCCCTGAAAATCTTTCTATTTGCAGGTCCATATTTTCCCTTCAGAACTATACTTCTTCAGCTAGGATTGATCATGATCTCTAGGTTCTCCATCTTCCTAGAGCTCTTGTTTTATTCCTCACCTGCTCAGCATGTTCTTTGTTCTCTGACCCTAATGTAAGACCTCATCCCTGGGTTCACCCAAGAGACCTAGACATATGATCCAGATGGAGCAAACCTACAGACAGAGCTAATTTCCAAAACAGCCACCTCCAAGTCCCCAGTTGGAGGGACATATCTCTCTCTCCTGCAGCGTGAATTTGCTGAGCCAATGCTTAATTCAAAGGCTAGAATCCATTAAAAGCCAAAGCAAGGAACAGAAATGAAATCCCCTCATTAAAACTGTGTTCAGTGGGGTGTGTGCATAATTCATCCCGACACCATCAAATATAAATGTCCCAGCATCAGGAGGAACGGAGCCAGCAACAGTCTGAGCCCACGTAGAAGGAGGGGTCGGGGAAGGAGCAACCCATGCAAGGACCTTCTCAGAGCAGTAATGAGATCTGGCACCGGGGTGCCAGTAACAAAGAACCAAGAATAGGACATGCTCGGCAACAGCACTTCTCTGCCAGCCTCTCTGTGGGCACCTGCATGTTTATA
The DNA here is from genome assembly GCF_963930625.1 of Muntiacus reevesi. NCBI lineage: Eukaryota > Metazoa > Chordata > Mammalia > Artiodactyla > Cervidae > Muntiacus > Muntiacus reevesi. The sequence goes on from NC_089250.1 coordinate 202,525,200, forward strand.
AACTCAGCTCTGGGTTCCCTCTGAGCTGGTGCTGAGCTGCCAGAGCTTCTGAAGTGTATATCCTGAAGCTTCCCTGGGCTGTGGATTAGACTGGTAAATCGAGTGCAGGAAGTATGGGCTCCTGCTGACCCAGCTCCGCTCAACTGCAGACAGCATCACCTCCAACCTGCAGCTTCAACTCCACCTGGTTTCAGAGCCAGAACTTACCAGAGGGAGAAGGGCTATGAGGATCCCCTTTGTCCCCCAATCCTGTGGCTCAAAGATAACTGTCTGATGAGCTCAGGAAAAGTTTTCCTACCAAGTGGAAGCTTTACTCTCTATCTCACCAAGTTTGTCTATAGCATCTGCTCTGGACAACAGTACATACAGCCTGGTACTTGCTGGTGTCTTTCTAGAGAGATTGGATCCTGTGGCCAATCTCTGGCCAGACTCTCGTGATAATCCATTACGCTCTCCCCCTCTCCTCCTTCTCATCTTCATCCTCATCATTATCACAGCTACTATTCATCTCATATTTAATGTCCTTGGCACTGTACTAAATATTCTCTATGCATAATTTCATTTAATCCTAAAACATACTAATTCTTCCACAGTCAGAACATTTGCACCAGCTTCCTAGAATGTTCTTTACCCAGCTCTTCAAAGAGCTGCCTTCTTCTTTTCATCCTAGCCTCAAGCTAAATACCATCTCTTCAGAGAAGACTTCCCTGATGATCCCAATTTTACTGGGACATCATCCAGCCCAGTCACAATCACATTCTCTTTTATTGCTATTAATGGTACTTAGCACTCTATAACACAGTGAAGTTTATTCACTCACTTCTACCTGTCTCCCAGAGTAGGATGTAAGAAACTGGGGGTGGGAAGTAAGGAATCATTCTACCTTGCTCTTTGTCAAGTCTTCACTGCCAGGAAGAGCACTATGAGCAGAGTCAGCGCTCAAAACCATTTGTGGGATGAACAAGTCTCTGGGTTCGGCAATATTATAATGCCCATTGTACTGATAAGGAGACTGAGGACCACTCTGTTAATTTTCCCAAGGTTACGTGATACTGAGTTGGGTGCTATTTATCACATATCTGCTTCAACAGTGGAAACTTGGACCATGATGCAGCCAAAGCACTTCTTCCCACTCCATTCTGTTATCAACCCTAACTTGGACCAAGGTCAGATTCACCAGAATCTATTGGACTATGACCTGGGCAGTGGTTGACTAGAGGTCAGTTATCTCAGACCAAACTTACCTTTCCCTGTTTTCTCATTCCTTCCTTGACTATGTCTCCAATTCACTCATGGTCATGCATTCATTATACTTCATAGCAGCTATGATGCATGAGGCACTGGCCTGGTATTCTATCCTTTCTATCTGGGGCACCAGACTTCCTTACTGGGAAAGAAAAGGGATAGTCAGTTTTCTGGTGGTCAACAAGCATGGAAGATTTAGTTGTATTAGGAAATAGGGGCGCTGTGTTTGAGTCTCTGTCCCCCCTTCTGGTCCTGAGCGTCAGTGGTTTCAGAAATACTGGGGAAATCAGATTGAGTTAATTTAACCTCAATTAATTCTAGCTGATCTTCTCCCACTATCCTGGGTGAGGAATTGGGTGTGCAAGAGATCTGGTATTCATCCCACTGTTAGGAGTCAGAAGCTGAAGATAATAAACTGTAAACATTCTGCCTAGTATCTAAAATAGGGGGCTTCCCTGGTGGCTCAGTAATAAAGATCCCACCTGCCAATGCAGGAGATGTGAGTTTGATCTTTGGGACAGGGAGATCACCTGGAGAATGAGATGGCAACCCACTCCAGTGTTCTTGCCTGAGAAATCCCATGGACAGAGGAGCCTGGAAGGCTACAGCCCACGGGATCTCAAAAGCATCAGACACGATGTAGTGACTAAACAACAACGATCTAAGATGGACTATAATTAGTCAACTCCATCGTAGGTTAAAGGAAACACACATGAGTTTAACTCCAAGTTCCAATATTGTTTTGTGAGAAAGTCTGCTCTTATTTCAGAGAGTGGCCTGCCAAGAAAGCCCAGCAATTATAATGATCCAGGAGGTCTGTCTCCTAAGATTTAAAGAAGAGACATTCAGAGATCACTTAGCTTGTTGTAAATGGATTTTAAGAATATACAGGATCATACAGTGCAAGAGAGATTCATCCATCACCCAAGGACTCACACTGTTTCCCAGCCTCCCGGGTTCTCGGATGCACAGCGGGCTTTCTAAGAAGCCGGGGAAGATTGCCAAACGCTGCTAAGGAAGGTAGGTGAGTGATCTTGGAGCCCCACCTCTTTCTTGTGCTCCCCGCATTTACAGCTCACCAGGGGAGGAGGGACCGGGCTGACCTGGTGCCATTTGGTGCAGAACATCTCCCCTGGGCTGAGTCTGCACTGGCACGTCGGAGGCTGCTGGGCTCCGGCCACAGGTGCATGACCTTAGGTGAAACACTGCGTATTTCCCAAGGTCCTTGTGAGGATCAATGAGGTGGCATCTGTGAGTGTCCTTAACTGTGCTCACAAAACCCAGGCCTTAATTTTTTTTTTTTTTTGATCTTTAAAATTTTTGTTTACAATTCATTTTTTATTGAAGCATAGTTGATTTACAGTCTTGTTAGTTTCAGGTGTACAGTCAAGTGATTCAGGTGTATACAATCCTGCGTTGCAGGCAGAGTTTTTATTGTCTGAGCCACCAGGGAAACCCATATATATGTATATACAGACATATATAGACACACACATACATACATATGGGGTTCCCAGATGGTGCTAGTGGTAAAGAGCCTAGCTGCCAATGCAGGAGACTTAAGGGATTCAGGTTTGATCCCTGGGTTGGGACAATCCCTTGGAGGAGGAGATGGCAATCCACTCCAGTATTCTTGCCAGGAGAATCCTATGGAGAGAGGAGCCTGGTGGGCTATAGTCCATGGTATCGCAAAGAATCAGACACGACTGAAGTGACTTAGCCTGCACACATGCACACACACACACACACACACACACACACACGCACACACACATGTATATATATAAATTTTTAGATTATTTTCCTTTACAGGTTATTACAATGTTTTGAGTACAGTTTCCTGTGCTATGCAGTAGGTCCTTGTTGGTTACCTATCTTATATATAGTAGTATTTGTTGTTTAGTCACTAAATCATGTCAAACTCTTTTGGGACCCCAGGACTGTAGCCCACCAGGCTCCACTGTCTGTGGAATTTCCCAGGCAAGAATACTGGAGTGGGTTGCCATTCCCTTCTCCAGGGGGTCTTCCTGACCTAAGGACTGAACCCACATCGACATTGGCAGGCAGATTCTTTACCACTGAGCCATCAGGGAAACCTATATATAATGGTGAGTATATGTTAATCTTAAAACTCCTGATTTATCCTTCTGCTCTATCCCCTTTGTTAACCATACATTTGTTTCCTTTGTCTCTGGATCTATTTCTGTTTTTTTTTTTTTTTTTAATTTTCATACAATTTTTAAAGGTACTTTCCATTTACAATTATGACAAAATATTGGCTATGGTCCCTGTGTTGTACAATACATCCTTGAGGCCTCCTTATAGACAATAGTCTGTATCTCCTGCTCCTCAGCCCATATTTGTCCCACCCCACCTCCCCTCTTCCCATTGTTAACCACTAGCTTGTTCTTTATATCTATGAGTCTGCTTCTTTTTGGTTTGATTCACTAGTTTGTTGTACCTTTTAGATTCCACATGTAAATGGTATCATACAATATCCATGTTTCTCTGTCTGACTTATTTCACTTAGAAGCAATGCCTTCATCTTGTGAAGAACAGCCTTGAACAGAATCTAGCCGCTTTTTACCTCTTCACCTCCCAGCACGCCCTTCCCACCTCCTATAATCCATTCATATCAAAATGACTCCTATGTCTTGAATATGTCATGCTGGCTCTCATTTCCACAAAATTTGCATGATTTTCTTGCTGCTTTGTTCACTAGCCATTGCTGCTCTGTACTCCACATCAGCCATCACCTTTCACCTGGACAAGTCTCTTTTACTGGCCCTCCCTTCAGAGTCCTCCCTGATTCTCCCAGACCATTTTAGATGTCTTTGCTGCAATTCCTTCAAGACCCATACAAGCTTAAGGCGTGTCCAGTCACTTCATTTGTCTCTGACTTTTTGGGACCCCATGGACTGTAGCCCTGCAGGCTCCTCTGTCCATGGGATTCTCCAGGCAAGAATACTGGAATGGGTTGCCACACCCTCCTCCAGGGGATCTTCCTGACCCAGGGACTGAACCCGTGTCTGCCTGCATCTCCTGTGTTGCAAGTGGATTCTTTACCCACTGAGCCACCTGGGAAGTCCCGTATCAGTTTAGTGTCTGTTCCCCAGATCTTCAGGCTTACGTTTCTCAGGGTCCTTCTCCTCCTGGAATTAAGATTTCTAGATTTACCAAACAAAATTTCGAAACAACCATTGAAATTTGAATTTCAGGTAAACAAGTATTTTTTTTAGTATAAACTTACTAATCACTGAAAAATTCTCTCATTTACTCAAAATTTAAATTTAACTGCAAATTCTGTATAGTATCTGGCATCCCTACCTGAAATTCTTACTCATCTTCAAAGAAGCTGGTTTTTGCATTCCCAGAGATGAAACTCACATGCTTTAGTAATTCAGGTTGAAGTTCTTAAACACAACCGAAAGCTGGTTCCTCTTGGAAGCAACATTACATCATTGTTGATCATAAAACCAGAGGTCCAGTATTGCCACCTACTGAAATCTCTGCCATTTAGAAGATAAGGATGCTGCTTATTGCCAAGATCCAGCCACTCACACTTCCAGAATGCACTTCTGAGGCCGTACTGGTTCAAGGTTTAAGCAAGACAATCGTTCCCTCAGTGCTAATCTCAGCTAAATATGCTCCACAGCAAAACTGCCTTGAAAACACTTCCCAGATATCAAGTCTGCACTAGAAGGATAAGTGGAGATAAACCGCTGTAGTTAGAACCTTGGGGACCCAAAACCACCATGCTCCCTCACACTGGACAGAGGTTTTGCAATTTTTATCTCCAGAGTAATTTTATCTCAAGAGCACCATTGCCTTTTCCTGCTACCTTGCCTCGATGTGGAACATCTTGACAGATTTAATTAAATCTGAATTTCAGGAGGAGTGTCTGAGTGTTGCAAAACCATTCTTCACTAAAAGACAGATTATTCTTTAAATTTCTCACTTTCCCCCAACATTCTGAAGCTTTGCATAACAATAGCTCTTTTTTTTTTTTTTAGATTCCATGTCAATGGAGCACACTAAAGTTACTTGTTAAGTGAATACATAAGTTGCCAAAAATCTATTAATAAACATCTACCATCAGGCTGGAAATGGAAATGACAACCTACTACAGTATTCTTGCCTGGAGAATTCCTTGGACAGAGGAGCCTGGTGGGCTACAGTCCATGGGGTAGCAAAGAGTTGGACACGACTAAGCAGCTAAACCACCACCACCATCAGGCGGTGGGCTAAGAGCTTTGTATCTTTAGCTCACTTAAGTTTCACAGAAATAATATTGGGTCAGAGATAACACATTTTAGAGGAGAACTGAGGCTGAAATATTAAGTAAATAATCTAAGTCCACATATGTAGTAGAAGAGTTTGGAATTTTTAAAGCATACAGGAGGTGTATAGTTTCCCTAACCATTGACTTAGGGTTCAGCTATATGACTTGCTTTGCCCAAAGAATTATTCAGATATGACACAAGAAGAGTCCTTAAGTATGCACATGTGCTTTGACCTGACTCTGTGTTCTGGTGACCTTAACCAAGCTCTATTCAGGATCCCCTGAACTTTTCAACTAGTCCTCAGCTTTTGGGCTTCTGTGTTTGTCTCTATATTGTTCCAACTTTAGCAGGAACCCTGCTCTCAGTTTAGCCAGAATCCCCCATTCTCTTTATCTGATCACCTTCCATATTTGCTTGGGTTCCTCATCCTCCACCATCACCCAAGTGATATTTAATCACACTGAACTGCCTTCAGCAAGAAGCCTGCTAGTTTGATTTAACCAGAATCCTCCCTACCACACTTCTTAGACTTGATGTTTCCTATTAGTAATTTTCTATCCTCTGACCTCCCCCAACACTGTGCTCCTTGGCTGTAAGTTCCCACTTTTGCTTGTTGTGTTCAGAGTTGAGTCCAATGTCTCTCTCTCACTACAAGATCCCATTGCAGTTGTTCCTACACCTGGCACAGAGGTAAAGAATCCTCTTGTGATGCAGGAGACCCAGGTTCGATCCCCAGATCAGGAAGATCCCCTGGAGAAAGAAATGGCTATGGACTCCAGTATTCTTGCCTGGGAAGTCCCATGGACAGAGGAGCTTGGGGGGCTACAAGCTCCCTCCAGGGAGTCACAAGAGTCAGACACAGCTTAGCGACTAAACCACCACCACCACCACCTACACCTATCACAGTGGCCCCTCCTGGAGAAAGGACACCTTACCATCTTCAACAAGTGTCATGAATATATTTTTCTTTAGCACGTAACACTGGTAGCTGCTGGTGCAAAAGGATAAGATACTGAGCTGAACTCAGTCCTCACCTAGCTGACTTGCAACTTAAAGCAGAGCAACACAGCTGAACCTTTCTAGGTCAGCTGTACTACAACTGGCTTGCAGACCTAGAAGCCGTTAAGATTTCAATTTTCTGTTTTGTAAGCAGCAAAAGCTGCCTATTGCAGCTAGGAGGTCACGTGTCTCACCTGTTACAAATGGGTTTCATGCCTGCCGCAGGTGGCTAGTGGTCATGGTCTTGGAGTCACTGAGAGCTTAAGGCATAGATGGCTTCTTCAAGTGTTCTGGCTCCACCCCTGGACTTTGGCAGGTCCTATAAACTTGAGACACTGAAGGAGTCCTGTGATAAAGTACTAGAGGTCCATGGAACAAATCCCATCAGTGGCTACAGCCTCTCCTTAGGTCTCGGGAACATCCAGGGATTCTAACCTGATATGCTTGCCCTGTCCTTACGCTCAGTCGCTCCATCTTGTCTGGCTCTTTGTGACCCCATGGACTGTAGCCCACCAGGCTCCTCTGTCCATGGAATTTCCCAGGCCAGAATACCGGAGTGAGTTGCCATTTCTTTCTCTAGGGGATCTTCGTGACCCAGGGATTGAACCCAGATCTCCTGCATTGCAGGAGGATTCTTTACCACTGAGCCACCTGGGAAGCCATTTCCTGTCATCATGAATCTTTAAATATTGATTGATTCTTACTTTCTTCAATGGTGACTGCTCATTTTTGGTCATGCTCTGCCAAAGATGTAATCATTTGTGGATTCCATTGCTCCTCCGTGGGGCTTGCTGACTTTTGGAATTCAGGAACTCTGTATTTTCCTTATAACTTTAGCTCTCTGTTGGCCTCCCCAAAATATGAGGATGCACATTATCTGGGTTTTTTTTCTCATTGCTAGCATAAGAGTCACTGTCTCTTGAAACTTTAACATCCCCAGGGAACTACTGCTTGATACACACCTAAGCTCAGACAAATTTCATCTCACCTCTCCTGGGTGTTTTGTTCACTGGCGCTTTGAAGCAGCTTTTATATGCACCTTTGAATTGCCCCAAATCATTAACCTAATTGAGTGTGTACAGAAGATTTTTCATGAAGGTTTGAGGAGAAGGTAGAAGTTACACTGTAGAAGCACAAATAACCGAAATCATAGCATTGTCAAACTTGGGTCTAAAGTTATTTCCAGTTACTCCAGAATTACCAGAAACTTATGTCACTGCCATTTTGAAAAACCTACTTCGAATTCTGCCATGTTTGTTAGCTCCCACCCACCTCCAAACTTTCAGCCCATTCCTTGCTTTCCCATATTCTGGATCCCCTCATTTTAGGAGTGGTGTCTTAGGAATCTTTGGATATAAGCCATGGAAACTCAAGTTGATCAGTCTTCAACTGAAATAGAAATGTACCAGTGGCTCAGCAATTGGATGGGCTTCCCTGATGACTCAGATGGTAAAGAATCTACCTGCGATGCAGGAGACCTGGATTTGATCCCTGGGTCGGGAAGATCCCCTGGAGAAGGGAATAGCTCCCCGCTCCAGTATCCCTGCCTGGAGAATCCCAGGGACAGAGAAACCTGGCTGGCTACAGCTTATGGTGTCGCAGAGCTGGACATGACTGAACGACTAAGTGCACATGCATGCAGCGATTGGGTACCCTCAAGGGTGGCACAGCTGGATCTAAACATTCTGTGTTAATGAGTCTCTTTCTGGTACACGGATCTACTTCCTTCCTTATTGGCTTCATTCTCAGATTGGCTCCTTCCCAGTAGAGATACCAGTAACTTTCGATCTATATTCTCCCTAAAGTCAGGATTGCAGGAAAAATAGATACCTGCATTATCCATAGCTCCAGCCATGTTCAAGATCATAGACTTTATAGGCTCAAGGCTCAGTCATGTGCCCATTCCCTGAACCAGGGGATAGGTCGAGGACCACTGAAATCATAAGAACAGAGGATGGGAAAGGGCTGGTTTCCCAGAAGCGAGCCGTGAGAAGAGACAAAGCAAGTTTAAGATATTATTGTCATCAGTTCTCTTCTCTAAGAGGCAGCAATAAGAAGTGATTGTTACTCAAAAACCATCATGAACAGTTTTAGAAATTATGAATTATTTTAGTGCTTTACTTACCTGCTTTTCTGAATATAGGAACAAATAAAAAATCTCTGTCATGTCCAAAGGGTTGTATTACACTGAGGAATGCCTGAGGCTGAGGCAGTCAGTGATGAGGACCATGACCTTGGGCAGTATGATATTTGCTGGCTATAAACTCCCCTCCTGGCTGTCTAGCCTGGACCTCTGCCTCCCCTCCCTGGGTCTCCTGCACAGTGTCCTTTCTACCACCATCACCTGCGTGCGTGCACAATTTACTGCTGTCTTCCCTACATTCTGGGACTCCTCCCAGATGATGCTCTGGGAGGAAATCCTTCACAGTTCCCAGCTGGTATGTGAACTCTGATTAGAAGTCAAATGACCTCAATTTTGGAGAAGGCAATGGCAACCCACTCCAGTACTCTTGCCTGGAAAATCCCATGGACAGAGGAGCCTGGTAGGCTACAGTCCATGGAGTCACTAAGAGTCGAACACGACTGAGTGACTTCACTTTCACTTTTCACTTTCATGCATTGGAGAAGGAAATGGCAACCCACTCCAGTGTTCTTGCCTGGAGAATCCCAGGGACGGTGGAGCCCGGTGGGCTGCCGTCTATGGGGTCGCACAGAGTCGGACACAACTGAAGCGACTTAGCAGCAGCAGCAGCAGACCTCAATTTCACAAGCATTGGATGGGACCAAGCAAACACTCCTTAATCAGCATAAATAGCTCTTAATATAAGAAGACTGGGTGGGGGCTGGCCACATGGTTTGGAAGAAGGGGAGCAGTGAAGGACAAGTTTTTATGGGCTTGGAAACACAGTCTTAACAGAGTCACAAGTCAAAATTGGTCTTTTTGAAACCTTTAAGCAGGGTGGCTTCTCATTACTTCATTGTATGAGATGAATATGACCCTGGAGTTGTGCACCATGGAGGCACTGCCTTCAAAGACTTCCACGTCTGCCCCAGTGTTACGATGGGGAGAAAGTGACTCACTAATTGTTCAGTTGTTCTCCCCTCCCAGCAAATATGCAAGAAATTAGGATCAAAAGCAAAGATTCAGTGGGACAATCAGGTGGGCGAGATCACTCAAAGATAGAAGGAGGGCTTCTCTGGTGGTTCAGTGGTTAAATATCCACACTGCAATGCAAGGGACACCAGTTTGATTACTGGTCCGGGAAGATCCCACATGCCCTGGAGCAGCTAAGCACATGGGCCACAACTACTGAATCTGCATGCCTGTAGCCTATCCTTGGCAAAAAGAGAAGCTACCACAATAAGAGGCCCACACACCACAAGAAAGAGTAGCCCCCACTCTCTGCAACTAGAGAAAAGCCTATGCAGCAACAAAGACCCAGCACGGTCAAACAATTAAACAGATCTTTTAAAAAAGAGCTATAATGCGCTAAAAGGAATGCTTGGAGGAATTGGACACTTTGGCCTGGAGAGAAGGGACTTAGAGGGAACCAATTCTGAGTTCAAATGGCAGAAAGATGATTTCAGAAAGGAGGCTAAATATGTTCTGAGTGATACGAGGTGCTGGAAATGGGAACTTGGCAGCATGAGGAGCAAGAGTCAGATTTTGAGTCAAATGTTGGAAGGAGGTTTTAATTATGCAGGGTACCCAGAGGGTCCTGCTAGTTAATGGGTTGCCTGACACGAGTTCTCTCTAGCCTATAAGCCTTTGCAGGTCTTCTCCCTGCTTAGGAAATTCTTTTGACTCCTGACCCAGCTTTTTTCCTCAATCCCTTTGCTGTTCTTAGGTTATTTTCCAAGTCATTTAAAGAATCATTTCTCCTGGGACATTTGCACCAAGCATCTTTCTCCGACTCCCAAACCAGATATATACACTTTCTACCTGCTATTTGGGACTTCCCCAATGGTTCAGCAGGTAAAAAATCCACCTGCTGTGCAGGAGACACAGGAGATGTGTGTTCAATCCTAGGGTCAAGAAGATCCCCTGGAAGTGGAAATGGCAACCCTCTCCAGTATTCTTGCCTGAAAAATATCATGGACAGAGGAGCCTGGCGGGCTACAGTCCAAGGGGTCCCAAAAGAGTCGGACACAACTGAGCATGCACATACCCATGTGCTATTTACACAGTTCTCTTTGTGATTCCGTCTGTCTTCATCACTATCATCATCATCATTTTCATAACAATGTACTATTATTGCTATTGTTATTATAGTTATTACATTTAATAATGTCATTGTGCTTGTGTGCTTGTGTCTGACTCATTGTGACCCTTTGGACTGTAACCCACCAGGTTCCCCTGTCCTTGGGATTTTCCATGCAAGAATACTGGAATGGGTTGCCATTTCCTCCTCTAGGGGATCTTCCCAACCCATGGTTCAAACCCATGTCTCCTGCAGCTCCTGCATTGCAGGTGAATTCTTTACCCCCTGAGCCATCAGGGCTTCCCCAGAACGTTATTGCATAATATAATTATAACCGTTATGAACATTAAACAATATTATTATTGTTGAGGTCTTCTGTGTGCCTGTTCCTAGGGTGAGTGGTTTTGCATGCATATTCTCTTAATTAGCCTGCAAAGTAAATGTTATCTCCATGCTTTCCTGTACTACTCCACTCCTGCATGAGGAAACCGAGAGATGTGTGGGTTAATCTGTGAGTGGCTAGGGAAGTTCAGAGGCTTCCCAGGTGGCACTCATGGCAAAGAACCTGCCTGCCAATGCAGGAGACATAAGAGCCACAGTTTCGATCCCAGCCTTGGGAAGATTCTCTGGAGGAGGGCACAGCAACCCACACCAGTATTCTTGCCTGAAGAATCCCCTTGGATTGGTGGGCGGTGGTCAACAGGGTCTCAAAGAGTTGGACACGACTAAAGTGACTTAGCAGACACGCACAGGGGAGCTCAGATTTGAACTCAGGTTTCTCTGACACTTACCATGATGATTTGCAGTTGTCCATTCTCCTGCTGTTCTCCCCTTCTCTGCCACGACTGGCCTGGTGGAGGGTGGGTGACAGACGAGGGACTCCATAAAGCTCAACCGGTTGTTTTTGTTTTTGTTTTCTGATTGAATATGCTGAATGATTAACAAAGGATTGACGTGTTCCATTGTTCAAGGGCAGGAAACATGGAGAAGAGGGAGGAATGAGATGATTTCCTCAGCTTGAAATAAAGGTTCAGGTACTAATTGGCTTCCGATGACCGCACCAGGGAACAAACCAGTGGTCAGGTGGCACAGGGCGGGGGCAATGGGCTGGACCTCTGTGAGCTTCTGGAAACTTTGTTAGGACTGTCAAGGTCAATCATCAGATAAATGGCAAGGTAGGACTCTGAAAGTGTTAGTCACTCAATCGTGTCCAATTGTTTGAGACTCCATGGACCGTAGTCCGACAGATTCCTCTGTCCAAGGAATTCTCCAGAATACTGGAGCCATTCCTTTCTCCAGGAGATCTTCCCAACCCAGGAATCGAACCCAGGTCTCCTGCTTTGCAGGCAGAGTCTTTACTGTCTAAGCCGCCAGGGAAGCCTGAGATGAGACTTTAAGCCCAGGCATAACATACTCTGAAATCCTTGCCCTAGTTCACATCTGCCTAGACCTGTGCAAGTTTATCTGGGGTAAGTGGCCACTGCCAGCTTCCCCAGGCTGGCACAAGGCAGGAGTTTCCCCCAGTTGCCTACACATTATTCCTCCTGCCCAGGAAGGATGTTTAGATGGGAGTCTGGGCAGCCTGGGGGAACCTCTGCTTGCCACATCTTTGCTGAAGCTTGCCTCCCTCCCTCCTAGAAGGTACAATATTGAAAATCAATGGGGAGAAAGTGTTTGAAAGGAGAACTAAATCAAATATCCCAATATGGAGAAGTTAATCATCCAAAATTAACCTTATAACATCTAGTATCAAACTGATCTATAAAGAAAATCAATGAGAGCAAATCAAACCCCGAAGCCTTTTGCCCCCACCCTGGATCCCGCCGTGACCAGAGAGCGGCGATTGTGCTCCATTACCTGGAAACCATCCCTCAGCAGTTGATACATTTAGCCGAGGGGCTCTCAATAGAGAGTTTTCACATACATTTCTCCTCCTGCATTTGCTTAACTGCCATTCTTAGAGCCTTAAATAAGATGCACTTAGCTGAAAATTGTCCTTCACCGAGGAGACACGCTGTTCCCGCTGAGACAGATAATCCAGCACTGTATATTTTCATGCTCAGAGGAAAGCAAGATGCTCATTAGAGATGCAGCTATTCCTCCGTTCCAAAGCAGCCCAGAAGGATTTCCAGGGCCAGTAGGGTGCCCTGAGGGACAAAGGGAGCAGGAGAGAAGAAGATCTCTAGGGGCAGATCCAGGAAGGTATTTTTGGCCAAGCCTGATGTGTGGACCGGGGCTTCCCTGGTGACTCAGGGGTAAAGAATCCACCTGCCAATGCAGGAGATGCAGGTTTGATCCCTGAATGCGGACGATTCCGTGGAGGATAAAATGGCAATCCACTCCAGCATTCTTGCTTGGGAAACCCCATGGACAGAGGAGCCTGGTGGGCTACAGTCCATGGGGTCAGAGTCAGACATGACATAGCGACTGAGCACTCATGATGTGAAGGATGCTGGGGGCACTGGCCTCGTGATTGGGCAGAAGGAGGAAAGATGCCAGGAGTGGTGAGGAGAGGGCCTGGGCACCTCAACTCCCATGTTTCCAACCACTCCGAGGTGCCAATACGTAAAATGGGAATGATTTTTCTAGACAGAAGTGTCTGTGTGAGGTTACTTATTGTCTATTTCTCTCACTACATGTAACCCCCATGAGAGTGGAGGCAATGCCCACTGTGTTTACTACTGAACTTACGGAGTCCCGAATAATACCTAGCACAGAGCAGGCATTCTCTTTATGGATGAATTAATGAATGGAAGGAACTCAACAAAGTTCAACCCCTGATTTCTAGTTAAAGCTCATGTATAATAAATGGTAGTAAGGTGATACTGGTGGTAACAATATTAATAATAACACTTCATAGGTGTTAGAGTGCTATATATGCTATGCTCATCAGCATGCATTTTTAAAAAGTATTACTTTTTAAAACATACTTCATTTTTTATTTTTGGCTGTGCCAGGTCTTAGCTGCAGCACGCTGGCTCTTCGTCGCCATGCAGGGGCTTCTGGGCCCAGTCGATGCGGTGCACGAACTTAGTTGTCCTGTAGCACATGGGATCTTAGTTCCCCAACAAGAAATCAAACTTGTGTCTCCTGCCTTGGAAGACAGATTCTTAACCACTGGACCACCAGAGAAATCCCTGTCATTCATTCCTTACTGAATCCTCAAAATGATAGCTTCTTATTATCATCATTACTTTGTAGATTAGGAAATAAGACTCCAATAGGTTGAGTGATTGACCCAAGTTTATAGAGCTGGTGGTGGAGCAAGATTTGAATGCAAATAAGGAAAAAGTTCTTAACCTCTGTGCTGTACAGATGATAACAAAGATGATGGTGAGGGTTGTGATGATATTGGTAAAGGCAATGGTTGTATTTATAGTGATGACGGTAATAATGGGCTTCCCTGGTGGCTCAGATGGTAAAGAATCTGCCTGCAGTGTGGGAGACCCGGGTTCTATCCCTGGGTCAGAAAGATCCCCTGGCGATGGGAATGGCTGCCCATTCCGGTATTCTTGCCCAGAGAATTCCATGGACAGAAGAGACTTGTGTGCTACAGTTCATGGGGTCCCAAAGAGTGGGACACGACTAAGTGACTAACACTTTCACTTTCACATAATGTTGAAGAAGAAAGAAAAAAGAAGACACGCATCTATGCCTGTGACTGGCTGTATCCAAGCAGTTGGGAAATAAGACATGGAGTTTGGACACTTCCAAACTCGAGTGTGCTTTCTGGCCATAGTTCTCCTCTGTCTAGGAATAGGATTCAGACAAGTCACAGATGTAAGCGCTCAAGAGGACACCAGGCTGTTCTACTTAGCCACTGCAGCTGCTGCAAGATTCCAGACAGTGATGAGAGTTCGGGGCTCAGGAACCAGCTCCCTAAAGGAAGACTATGTCATAAGCAAAGATCTCTGTGAGGAAGTAAGAATTTGGGTCTAGAGAGAATTAAGACTAGTTTCAGATGTTACTGACTAGTAGCCTGATGCCCCTCTGGCCCAAACCAGGGTAGTTTTAAGAAGATCAGGTGTGTCGGTGTCCCCTGAAGGGAAACACTGAAGAAAGGAAGAAATGGGGCTCATCAGACCCCATGTGTTGCACACCCCAGATTTGCTGCTTAATTAACCCAAAGTCCCATGCAACCCTATGAGGTGGACCCTACTGCTTATTTACATATGAGGATATGAGCTGCAAAGGGGTCATCTATTCACATACCTCTTAACAAAATTTAAGACCAAATGAAAAAAACAAAAAGACCAAATGATTCCAACAGTAATTCCCTGTTCATTGTGCCATAGGAACACTAACTCCCATAGCTGAGTCCAAGGGAATTTTATTCTCAGGATTTTATGCAGAGAGGGGTTGTTTCTGTAACCTGCTTAGCAGGGGAGGTATATAGGACCTCACAGTCAAGAAAAAGATAATACGAGAGGTATGAATCGAAAGGAACTTTTTTATGACTGTCTCAGAGCAGGAGTAAAGTCAGATACAGCATAGCAACTGAACAGCAACAACAGCTTCTTGCCTATCATTTTGCCTCTTGTTGAATTCCTTCTGCACTGGAACACAAGGAACCTGAGCCTCAGGAGGTCTAGACACCAAATGAGTAATTCTGATTAAAAGACCATGGACTGGAATCCCACACAGGGTTTTGGTTGGATTCAAGTTCCAGCACATGGGTTCAAGTCCCAATCTGAAGTGAATGGTTTCAGAATTAGTCTTAATTTTCTGGACCTGGTATCCAGAGTCCCCGCCTATAGCTCAAATTCTCATCTCCTCCAAGAGATCTTTACCAGGGACTCTACCTACGGTGCCCCCTACATGATTGCATCTATTTACTTCATAAGCTGTATCACAACCCAGCATCACCTTACTTATTTGGCTGATGTCTATCAATAGCACTGGAATAAGTCCATGTTTGGGTGTGTACCAGGGCAGTCTCTCTCACGCTAGTCCCTTTGTTCCAACTGCTTCCTCCACATGTAATCCCATCCCTCTGTATCTTTCCATGGCTGAATCCTTGCTGTTGTTGTGTTGTGGTACAGTTGCTAGGTCATGTAGGACTCCTTGAAACCCCATGGACAAAAGCATGCCAGGCTCCCCTGTCCTTCACTATCTCCCAGAATTTACTCAGATTCATGTCCATGGAGTCAGTGATGCCATCCAACCATCTCGTCCTCTGTCATCCCCTTCTCCTCTTGGCCTCAATCTTTCCCAGCATCAGAGTCTTTTCTAATGAGTCGGCTCTTTGAATCAGGGAACCAGGGTATTGGAGCTTCAGTTTCAGCATTAGTGCTTCCAGGGAATACTCAGGGTTGATTTCCTTTAAGATTGACTGGTTTGATATTCTTGCTGTCCGAGGCTGTCATTCAAATCTCAGTCTAAATGCCTCCTCCTTAGGTATGCTTTCTTTGGCCACCCTTCCCAAAAGAGCCAACCAGTCACTCCCAGCATGTTCCTCTAGTTTACCTCTCTACAGAGCACTCCTCGGTAACTGGAATTCCTGATGGATATTTATTTGCTGCTCTGTTCGTCTGCCCTCTGTAATCTATCTTTATGTACCAGAATGCCAGTTCCACGGAAATAAGACGTTTTCTGTACCACAGCACCTAGAACGTGAACTAACACATAGTGATGGTTAACAAATAGTTGTGGAATGAATGAACTAACTCAACAGAATTAAATAAAGCTGCACAGAGGGAGACTCATTGATTTGTGGGGACCTGCACAGCATTGCTGCTCAGCTTCCTGGAGGCTTTGCTTCTCTTTGGGAAGAAGTTATGTCACCAGAATGATTTCCCAAGGCGGCTGGTTAACAGGAGCCTACACGACTGTGGTTTCAGAATCTGGATAAGGGAAATGAGAGAGCTTCTCTTGCACCTATTCTACAGAGGGGGAGTTTGGAAGCTGGGGATAAATGAGATATTCAGAGAGAAAATATCTAACTTTTACATAGCACTTAGCCAGTCTTCTTGGAGAAGGCAATGGCACCCCACTCCAGTTCTCTTGCCTGGAAAATCCCATGGATGGAGGAGCCTGGTCGGCTGCAGTCCATGGGGTCGCTAAGAGTCGGACATGACTGAAGTGACTTAGCAACAGCAGCAGCCAGTCTTCTACTGCCAATTATTCTTTTTCAAACAATTTTTATTTTATATTGGAGCATAGTTGATTTATAATGTTGTATTAGTTTCAGATGTACAGAAAATTGATTTAGATATAGATATATTCTTTTTCAAATTCTTTTCCCATTTAGTTTAAAACAGAATATCGTGTAGAGTTCCCCATGCTATACAGTAGGTCCTTGTCAGTTATCTATTTAAATAGGGTGATGATTCATGCTCACTCAGTGGTGTCCAGCTCTCTGTGACCCCACCAGGCTCCTCTGTCCATGGGATTTCCCAAGCAAGAATGCTGGAGTGGGTTGCCATTTCCTACTCTAGGGGATCTTCCCAGCACAGGGATCAAACCCGCATCTCATGCATCTTCTGCATAGGCAGGCAGGTTCTTTAACACTACGCCACCTGGCAAGCCCATTTTAGATAATAGTAGTGTGTATAAGTCAATCCCAGACTCCCAATTTGTTGCTCTCCCCACTCTTCCCCCTTGATAACCATAAGTTTTTTTCCCTAAATCTTTGTGAATCTGTTTTGTAAATAAGTTCATTTGTATCATTTTATTGCAAAGCCCCTAGAGGAGCCCCTGGAGACTTTTGCTAGTCCCTTTCTCAAATACAAGGAAATCCAGTCACAGTAAAGTTAAGTATCTTGCTTGGGGAAGTGATGGCAATGGTATTTGGAATCAGGCTTTGGGCTTTAGAGTCCTGCTCTTTACCACCGCCCTTTGCCTTATCCCACCCTTTCAGAGCAAGCTTGGTAAGGGAGGGAGGGGAGAGATGGCAGAGATGAATAAAAACTGTGAACTGTGAAATCAGTAAAATGGCAGCGTGAGCAGCCCCAAACTCCATCCTCTGAAACAAACATCAAAACACAAGCAGCAACTGTCAGAACCAACTTGGTCAGGACGTTGGAAAATGATCAAAAATTTATAGAGACCAAATGAATGCAGAATCAAGAAAAAGTTTAAAATGGTAGGAAAGTTTGAGGAGTTTGCACTTCCTCTTGCCCCACTCTGATTAAATGGCTGTGCCTTGGTCACACAAAGGTACTTGTAGCATCTTCCTACACCAACTCCTTACTATTCAAAATAGGAGTTCCTTAAAACACTGAAAATAGAGCTACTATATGACCCTGCAATTCCACTTCTGGGCATATATCTGGAAAAAACCATAATTCAAAAATATACGTGCACTCCAATGTTCATTACAACACTATTTACAATAGCCCAGTCATGAAAGCAATCTAGATATCCATGGATGGAGGAATGAATAAAGAAGAAGTGGTAACTATATGCAATGGACTATTACTCAGCCATAAAAAGGAATGAAATAATGCCACTTGCAGCTACATGGATGGACCCAGATGTTGTCACACTGAGTTATAGAAGTCAGACAAAGACAAATATATGATGTCACTTATTAATATACATGGGATCTAGAAAAAGGATACAAATGCACTTATTTACAAAACAGATATAGAATCACATATGTAGAAAACAAACTTATACCAGAGGGAAAGTGGGTGGTAAGGAGTGGGATAAATAGGGAGACTGGGGTTGACAAATACATACTACCATATATGAAGTAGATAGCTAATAAGGACCAACTGTGCATCACAGGGAACTCTATTCAATACTCTTTAATGACCTGTACGGGAAAAGAATCCCCCCCAAAAGTGAATATATATATTTAAAAAAACGTGAAAATGTTAGTCATACAGTCATGATCAACTTTTTTGCAACCCTATGAAATGTAGCCTGTCAGGCTTCTCTGTCCATGGAGTTCTCCAGGCAACAATATTAGGTGGGTAGACATTCACTTCTCCAGGGGACCTTCCCAACTCAGGCATTGAACACAGATCTCCTAATTTGCAAGCAAATTCATTACAGTCTGAGCCACCACGGAAGTCAGGAAAAAAAAAATATATATATATATATATATATATAGAGAGAGAGAGAGAGAGAGAGTTGATTCACTTTGCTGTGCAGTGGAAACAAACATAGCATTGTAAATAAACTACACTCTAGTAAAATTAAAAAAAAAAACCAAATAGAAACAAAACAAAAAGAAACAGAAAACAAAGGGGGAGCAAAAGAAAAATCACTATAACAGGAGTGAATGAAGGGTGAAACTTCCAATCCTGATATCTTTTCCCTAAGTTTCTCCTTCTTGATCTTGACCTTGTAGATCATCTTTGCTCCCCACCTCCTGAGTTGCATGCTAGGTCACTTCAGTTGTGTCTGACTCTTTGAAAGTCTATGAACTGTAGCCTACCAGGCTCCTCTGTCCATGGGATTCTCCAGGCAAGAATACTGGCATGGGTGGCCATTTCCTCCTCCAGGGGATCTTCGATGCAGGATCAAACCTGCATCTCTTATGTCTCCTGCATTGACAGGCAGGTTCTTTACAACTAGCACCACCTGGGAAGCACCACATCCCCTGACACCCAGCTTTCCTTTTATCAGTCAGGTCTAAGCATGGGCATGGACCCTTCCCTACAGAATGGCTGACATGGGGTTAAACCACATCGAGTAGACACTACGTTTACTTTTATCTTACCAGTGAGTAAACTGAGCCTCAAAGAGTCCCCCACCTACTAAGTGGCGAATCCAGGAGTCTGTCTGACTCCAGAGCTAATGTTCTTTAGCACAAAATTTAGTGGCACCCTTATCAACATTGAGAAGCAGTGCATTGTGCAAATACATTGTACCTGAATATAAATTGATCATTTTCCAAGAAAATGGAAGCCTGTTTCACATGAGAACATTTATTTATGGAGACAAGAGTGAAGTGCTGAGTGCCTCCAAACAGCATCTCAGCCTTCCCTCCATTCATCGTTTGTTCTCCCCAGGATGACAAAAAAAAATAAAAAGAAAAACTTTTACAGACAAAGAGTTTTTTAAAAAAACTTCCTGCAAAATCCAATCTTGTCAAAACAACAGCTACATCAGTCATTCTCAGCCTTGTAGGCATGCAAGGTGACTGCACTGAGACTCATCCAAGGCTTTGAACCAGGCAGACCTGGGGTCGAATCCCACCTCCAACAGTTTTGATTCAGGCCAAGTTTGGAGCCTGGCAAGCTATGGTCCATGAGGTCACAAAGAGTCAGACACGACAGAAGCGACTTAACACATTAACACAAGTTTCTAAACCTTTCATGGCCTTGGCTTTCTCATGTCACTCATTCATTCACCAAATACCGACTGGTGCCAGCCTACTCTGTTCAGCTTTGGTCAAGTGCTGTCCTCTGCTAGATCCTGAGGCTTTATAAGAGGATCGAGGCAGAAGGGGATGAAGACGCGGCATAGGAGAGGAGAGAGAGCACAGAGCAGCATTAACTGCTTCGACTCTGATGCAAACCCTGACCCAACATGCTGCCTTTATTAACTGCACTCACTCATCTGCCAAAAAAAAGAGAGCAAGTGGAAAGCCCGAGGGTGGGCATGGAATGTGATGAATAGATGCACCTCCTTTGGACAGATTCTCTGGGTCCAAATCTTGCATCTCTCAGTAATGGGTTCTCTGATGCAGGGCAAGTAATACAGCTCCCCTGAGCTTCATTTTCTACTCTGAAAAACCAGGGTGTTGACCATAATAATTCCCATCTCATAGAGTGACTTTGGAAAAAGATATAATGAGTTAATTCATGTCAGCCACTTAACTTGTCTGTGGAGAGCTGATTACTTGTCAGGCCTGAGCTAGGAATTTTTACATTCACGGTCCTGTTTAATTTCACAGTGACCACATTATGTAGATTTTGTCCATTTTACAAGTAGGAAGCTGAATTCCAGTGTGGTGAAGTGAAAGTCTGCTAAATAATGTTAAAGAACTTGTCATAGAATCAGTAGGTGTAGAAATGAAATTCAGACCCTTGTGTATCTGCTTCCAAGACTTTAGTCTTTTCCCCCACATCCAATGACTCTCCTAAAGAAAGAAATGGGGTGAGTCATCTATGATGTCTTTTGATAATCGTCATTTTCCTTTCTGACTGTTCACTTCCCTCTGTAGCCCAGTCAAGGACACCATTGGTTAGAGTAATCATGTTAGTAAGACACGGCCTCGAAGTCTTTCAGCTCCCCCTTCTCTTCTATCCTTTATGTCCTGGGCATTCTCTCTCTCTCTCTCTCTCTCTCTCTCTCTCTTTTCATTTATTTTTATTAGTTGGAGGCTAATTACTTTACAATATTGTAGTGGTTTTTGCCATACATTGACATGAATCAGCCATGGATTTAGATGTGTTCCCCATCCCGATCCCCCCTCCCGCCTCCCTCCCCATCCCATCCCTCTGGGTCTTCCCAGTGCACCAGCCCTGAGCACTTGTCTCATGCATCCAGCCTGGGCTGGTGATCTGTTTCACCCTTGATAGTATGCTTGTTTCAGTGCTATTCTCTCAGAACATCCCACCCTTGCCTTCTCCCACAGAATCCAAAAGTCTGTTCTGTACATCTGTGTCTCTTTTTCTGTTTTGCATATAGGGCTATCATTACCATCTTTCTAAATTCCATATATATGCGTTAGTATACTGTATTGGTCTTTATTTTTCTGGCTTACTTCTCTTTGTATAATGGGTTCCAGTTTCATCCATCTCATTAGAACTGATTCAAATGAATTCTTTTTAATGGCTGAGTAATATTCCATGGTGTATATGTACCACAGCTTCCTTATCCATTCGTCTGCTGATGGGCATCTAGGTTGCTTCCATGTCCTGGCTATTATAAACAGTGCTGCGATGAACAGTGGGGTGCACATGTCTCTTTCAGATCTGGTTTCCTCAGTGTGTATGTCCTGGGCATTCTATCTCTTAAATATCTCTTCCCATTCCCCTCTCCCTTCCAAAGTGGGAAGGGAGGTCATTGCTCACCTATAGGTCAAAGTGGGCCCCTGTCTGGTCTCCCCAGTTCCAGGTTCTCACCCCTCTATTTATTTTCATAACCTCTTCCATGTAAACTTCAAAGATACAGTTATGACTAGTCCTATCCCTGCCAAGCACCCTTCTCTGCCTTGCCCTCAGCTCTGGCTATCAGATTTCTTCAACATCTGTCCTCTAAGTCATGCCTTGAGAATCTCCCTTCATCCCTGTTTCCAAGAACATCTCTTGTGAAACCATTGTGGGGGCTCAAAACACTAGCTACCAAAAGGATCCTGGGATTGCTAACTCTGAAACATTTAAATGGGCAACTCTGTCTGCCTTGAACAGAAAACACCATCCTATATCTTACAACCAGCTCACTTCCTGAAATTCTAAGTGTTCAGCTGAAGATTCACCTCCTCCAGGATGTCTTCTTTGGTTACACTGGTTTAGGTACTCTGCCTTCGTGCCCCCCACAATGCCCTTTGCTACATCTGTCTGCTTATTCCTCCTGAAAAACTTTGAAATAGTTTTAAAGCAAATATTCACTCTCTTTGCCTTCCAGTATATGTGAGGGGAAACAGATCCCTGCCCCGCTAATGCTGGCTTGGCCAATAGGATAATAATAGATGTGAGGCAGAGGCCTACTTGTGCTTGCCTGGTTAGGCTTGCACTCTTGTTCTCCTATGATCCACTAGGGAAAGAGACTTCCCTGAATAATTGCTGACCCTTCAAACTGGCTTCAAAATGAATATATGGAGAACAGACTTGGAACCGAGCCCTCAGACTGGAGCAAAATGCAGCTGATTGGCACCTAAAGCAAAGATGACCATCTGAGCTCAGCCCTAGCCATGTTGCAAGCATGAGAACAAATACTCCTTATTGCAAGCCAGTGGTTGATTATACAGCATTGTGTGGCAATAATGATGAATATTTGCTTTTTTAATTGCTTTCCCTGCCCCTTTAAAACTGAGCAACTGAAGGGCGGAGACTCGCTTACATGTAAATCTACACCCCCCACTTCCAACATATGATTTGGCACAAGGAAAATGTCCAGTGTATGTTTGAGAAAAGAAAAGAGGAGGAAAGCAGTGAAGGAGAGAGTCCGAGAGGGTAAGAGGAAGGAAGGAAAGAAGAAAAAATTAATGATACTATTCTCAGTAAAGCACAAAAGCCTTTGCTAAAACTGCTTTTTATTGGCACCTGAATTTAATGACTAAGCCCCATGCCAATGCGACTGTCAGGAAAGATTCAGAAAAAAAGAAACAGAATGGAATGTTACCGAAATGACCATCTATCAACCTAAATTCATTTTAGAAAGAATGGAACTAGGATACTTCACCATCTTTAAGGCTGTCCAACTCCTATGAAGATGAAATTACTCCTGGCAGTGGCTGGACATTGACTGATACAACGACATTCTCTGAAGGAGATGAAGAGGGTGACAGGAAAGAATGGACAAGAGCCATGGACTAGGAACACTTCTGGGGCCACTGTGGCCACCACCATGGATATGGCTTCCCACTTCCTTCTCACCACCCCCACTCATTTGGAGATTATTATGGAATTGGGTACCATATACAGAAGTTAAGCAGATGTTGGGGAGAGGAAATTTATGATAGGTGGCTAGCTGTGTGAGAAGTTAGAATTTCACCCACTGATAATTTGACATGCACTATCTTCCTAAGCCTTCCCATTTGTATAAAAAAAATTTTACTTTTTATTTTCCTCTTTCCTGACATCTCAGAGAATACCAAGAGAGGTTCAGATTTCAGATTCAAATGTTTTTCCATTCCCAGGGCTATAATCTCTCTCAGCTAGAAAGAATAAAAGCTATTTCGGCCCCCTTTGCTGATTCCTAAACTAATACCAAAAATCCAGTGATAATTATCCTGTCTTGAGCACTTAGGTCATGCAGTATACATCAGTTATCTCCTTCAATTGTCACAACAATGGAGGGAGACTATGAGGTGGAGATGAGAGGAGGGATAAACACCACTATTTTCAGATGAGGAAACAGAGGCTCAGAGAGTCAAGTGACTTTCCTTTGATCATATACTTGGGAACAGACAGAACTAAAATTTAAACACAGGATTGTTGAAAGCCAACAGTCAAGTCAAGTTCATTTCATGATACAAACACCAGCTCTCATCATTGGCTTCCATCCTTCCTTACCAGGAGATGCTCTTGCCAGCCTGAAGCTGAGTTGAGAAGTTTAGAATGTTCACTTTCTCCAAAAATTAGCATGTCACAAATCTTTTCTTGCCTATGATGACTCTAGTCTCCAGGGAAACAGTATTATAATGCAATGCCAGAGACTGTAGACAAAACTTGTATGAAGGTGGATTGCTAAATGCTCAAGCTGGATACAGGAGCAAGCACCGCCCTAGGAATGAGAATGTGAGGCTGCTTATTTCAACTCTGCTGTGTGACCTCAGCAAGTTGCCTGGACTTTCCCAGCCTCACTCTGTTTCTGCCATTGAAAAATGGAAATGAGAATTTTTGCTCTGCATATTCCATGTAGGAAAATAATTTGAAACAGCATAAATGCTCAACAGCAGGCGACTGGCTGAATTATGACATGCCCATGCAATGACATATCATAGCCATTAAGAGATGATTTGGTAAAATACAAATCTATTTAATGTTTAACTATGATCCAGGCAATATGCTTTGCATGTATCAGCCCATTAAAATTTCCCAAAAATCTATGAGGTTTTATCAAGCCCATTTTATAGATGAAGTAAAGGAATTTGCCTAGTGTCACAATTGATGTGTGACTGGAATTAAAACTCAGGAAAACTGACCCAGAACTTACTCTTCACCACAATGTAATTACATAGAAATATGATCTAATTTTAAGTTTTAAAATGCAAGTTATAGAATGGAACAATTACCAGTTATTTATTACTATATAATTAACCTTGCCAAAAAAGTAACAGATTAAAGTAGCAATCATTTTTATTGCACTTTATAGCAATTTTGCAGTTCTGCAATCCAGAATGGGCTCAGCTGGGTGGTTCTTCTGGGGGCTTGCTAGTAGACTTTTGCATGGGTACATTCACAGGGTAGGGCAAAGCAGGTGGGGGCTGGGCTCAGCCGGGAGGCTGGACCAACTGGGCCTCTCTCTTCATGAAGTCTCAGGACCTCTTCCTTCCCAAAGTGGTTTCTCAGCAACATATACTTCCTATGTGGTGGCTCAGAGCTCCCAAGACAGCTACAGTAGAAGTTGCCCAACTTTCTTAAGGCTGTGGCCTGGAGTTGTCACAGCCTTATTAGACTGCATCCTATTGGTTAAAGCAAGTCATAGGACCAGCCCAGAGGCCAGGGGAGGAAACTACACAGTGTATAAATATAGGATGTGCGCTGCACTCTGGGCCACCGATGTAACATACAACCACAGTATGTGTTAATGGAATCCTAGTTACAAAAAAGCATGTTTATGGGAGAGGTACCCCAGGGAATACACGTTAACACATTAGCAATGTTTATCTGACACAGGGAGAGATTATAAGTAGGATTTTCCTTCTTATATTGATCTATCTGTATTTTTGATATTGTTTAGAATGAATATGTACTAGTTTTATGTAAGTAAAATAATCAAGGCTACCTTTTTCTCCTAGGAATAAGAAAATAATTCCTGGTCTGTGTGGTCCAGTCAGAAATAGTCACTTACTATCTAGCACCTACTACATGCTCACATATATTAACTCTTTTAATTCTCCTGGCCACTATGGAGTAGACCCTATTATTATTCCCATTTTACAGATGCACAAGAGGCACAGTGAGGTCAGATAACTGTCTAAGGCTACAGAGTTGGTAACAGTTAAAATCAAGACCAGGCAGTCTGACTCCAGAACAAGTCTCAGTTCTTGGGTTTCTTTGAGTCTTTTGGAGGCATATACTGATATCTAGAGCTTCTTTTCCTGCAAAGTTCCCTTCTTTTTGTGTGAACAGTGTGGTTCACTTACCTATTCTAGGAAATTAAATCCAGGAACCTCTCCCATCATCCTAGGAAGTCTCCTTTATTTTAGCTGTTCTGGTTGAGACCAGGGTGCACAGGTGGACCTCAAATTAGAAATCTTCAGACCCTGGCTGATAGTTTTCCTGCATTTGTTGTGAACCATATTAGCCAACAGACAAGCTGATAATTCCCTCCTCCAATCATGGCACTCAACTACAAAAGTACATTTATGCATGTGTGAGCATGGACATGCATGTATCTGTGTTCATGCACGTATACATGTATAAGAACAGTTATATGCCTGAGGTGGTTTGCACATCCATGCACAAACAAGTCCATCTGGGAAGGCATACACATACACACACATATCAAAAGTGAAATCACAGGCATGTATATCATGTACATACATGCAGTCATTGGAAGGACTAATGCTGAAGCTGAAACTCCAGTACTTTGGCCACCTCATGTGAAGAGTTGACTCATTGGAAAAGACCCTGATGCTGGGAGGGATTGGGG
The DNA here is from genome assembly GCF_963930625.1 of Muntiacus reevesi. Classification (NCBI taxonomy): domain Eukaryota; kingdom Metazoa; phylum Chordata; class Mammalia; order Artiodactyla; family Cervidae; genus Muntiacus; species Muntiacus reevesi. The sequence goes on from NC_089250.1 coordinate 202,551,370, forward strand.
GCAGGAGGAGAAGGGGATGACAGAGGATGAGATGGTTGCATGGCATCACCGTCTAGATGGACATGAGTTTGAGTGAACTCCGGGAGTTGGTGATGGATAGGGAGGCCTGGCATGCTGTGACTCATGGGGTCGCAAAGGATCGGACACAACTGAGCGATTGAACTGAACTGAACTGATAGGAAGAAAAATTGATATATATGTGTGCATTCCCACTCTGATTTAAACACACATGCATTTACATGCTGTGTGCACCCATGAATGTGCAAATACATGCAATTGTACATAATTTTAGACCTACCTATGCAGCCATGCAAATTCCTTTCATTGCTCATCTTTTAGGCCAGTTAACTCCCAGAGAATCTCAAATGCGGACAGGCTCTGAAATATTCCTTACCTTCGTGGAAAAAAAGCAGAAGTTCACCTCTAGGTCTCTAGAAATGATTTTTATAGATTGATTAATTCATTCACTCAACAAATATTTATTGAATGTGTCAGGCTTAGTTCAGGTATTGGGTATTCAAAAGTGTGAATAAAACATTCAAACAACACCTTTCCTTGAGGAACTTACATTTTTAGTCCCCAGATGCATGCACGTAGAGCCAGAGATTCACCTTAGCCTTCAGAACATTGCCCCATGGTTATTGCCAAAGTGACATTCACTCTCCCAAGACTGTATCCAACTCAGCAGATATGTCAATGTCAGACAAGGGCATTTTGAAACCATGGAAGTTTGGAACCTTCTCCCATGGCCACAGTGGAACTCATTGGTGGACACAACCCAATCTATAGGAAGGCTGACACTGGTGGATAAGGCTGGGCAGGGTTGAAGTCCAGGCTGAGAGTGGAACACAGGCCCGTGGGGGAAAGGAGGTGAGGGATCATGACAAAACTGCAGAGATGGGCAACAGTGCAAACAGGGTTCTGTGATAGGATAATGGAAGCAAGAAAGAGGCTTTCTTTCCTTCCTTCCTCCACCTAGTATAAATACTCTTCACCAGCACCCACGGGAGCTGCTGAGGTAGAAAACAGGAAGAGAAATAAGCAGGTAATTGAAAAGAACTATGTGTGGGCTGCCTAGATTAACCTCCTGCAACACGGCTATACATTTATGCCTTTTGGGATGATCCAGACCAAACTGCTTTCACCTTCCTCAAAGGTATCCTTTCAGTTCAGCACCACAATTCGACAAGCTCTGTGCCTCATAGAGTCTAGCATATGCCAGGCATCAGCAAAGATCGTTGAATGAATGAATGAAAATAAATGAATGGGATTAACAATTTAATAATGCTAGTTGAGCCCTTCTTTTGTACCAGGAACTGTTAAAATACTATATGTGAACCTTACATTTTTAATATTTCATGTAATGTTTACAACTGCCCTTTGAAGGTAAAGAAACCAAGACACAGAAATGTTAAATAACTTTCCTAAATTTCTGCTAACTAGATGAATGGATGCACGGGTGGATGGATGAATGGATGGATGAAGAAACAGTACATAAAAAATGATAGAGATGAACACTGTACAGAATTTTATCTAGTTGGGATTATACATTCCTGCCTGTTCCAGAAATATTTCACTCCCTAGTTCTGAAACACCATTTATTTTAAGATGTGCCATGGATTTATTAACAGCTTTGCTGAGGAAAACAAACAAGAGATCAACACACACATACACACACACACATCTTCAATCACATCAAATACATACATTAATTGTTAGATAAATCCTGATGCAGAAAGCTTAAATGTGGGAAAACGTGTCTTTGACATTGAGGCCTTGCCCATCAAAAGCCTAATAAACAAGCAACACTGGCCAGTACTCAGCTGACCACACACCTCTCAATTCTGCTTCCACACTCTTCCTGGGACCTGATTTGCTTGTTTCAAGGCTCACCTCTCGTTTTATGTGTTTCCAGCTAATCATCTTAGGATACCCTGCTGATAGTTGGGGGTTGTATAACTTTGGGCTAGTTATAACCCCCAGCAGACCAGGGCACAGACTGAAAAGGGGAAGAAAGACCACTCCCTTAGCTGAGGAATGGAACTTTTTCAAGTTAGGATTTGTGATGAGCAGCTTGGATCTTTAGGCATTCTCTGAGTCCCAGCCCATTCATTTGTGATGCAAATCAAAGAATGTCAAAAAGATAAATGCTTCTCTACACCTGGCCCCCAAATAAGGATCAAAACCTTCTCTCTCTTTTGTGCTGATATGGGAAAGGGGTGGGGATGTTTAATTCTGGGGTTTATTAAATCTTTGTGATGTTACTCTGGCATGCAAAGACTTCTTATCTTTTTGTTAAAGGAAAACACTTCCTAAATTTCTGAACACCAATCCAGCTCTGATTTACTCCAAAGCTCTCCAAAGGACAACCCTGCTTGAAAAAGAGGTACTAGCACCTGGGATATACTTGACAAAAATCTCCCTTTGATCAAATTCAGGCTCCTCTGAACTGTCTTCTCAACTAGACCCTGATTTGGGGGCTTCTCTGTTTGCCTCTGATAATCTAATTTTAGCAAGATTCCTGCTAAGTCGGTTTAGCCAGAATACCCACCCTCAATATCTGATTGGGTTCCTCATCCTGCACTTTCTCCCAGGCGATGGCTAATCACCCTGGAATTCCACCAGCAAGGATCCTGTTAGGTACGTTTAGCCAGCACCCCTTCTTACCGTGGTATTTCCCCCTTAGTAATCATCCATCCACTAAGCCCCTACCCTGCACCTTGGCTATTATTTCCCACTGTTCCTTGTTGTATTGGGGGGTGAGATCAATCTTCCGTCCCTCCACCCCCACACTGCAAAGCCCCACTGCAGAGGTACCTGAGCCTGTTGTGATGATTGTGAATAAGGTCTGCCTTACAGTTCTTTAAAAAGGGTCATGAAACATTGAGTCATTAATTTTCTTTAGCATATTTGATACATCCTATGTGTGTAGCTCCAATTACAGTTTTCCTAGGACTGGCCCAAGAGGAGGCTGCTTTCTGACATATAAATCAGGACACATAAAACGGCATCACAGTTTTTCCCTGATGTATGAGTAGAGATATGTGAATTTTGTTCAAAAGACTTAGAAGTCAAATCACCTTTCTATGTGGGCTTTTTTTTTTTTACCCTAACTACCACTGCATGATAAAAATGATTCCAGGTACACACTGTTATATTTAAAATAGATAACCAACAAGGACCTACTATATAGCACAGGAAACTCTGCTTAATGTTATATGGCAGCCTGGATGGGAGGGGAGTTTGGGGGAGAATGGATACATGTATATATATGGCTGAGTCCCTTCACTCTTCACCAGAAGTTATCACAACATTGTTAATCGGCTATGTTATTCAGTCATTCAGTTGTGTCTGACTCTTTCTGACCCCATGGACTGCAGCTTGTCAGGCTTCCCTGTCCTTCACAAACTCCCTGAGTTTGCTCAAACTCGCATCCATTGAATCGGTGATGCCATCCAACCATTTCCTCTTCTGTCGTCCCCTTTAATTGGCTGAACCCCAATATAAAATAAAAAAATTTTTACAAACTGAATCCTAGCCAACATCAATTGCTTGCACCATAGCCTTCAAGAACTGTTCCAACCTCACCCATGATCCACTTGGCTTTGCAATTATATTGATGCTTTTTATGAGCAAGGTTCTGGTCAATATCATAGAACTGGGTGGTCTCAACAAGAAAGTCAGGCTGGGGAGAGGGGTGATGAGTGTCACACAGAGATGAGGAACCAACCACTCGTAGAGTTGGCCACTAAGGAGAGTCCAGTGTTTAAAATACAGGCAGAGGCCAAGAACCCACAGAGAGGTACCTGGTCTCAACTTCCTTCCAAGCATTTCCAAGGTCTTTCCTCTATCAGTGAATTTAGATTGCCTTTGCTTGGCTAACATCTAGGCAAGCTGGAAGTCACACTCCGCTTTTATGGGGAAGCACTCTTCAAACACACTAAATCTAGCAGTATAGGTGGGCCTGCCCATACCCCTTCCTCCTGGGCTCCAAGGAAGGCCATGCAACTCAGATATGGTCCAGTGAGCCAACTCCATCCCTCTCACCAAGTCTGTTTAAAAAGAGTCAGCCTTTTGTGAGAACAGGAACCCTTCATGGAAATGGCTAAATCAGTTTCTTTCATGAAGCTAGATGCTAACAGGGGACACAGCCCTGTAATATATGAAGAATAAAGCCAATCAGAAAAAAAAAAAAAAAAGGAATATGTGTGTGCATAACTGAATTAATATACTGTGGCTCAGCTGGTAAAGAATCCGCCTGCAATGAGGGAGACTTGGGTTCGATCCCTGGGTTGGGAAGATCCCCTGGAGAAGGGAAAGCCTACCCACTCCAGTATTCTGGCCTAGAGAATTCCATGGACTGTATAGTCCATGGGGTCACAAAGAGTCAGACATGATTGAACAACTTTCACTTCACTCACACCTGACACTAACACAACATTGTAAATCAACTATACTTCAGTTTTTTAAAATCTTGGGAAAAGGGATTGAACCTGGTGATTCAGTGGTGATGAATCCACCTGCCAATGCAGGAGATACAAGAGACACGGGTTTGATCCCTTGTCTGGGAATATCCCACGTGCTGCAGAGCAACAAAACCTGTATACCACAACTATTGAGCCTGAGTAGTTCAGTAGTATACCAAACTACTTAAGCCCACACATCCTAGAGTCCATACGTCACAACAAGAGAAGTCACTGCAAAGAGAAGCCTGTGTACTGACTAGCGAGTAGCTCCTGTTCACCACAACTAGAGAAAGCCAGATCAATAAGGACCCAGCACAGCCAAAAACAAATAAAATCAGACTTTTAAATGTTGAAAGAAAAATAAAGCCAATAAGAGGAAACCACAGAAAGACATGGAGATAGACCAAGTCCACACTGGATAAAAACATGCCTGAAGGCAGTATAATCTTATGCTGCCTGTACACAACCGTGTGCCTATTTGTGTAATGTTAGATCCAACCAGTCCATCCTAAAGGAGATCAGTCCTCGGTGTTCATTGGAAGGACTAATGCTGAAGCTGAAACTCCAATACTTTGGCCACCTCATGCAAAAAGTTGACTCATTGGAAAAGACCCTGATGCTGGGAGGGATTGGGGGCAGGAGGAGAAGGGGATGACAGAGGATGAGATGGCTGGATGTCATCACTGACTCGATGGACATGGGTTTGAGTAAACTCTGGGATTTGGTGATGGACAGGGATGCCTGGTGTGCTGCAATTCATGGGGTCGCAAAGAGTCGGACACAACTGAGTGATTGAACTGAATTGTCTCCTCCATCAGACTAGGAATTCCCCAATGTCAGAGGCTCTGATTATTGTGTTAACTCCAAAGTCTATCATGAGTTCTTACCAGATATTTGTTGACTGATTTAATCAATCAATGAATTAATGATGAAACTGCTTAAGGCTGTCCTAGATAATCTGAATGAAAGCAATTCATACCCCAATCACTTCCCTTATCAGACTGTCACAGTAGGCACCCATCCTAAGTGCCCCAGGGCCAGGCTTAAAACTCACCATTCAAAAAAATGAAAACCATGGCATCTGATCCCATCATTTCATGGCAAATAGATGGGGAAACAAAAGAGACAGTGACAGACTTCATTTTCTTGGGCTTCAAAATCACTGCACATGGTGATTCTGCAGCCATGAAATTAAAAGACGCTTACTCCTAGGAAGAAAAGCTATGACAAATCTAGACAACGTATTAAAAGTCAGAGACATTATTTTGCCAACAAAGGTCCACCTAATCAAAGCTATGGTTTTCCCAGTAGTCATGTATGGATGTGTGAATTGGACCATAAATAAGACTGAGCACCAAAGAATTAGTGCTTTTGAACTATGGTGTTGAAGAAGACTCTTGAGAGCTCCTTGGACTTCAAGGAGATCAAACTTCAAGGAGATCAATCCCAAAGGAAATCGGTCCTGAATATTCGTTGGTAGGACTGACGCTGAAGCTGAAACTCCAATACTTTGGCCAACTGATTCGAAGAGCTGACTCATCAGAAAAGACCCTGATGCTGGGAAAGATTGAAGGCAGGAGGAGAAGGGGATGACAGAGGATGAGGTGGTTGGATGGCATCACTGACTCGATGGACTTGGGTTTGAGTAAACTCCAGGGGTTGGTGATGGACAGGGAAGCCTGGCGAGCTGCAGTCCATGGGGTCGCAAAGAGTTGGACACGATTGAGCCATTGAACAACCTCAGAGGTCTAGCTAACCCCACCCCACTTGCCATGTTTAAGCTGCCCCTAGAGCTTCAGATTGTTGTTACACTAATCTGAATGCAACTTCCTATGCGGCCCTGCCTGACACCTCTCCTTTGGAGCTATAAGAAAAAGAGTTCTGCCTTTCATTTCTCCAAGAGTCATTGTGTTGTGTCCTGCTGTCAAAAGAATCTAAGTCATGTAAAACAATGTCTTTCTTATCCATCTCCATGAGCCATCCATTGCCCCAAGTAGGACTTCGTACCAAGCAGAAGATGTTCCTAAATATTTCTGAGAGAATAAGACAGAGGCGGAGAGAATAAGAGAGTGAAGAATAGAGGGGGAGGGAGGCAGGGAGAAAAAAGGGATGGAGGAAGAAGGGAGGGAGAGACAAATGGAAAAAGGGAGGGAGGGAGGAAAAGAAGGAAGGAAGGAAAAAAGAAAGAGGACAAGAGGGAAGAAAGGAAGGAAGAGAGGAAGTCAGGAAGGAAATAACGCAATTCCAGGAGTCACAGAGCCAGTCAGAGCAGCCACACGCTTGTGCAGCCATCTCTGCATAGACTGCGACACACAATCCAGTGTACAATTGCCCCACTTTTGATCAATGGAGTGCTAAAGCCTAGGTGTCCAAATTGGATTTGGTACTCAGCTTCTGGGTTCCTGATGGGAAGAAGAATACTGTGATGGTTAAAGGTCAAGCGCTGGAATCAAAATGCAGCTCTGCCACCTGCTAGGTTTATGCCAAAGGACGAATTACTTGAACTTCCCCGAACCTTGGCTTTCTTTTATGTTTAATAGGAGATCATAATCCCTACTTCAAAGGGCTCATGGGAGCATTTTAAACCATGAAAAATGTAAAGCACTGAGTGTTGGGGACAAATGGCAGCCCTGGGATGTCCTCTGGGGAGCCGTGCAGCTCTTCCAAGAGAGGAGGGAGAATAGAAGGGAAGCATTCCCTTTCCTGTTTCAGGCTCACATGGGAAGAAGACAGAAGCACTTTTTATGGTCTTTGCACCCAGTATGGGCTAGGTATAGTCATAGATTTTCTTTACATCCTCACGAGGATTCATGAGTCGGTTACCGATAATCTGGGACGTTAAGTGACTCATTTAAAAATCACAGAAATATTAAGTTGAGGCACCAGGATTTGTAACCCAGAGTTGTCTCCCACTGCCTCTTTCTGGGAAGTTTCTAATCATCTCTCACGACCCACATTTAAGTCTGTCCTCCCTGAGGATACAGGATGATATCCTTGCTTCTCTGGGGTTGGGGTGAGAGGCAGATACAAACATCCTATCTGTTACTCTCGCCAGGATTTTGTCAGTAATCAGCTTCTCCAAAGATACTCCAAACCAGAGGGGGTCTCATCCGATCCCCACCCTAGACCTGTACATCAGTCTCCCTCTCAATTCACTGGCCTTCTGAATTCAGTGGTTTCTGCCCATTCTGTGTAACTGAAAGGATGAATGGCTCCACTGAAAAACATCCCCCCTCCCTGGCCCCACCCCGTCAGTCAATTTGGCCACCACTATTTCCTCCCTTCTCATACTGTTCATGGGTTCTCAAGGCAAGAATACTGAAGTGGTTTGCCATTCCTTTCTCTAGTGGACCACATTCTGTCAGACCTCTCCACCATGATGCGACCATCTTGGGTGGCCCCACACATCATGGCTTAGTTTCATTGAGTTAGACAAGACTGTGGTCCGTGTGATCAGATTGGATAGTTTTCTGTGATTATGGTTTTAGTGTGTCTGCCCTCTGATGCCCTCTCACAACACCTACAGTCTTACTTGGGTTTCTCTTACCTTGGACGTGGGGTATCTCTTCATGGCTGCTCCAGTAAAGCACAGCCACTGCTCCTTACCTTGGATGAGGTAAACGAATGTTCAAACTACCGCACAATTGCACTCATCTCACACACTAGTAAAGTAATGCTCAAAATTCTCCAAGGCAGGCTTCAGCAATACGTGAACCGAGAACTTCCAGACATTCAAGCTTGTTTTACAAAAGGCCGAGAAACCAGAGATCAAATTGCCAACATCCACTGGATGATCAAAAAAGCAAGGGAGTTCCAGAAAAACATCTATTTCTGCTTTATTGACTACGCGAAAGCCTTCGACTGTGTGGATCACAATAAACTGTGGAAAATTCTGAAAGAAATGGGAATACCAGACCACCTGACCTGCCTCTTGAGAAACATGTATGCAGGTCAGGAAGCAACAGTTAGAACTGGACATGGAACAACAGACTGGTTTCAAATAGGAAAAGGAGTACGTCAAGGCTGTATATTGTCACCCAGCTGATTTAACTTATATGCAGAGTACATCATGAGAAACGCTGGGCTGGAAGAAGCACAAGGTGGAATCAAGATTACTGGGAGAAATATCAATAACCTCAGATATACAGATGACACCACCCTTATGGCAGAGAGTGAAGAGGAACTAAAAAGCATCTTGATGAAAGTGAAAGAGGAGAGCAAAAAAGTTGGCTTAAAGCTCAACAGTCAGAAAACTAAGATCATGGCATCTGGTCCCATCACCTCATGGATAATAGATGGGGAGACAGTGGAAACAGTGTCAGACTTCATTTTGGGGGGCTCCAAAATCACTGCGGATGGTGACTGCAGCCATGAAATTAAAAGATGCTTACTCCTTGGAAGGAAAGTTATGATCAACCTTGATAGCATATTAAAAAGCAGAGACATTACTTTGCCAACAAAGGTCTGTCTGGTCAAGGCTATGGTTTTTCCAGTGGTCATGTATGGATGTGAGAGTTGGACTGTGAAGAAAGCTGAGCACCGAAAAATTGATGCTTTTGAATTGTGGTGTTGGATAAGACTCTTGAGAGTCCCTTGGACTGCAAGGAGATCCAACCAGTCCATCCTAAAGGAGATCAGTCCTGGGTGTTCATTGAAAGGACTGATGCTGAAGCTGAAACTCCAGTACTTTGGCCACCTCATGCGAAGAGTTGACTCATTGGAAAAGACCCTGATGCTGAGAGGGATTGGGGGCAGGAGGAGAAGGGGATGACAGAGGATGAGATGGCTGGATGGTATCACTGACTCGATGGGCATGAGTTTGAGTGAACTCCGGGAGTTGGTGATGGACAGGGAGGCCTGGCGTGCTGCGGTTCATGGTGTTGCAAAGAGTTGGACACGACTAAGCGACTGAACTGAACTTATTTCCTCCCTTGGAATTCCTGCAGGCATTCTCTACCCAGCAGGAGGTGGCCAGGGAAAGGGGAAATAGATGGGACTTAAGATTTCTATTATCTTGTCTCTCAGAATCAACATCAGTGGAGCCTCCCATCCCTCTTCCCTTGACCCCTACCCTATGAACTCTCTATTGACTCACCACACAAGAATTGGATTAAACCCCTTCTTAATGTGCCGTGAAGAAGCAGGAAGAATAGCAAAATAATAAGGATGAATTTGTATGAGACAGAGGGAGCTCCAGCCAAGCTTCTGCTAGAAACTAGTTTAACCTCTCTGAGCTTTAGTTTCCTCATCTGGAGAATGGGTATATGAGAGTGCCTGCTGCAGAAGTTTGCTGGGAGGATTAAGTGAGATAATGTTATTTTCAATTCAAAGGATTGTGTTTATCTGAATGCCACAGGGTCCTAACCAAAATTTGTAGATTTTTTTTTCACAAAAAGAGAAACATAAAAGCAGGCTATACATGGCGCTATCATCATCAAGGTTCTTTTGTTCTCCTGCACTGCCTTCTTTAGCCTGAGTGCCTTTTCCTCTTGATCATGATATAACTGATGCATCCTGACCACATTCCAGGCAGAGAAACAGGGAGAGAAAAGGCAAAAGGTCAGCTTTCCTGGAAGGACCATTAAGTAGTACTCTAGTCTCATCTCAGTGATTGGAACTATATCATATGGTCACCTTTAGCCACAAGATATTGTAGGAAAATTTTTTCCGTGCACATGGCCATTCTGAATGAAATCACAGACCCATTAATAAGGCATAAGGGGAGAGTGACTATTAGTATGCAATTGGCAATAACCACCATAGTAGGAAAGTCACTTTACGTAGTTCCTGACACATGATAAATGCCTAATAAGAATTAGCTATTATGATGGTGATAATAATTTATGATCTTTATACAATCCTAGCTCCTCTTGGGACTGGAGCCTGACCCTGAAGCTTCATTTATTCTCTCAATATCCAAGATCTGTCATCCTCCTGAGGCTCTGCCATCCTCACCCGAGGATGGGGGTGTCTGTTTTCACTGTCCCAGTCACTACTCAGAATCGATCGGCTGTGGTTTTAAGCATCTCCAAGAACACAGCCTCTGGCCCCTTCCTTTGCTGCCACGCACTGCCCACTTGCTTCATCTGCTTAGGTTGTATCCTGGACCATCCAATGGTTAACTAGGAATATAAGTTCTTCTGGGAAAGCTGGGTGAGAAACAATGATTCCTTTCAGCATCTCTTGCTTTTGGTATGTTAGGAGTCACATGGAAACTGGAAGATGCTCTTATTTTGGACCCGTTCCAGTCACCTTTTGAGCTACACGCCTCCGTAACTGGGAAAATTACCTTAAGGAACATTGTTGAGAGTGGAAGGAGAATTCACTGGGGTTTGTGCTCAGCTTCAGACTGCATGGAAGCCAATTTCTCAGCTAGAGCAAAATCTCCATACAAATAGTACCACTAAAAACGTCCATATCCAAGTATTCTTGTATAAATGTGTAAGCATTTCTTTAATGTATAAACTTAGGGAAGAAATTGCATGTTCATTGCATACACACATCTTTATATTTCCAAATTCTTTACCAAAGTTGCTCAAATTGATAGTTATACCAGCTGTGGATAAGATATTCAGTTTTTCAGAACTTTCACCAACACTTGATATTGTGGGACTTTTTAATGTTTTGCAATTAAAAGGGTGTGACATAGTATCTTTGATGTTATATTTTGCATATGCATGTTTGCTGAAGCAGTGAATATCTTTTTTCTGGCTTCTTAGCCATTTACAAACTGTAGAATTTCAAAGGCATGAATCCACCTGCAATGCAAGAGACTTGAGTTTGATCCTTGGATTGGAAAGTCACTGAAGAAGTAAATGGCAACCCACTCCAGTATTCTTGCCTGGAGAATCCCATGGACAGAGGAGCCTGGTGGTCTACAGCCTGGTCACAAAAGAATCAGACATGATTTAGAAACTAAACAACAACAACTACAAATTCCTGTATAACCATGCTATCAATATATAACTATGGATTTTAAACTACGGAGGAGAAAAGTTCCATTTATTTATGAGATTCGGGAGCTCTCTGGGTCCAATAAAAAGCAAAGTTTGTTAAGAAGAGCCTGTGGACCTGCACTTGAGTTCTCTGAGCTCAAGGATCAAGGTCCAGGGAAGGAGAGGCAGGAGAGGAGTGAGCCAGGTGGAGAGGGAACAAAAAAATCAGAATTCCAAACCAAGAACCATCAGCCTAGTAGGAATCAGCTTATTTTTATTGGATACTAGCCAGAGTCCAAGCAGGGTTTTAGAGATCTAACTGAAGTTGGAATCCAAGGTGGCTTACAGATCAGGTTCCTGACAAAGGAGAAAGTTGGGGAGTGGGTGCTAAGTGGGTGGGAACCAGAGACTTTGCCTGAGTTTGTCCAAGCTGGGCAGCATCCTTGTACCACAGAGTAATAGGTCACAAAGAAGGGACTGTCAGAGCAGAATAATGGCACCTACTGGGTGAGAGATGGCCTGTCTGAAGCAGATCTTATGGGTTGCATGGAGGAGTGGGAACATGAAATGACCAAGATGGTGAGAACATATTGGTTTGAGGAGAGGGGTGCAATGTGGCAGAGACTGCTGTATGCCTACTCAGTATCAATTTTCTCCTCTTCCGATAAAAGTAAATTCCTATTTTTCTGAAGTGTCCCAGTGACAATATTAGTGTTTGAAGCTTCTCTTTGATGCTAGGCTTGGCCAATGAGTTGCTAGGGGGAATCATTGAGTGGAGTTTCTGGGAAGTCCCTTTAAATGGGGTTTACTCAGAAGGAGTAGACTTGACCCTTGCTCTTTCTCTTCTTATTGTTTGCTATGTGCCATGAAGGCCAGTGCTCTTGCAGCCATCAAATGACTTTGAGGATTGTGGAATAGGAAATAGAAATTTCCTAATGACTCTGGGAAGCACGAAACCAACTCTGAACTACTCATCTCTGAATTTCTTGTATGTAAAATCATCTGCCCCTAATTTGTTTAAAGCACTGTAAATGAGTCTCTGTTAGCAGCAAAAGTAGGTAAGGTATTCAGAGTCACTGGAACCTCAACACATATCAGTATATACAAGAAAGAATATGTTATTGAGAGTCATAGCAGGATGAATACAAGTTTCCATTAATATGACATGCGCTCAGTCATGTCCAATTCTTCACAACCCCATGGACTGTGCCAGCCAGGCTCCTTTGTCCACAGGATTTTCAGGCAAGGATACTGGAGTGGGTTGCCATTTCTTCCTCCAGGGGTTCTTCCTGACCCAGGGATCGAACCCAGGTCTCTTGCGTCAAAGTCATCAGAGAAGCCCACAGGATTTCATTAAATGTCTGAAAGATACATGACCAGAGGCTGAAATTCGTATTTGGGTTTTGCATCTTTCAATGTAACACCATAGTGGGTCTGGTCAATAGTGGTCAAGGATTTCTAAACAGACATGATCAAGAAGTTATTCCAAGTTTCCAATTCCAATTTAGAAATGTTCGAACTTTTTCTTTTTGCAGATGGGGAATGTGAGTTACAGGCAAAGAATATTATTTGCCCAATGTCAAAAGACATCTGAAAGCCGGGTTTCCAGATTCCTCCAGTATCCATGCTGATGACTCATCCCTTGTGCCTCAGTCTCCCTGCCTCTAAAATTAGATCAGGGGAGTGTCTTTCAAATGCTCTAACTTTATTATCCTAAGAAACCAGCCTTCTGAGTGTTGAGCAAGTCCTGCGTGATATTGAGCCCTGTTTCCTCAGACATAACCCTCCCGTTGACATAGAAATTCTGGCGTTCCTTCAAGTTCATTAAAATGGGATTTTTGCTGCTCTTACCTTGCGTCTGAGCAATAACCAGTTTCGCTCTGGGACCTTTGTTCTCAAGGAATTCCCACATCCTATCGTTGCTTGGATGTAAAGTGCTACCCCAGCGTGTGGTGCAAAGAATTTGCTTATGCTTCAAATGAAAGGGGACTAAAGCACTTGCCCTGAATACCGTTGACCTGTCCTCATGCCATCCCCTCCTGGTCAGCATCATCGATGTCCCATGCTGCTCCTCACCCACCCGAATCCTGGGATTACTCAGGTCACCCTGGAATAGGTCCTTCCCGTGGCCAGCTTAGGAGTGAAATTCACATGGGCAGGGGGACCAGGGGATATGCTGGTTAGGACTGTGCTGGGTTGAGTGGCACGGGGTGGATAGCTGTGTGGTCTGAGAACTGAGTCCAAAGGGAGAAACTTTCTCCCTGTTGATTTTGATGTTTCTCACCTTCAGGTTCCCTAATCCTTCAGAACCTGCTCTATCTGGGTCTCTGGCAGAAGTAGACATTCAGCCGGGAAGTCAGTTTCCATAGTTCTGGGAGATCTGCTCTTACTCAAAGCTCTTTGGAAGGATCAGAGACAAGGTTAAGAGTGAAGGAAGAGGGGCCAGGGGACCTCCATGATCAACACTGACATCTCGGTTTAGCCTTTGCTGACCACCAGCTGCAAGAAAAGCAGGAGGAAGATGGAGGGAGCGAAATGGGACCCAAATGGATGGGAGTGTACAATGGACCAGGACTTCAGCCAAACGGACAGAGACCCACGTGGATATCTAGAATCCAGCTTGGGGTGTTGGATTCGAGGTAGAACAGCCTTATGGGTGAGTTGGGTCCTGTCCTAGCAAAGATCCCAGTTCAGGTGCCTGGAGCATATGGGTAGAAAACCTAAGTGATTGAGTATGTGCATGATGATGGAGACCACAGCAAACTGGAGAGCATGTGCCCTAACCAAAAATAATCCAATGACCTGTTTGCCAAAGCATTGATCTGGTCAGATAAAACAGTCACATGCAGGCCCCCAAACTGTGACCTCTGATGATGGGAGTACTTTGGGAGAAGTTGAGAAACTTGCAATTAGGAGAACACCTCAGTCCCCAGGCTTTACATGTGGGGTCCTGGATACGGCTTCTGATGGGGATCACTGAGTCCAAAGAGCAAGACTGATACTCATCACCCATTCAGTCAGTAATTTATTTAACACTTATTGATGAGCTCCTCAGTGTCAGGCCATGCGCTGTGGACACAGAGGTGCACAAGAAGGGACAATGGATGAGGGAGCAAGACATGCATGCTCAGTTGCTAACTCATGTCCTACTCTTTGAGCCCCCATGGACTGTAGCCTGCCAGGCTCCTCTGTCCATGAGATTTCCTATTTTCTTTCATGGGAAATGGACTGGATGGCCATTTCCTTCTCCTGGGGATCTTCCCAACCAAGGGACTGAACCCACATCTCCTGCATTGGCAGGCAGATTCTTTACCACTGAGCCACCTGGGAAGCTCGCCGGAGCAGCGAGGGTGACTTAATTTGGGCAGGAAGAGAGGCTATTGATTAAGATTGACTTGGAGACACGAAGAGCCAAGAAGTGCATCTGTAGAGTCAGCACTGAGGACCTGAGCCAGACAGAAGCGGGAGCCCCTGGTTGGGAATCCCACTCTTGAGACAAAACTTGCCCAGGACTCTGCAGCCGTGATTAGTCAAGTGAGGGAGGCGGGTCCAATTAAAGTGGTCACTGCAGGAATTTAATAAGCACAGGAACGTTTACAGAGACAGCTCCCTTTTGGAGAACATGGCCTCATTTCTGAGCGTTGAAACGTTTGATGTTGGACATTTGACTCTGTTCCAAGTTCCCAGCCAGCTCTGCAGAGGGCCCGCATCCCAGGGAGCATCCTTTGAAGGAGCCAGGCTGTCAATGGAGTTGTACTAATTAGGTAGACGGGAGGGGCCTCCAATGCCTGTCCTCATCTGTAATTCAGTGTATCTTTAATTTGCCAAAAAAAAAAAAAAATCCTCTGTGTAAAATTATAGTCAGGTTGGTGAGACAGACTATCTCAACTACCAGAGACGAGGCACTTAAAGTACCAAGCAGTGGCTAAATATCTTATACTCATGCTGTAGGTAGGTATTATGGGGTTGATTCCCATTTTAGAGATAAGGAAACTGATGTCTCACTGTTTGTAATGTTTCACTGTTGGTGAAAATGACATACTCACTCAATAGTCACGAGCCGGTAAGGGGCAAATTCTGGATTTCCATTACTGAATTTACAGCAGTGATTCTCAACCAAGGTGACTTTGTATCTGGGGGGGACATTTGGCAATATCTGGAGACACTTCCAGTTGTCGTGACTTAGGGTGGCAGCTCATGAGCGGGGTTGGAGACTCTGCTAAGCACCCAGAATCTCCATAGAGCCAAGCCAAGGCTGGCAATTCCCGATGATGCCAGAAAGGATGGATGGATGTGGTCACTTCCATCATGTCCGGCTCTTTGTGACCACATGGACTGTAGCCCGCCAGGCTCCTCTCTCCATGCGACTTTCCAGGCAAGGATACTGGAGTGGGTTGCCATTTCCTTCTCCAGGGGATCTTCCTGACCCAGGGAACAAACCCAGGTCTCCTGCATTGCAGAAAGAGCAGGTTTTAAATCTACTGGCCTGACATCAATTATGAGATTTGGGGAAAGTCACAACTTCTCTGAGCCTGGTTTATCATCATCTTTAAAACAGAAGATGTGAAAAATATGAAAGGTAACATGTGAAAGTAACCATGTCTCTCTCTGTCTCTGAAGATGAAAGTCTGTGAACCAGGACACAAGCTCTCACCAGACACCAGATTGGGCCGGGGCCTTCATTATGGATTTCCCAGCGTTTCAAACTGCAAGAAAGTCTGTTGTGTAAGTCACTCTGTATATGGTATTTTGTTTAGCACCTGGACAGACTGAGACAGATTTGCTGTACAGTAGTCCGCTATTTGTACTGTATGTTCTTATCAGTCTTCAGATATTTGGGCCCATTTCAGTTGTGGCCACTGTAAATGTTCTTGTGTGTGTTCCTTGGTGCTCATATGCATCCATTTTCTAGGAAAAGGCTAGGTCCTAGGGTATGCGTGTGATCACTGAAGGCATCCCAGAAAAGAGTTTTCTTTGTAAAAATGCACACACCTTCCTGCAGTGTGGGAGGATTCTGATGGCCTCAGGTCCGCACCAACGTGTGTATTTTCTGTCTTCTTTGTTTTAGTCACTCTGTTGGGTGTGAACAGTTGATGTTCTTCTAACTGTATCAGTTCTACCTGACCTGAGACCATTAGAACCCTCTATTTTGTAGATATTCAGAAAAGTTTGCAAATAAAAGAATGATTAAATGACTGTGACTTAGGCACCTTGGACTCCTGCAAGAACTATCAACATAAACTTCAAGAGTCCAGCTGCAGAATCACAATTGATGGATGCCCTGTAATTAGGATAATGTGGTGATGCATTTATTAATATCTCTTCTGCCCCAATCATTTTTTTTACTCCAAGGCCTGCCATTATTTGCCAGTCAAATTATGAGACACCAATAGCCTCAGGAAGGATTTTAGAGCAAGGGAAAAAAAGGTGAGGGGGGGAACAAGTGATTTGGGAATATCAGCAGCCAGAGCCTTTGGACTTCTGGAAGACTATAAGATCCAAATAATTGTTTTTACCACAAGCTTCCAAGGCTTTCAAGGCTTGCTTTCAGGGCTTCCCTGATGGCTCAGTTGGTAAAGAATCTGCCTACAATGTGGGATACCCTGGTTCCATTCCTGGGTCAGGAAGATCTGCTGGAGAAGTGATAGGCTACCCACTGCAGTATTCTTGGGCTTCTCTTGTGACTTAGCTGATAAAGAATCCATCTGCAATGTGGGAGACCTGGGTTCCATCCCTGGGTTGGGAAGCTCCCCTGAAGAGGGGAAAGGCTACCCACCCTAGTATTCTGGCCTGGAGAATTCAGGGCTATACAGTCCATGGGTCACAAAGAGTTGGACACGATTGAATGACTTTCACTTTCACTTTTTCAAGAATGGTAGACAATTCCAGGACTAAAGAGAGGGGATAAAGAGGAAAGACTAGGATCCAGGTTGTGGTTGGCAGAATAATAGTCCCCACCTTCCTCCAAAGATATTCATGTCCTAATCTGTGGAACCTGTGAATATGCTAGTTTATGTGGCAAAAGGGACTTTGGAGATGTGATTACATTGAAGATCTTGAGATGGAAAGTTATCCTGGATAATTGGGGTGGGCCCAATGCAGTCACAAGAGTCCTTATACTAGGGAGAGAGGAGGCTCAGAGTCAGAGAAGTAGATGTGATGATGGAAGTGGAAGGCAGAGCAGTGTGACTGATGGCTCTGACCCTGGAGGTGGGAGCCATGAGATACAGAAGAGGGTGACCTCTAGGAGCTAGAGAAGGCAAGGAAACAGTCTCCCCTAAAGCTTTCAGAAGGAATGTAATCCTGTCGCAGCTCAATTTGAAGTTCAGTGAGAGCCACTCTGGATGTCTGCCCTCCAGAACTATAAGGCAATGTAAATACATTTGCATTCTTTTAAGCCAGTGAAAGTGTTAGTCGCTCAGTCGTGTCTGACTCTTTGTGATCCCCTGGACTGTAGTCTGCCAGGCTCCTCTCTCCATGGAATTTCCCAGCCAAGAAAACAGGAGTGGGTAGTCACTCCCTTCTCCAGGGGATCCTCCTGACCCAGGGACCAAACCCAGGTCTCCTACATTGCAGGCAGATTCTTTACCATCTGAACCACCAGGGTTTAAGCCAGTACATTTGTGCTAATTCATTGCAGCAGCATTAGGACACTCGTTCAGGGCATAGTAGAGCTTCCCCCGTAGAGAAGATGGATTCAGCATCCTGTGCCTTCAGCCTCCCTCCTCTCAAGGGGGATTGGCCAAGGCCAAGGGCCAAGTAGAGCTAAGTCCTCCCCTATAGCCCCCATGTCCACCGGCGTGGGCCTCACTGAGAACACTGATCAGGTCTTCGTTCAGTGACTCACTGACCATTTAGCAGAATGTCATCTATTTATTCCATTATCCAATCCACACCCAGTTTGGCTCTGTCTGAACAGTCCCCTTTCCCCATCAGAGGGGGCTGGACATGCTTCAGTTCTGATCATTAGATGGAGGCAGAGATTGAAATGAACCCTCACCCTAATGGTATGTACCCATCATAGGCAGTCTTAGCTCAATATGTTGCTCTTTTTGTAAAAAAAAAAAAAAGAAAGAAAGAAATTATTGGCGTATAGTGGCTTTATGATGTTATGTTAGTTTCTACTGTACAGCAAAATGCATCAGCTACACATATACATATATCCTCTCTTTTTCCATTTTTCTTCCCCTTTAGGTCACCACAGAGCGTGGAGCTGAGTTCCCTGTGCTAGACAGTAGGTTCTCATTAGTTATCTCTTTTATACATCATATCAATAGCAGGTATATGTCAATCCCAATCTCCCAATTCATCCCAACCCCCTTCCTTTTCCCTTTGGTTTTCATACGGTTGTTCTCCACATTTGCATCTCTATTTCTGCTTTGTAAATAAGATCATCTCTACCAGTTTTTTCAGATTCCACTATATATGTGTTAATATACAATACATGTTTTTCTCTTTCTGACTTACTTCATTCTCTGTGACAGTTTCTAGGTCCATCCACTGCGTTACTCTTGCTGGAAAAAGTGGCGAGCTATTACCTCATAGAGAGTAGCAGGAAAACATATACACCTCTGCTGCTGCTGCTAAGTCGCTTCAGTCATGTCCGACTCTTTCTGATCCTATGGACCATAGCCTGCCAGGCTTCTCTGTCCATGGGATTCTCCAGGCAGGAATATTGGAGTGGCCCTACTCCGGGGGATCTTCCTGACCCAGGGATCAAACCTGCATCTCTTATTCCTCCTGCATTGGCAGGGAGGTTCTTTACCATTAGTACCAACAATTAGTACCAACATATACATTACCATATGTAAAATAGATATCCAGTGGGAATTAGCCCTATGATCCAGGGAACTCAAACCAAGGCTCTGTAACAACCTAGAGGGGTGAGAAGGGGTGGGAGGAGGGAGGGAGGTTCAAGAGGGAGGGGACACATGTATACCTATGGCTGATTCATGTTGATGTATGGCAGAAACCAACACAATATTGCAAACCAAGTATCCTCCAATTAAAAATAATAAATTTTTTAAAAGGGTACTGATACCCAGGGAAGGTTGAAATAAGGTGGGCTTGCAAAACTTTCTGCTGGCTTCATCTATCCCTTCACGTTTTAACAGAGAAAATCCCATTGAATGGTCTTTAAAATCCAACAATAATAGAAAGAAACAAACAAAAAAGTGTGAGGTGGAAGTGGTTTCTGGTGTGTCTGGCCTTATACCTTCATTGTATGGATGAGGGAACTGGATCATCAGGGAGATGTAATTTCTCAACATGGAGGTGGATGGATGAAGACTGGAATCTGGCCACCTCATTTTGGGCTGAAAGGTGTTTTTTTTGTTTTTTGTTTTTTTTCCCCCCACTATACCATGCTGCTCAGAACCATATTTTAAGCTCACACACTTATTTTCTGTTGTTGTTGTTGTTACCAAACCACAAGCAGTGTAATATGATTATAAATCTCAGAGGCATGACTGGCATTACTTTGGAGCTTTGTTATTTCATCTATATTTTAATATGTATTTCACCTTTATTTGATTTCACGGACAATTGGCTTTTTCGCAAAGCAAAAGAAAATAAAGAGGTTTTCCCCTATTCTTCCCAGCTTGCACATTTCCCAGGGAAAGGAAGTTCAATGAGTGTGTGGAAGGCTGATCTGGGGAGCCCATCTTCCAATCTCTAGTGATATTAACATGGCAGTCACATACAGCAGGGCTCTCACCAGATGCTCACAGGAACACAATACAAACAGCGAGCTCTAAAAATCTGGGCACCATGGGAGTGACCAGCGGTCTGTGCCACCTGGCTTCTGCAGGCCAAGGGAAACCAACCTCTAGGGCTGATGAGATTGTTCTTGACAATATGGAAGAGCTGGAATCAACAGTAGACAATCTCATTGATAAAGCTAGGAATGAGATGTGAGAAGCAAAGCAAGTCAGCATCATCAGTCTCTCCCATGACTGGAGGTTAGAAATTTACACCTGGGTACCATTCTTAGCATAGCAGAGGAGCGTTCCTAACAAGGCAGTTGGGACTGAAAACTCAAAAGGAAAGAGTTTTGTTCTCATCTGTACAGAATCTAAGCATGAAAGTAATAACAATGACAACAACATCAACTAATAGCTATTGCATACTTTGTGTGTGTGTGCTCAGTCTGACTCTTTGTGAGTTTCATGTACTATAGCCCCCAGGTTCCCCTGTCCGTGGGGATTCTCCAGGTAAGAACCTGGAGTGGGATGCCTTGCCCTCCTCCAGGGGATCTTCCCAACGTAGGGATCAAACCCGCATCACTGGCAGGTGAATTATTTACCTCTTTGCCACCTGGTAGGTTCCAAATGCTCTGAGAATTCTCATGCATTATTTTACCTACTCTGTTGCTTAATCACCTTATAAAATAAGTGCTGCTATCATGTTGATGAAATAGAAAGTGAAGATAAAGGGATTAAGACGCAGCCAAGGTTGCCATCCTGTAGATGTTATGATCTTAGGTTGAAGTCTAAGCAATGTGGCTCTAAAGCCCATGATTTTGACCACTCTTTCACCTTCCTTTCCACAACTGGGTTAAGTGGATAAACCTCTTCTCATTTTAAAGATGAGGAAATTGTTGTTCAGTCGCTCAGTCATGTCCAACTCTACGTGACCCCATGAACTGCAGCACGCCAGGTTTCCCTGTCCTTCACCAACACCTAGAGTTTGTTCAAACTCATGTCCATTGAGTCAATGATGAAAATGAGACTCAGGATATTTAGGTAGGACCCAACTTGGGCATGGATTATTACTGAAACTTCTGAGAAAGACTCTTTCTCCACTTGTGTTTCTAAACTAGTTGGACATGGGTGAGCCCCAAGGCGTCAGGCCGTCTCATAGTGTCTGAAAACTTAGCCATCTCCTAAAAGCTGGGCTAGAGGTGTTTTGGAATCAGAAAGCCTAAAGACAGTTCTACTCCCATAGCTGATGAAATCTCTTTTTGACTTACTTCAGTTTGAGCTGGCAGACTGCCTGTCTTCTGTGCTCCATTTGGACTCATCGGCCTCCCGACTCCACCTTGGTCACCACCCCAGGATGCTGACCTGTGTGGGCTTCATCACCATTTCTGAGACTTCTAACTTCCAGTAGAATTCAGCCAATAGGTCACACTGGCAGGGTATCAGAGGGAGGGGGCAGAGTGAGGCCGGAGTTTTATCCTCTGGCTCCCTGACTGCTGCATCACTGAGGGTGGGTTGAATAAACTTGACCAAACATAGCAGATGGCACTGTGCTCCCTGCTTCAGTCTGTCCTTCTCTTTCTCCACCCCCTCCCCACCTGGATATGGCAATGGTTTCTCTCTCTTGCCATTTCAGACCTAGGTATAGTAATGGCTTCCCTAGTAGCTAAGTGGTAAAGAATCTGCCTACCAATGCAGGAGACTTGGGTTCGATCCCTGGGTTGGGAAGATCCTCTGGAGAAGGAAATGGCAACCCACTCCAGTATTCTTGCCTGGAAAATTCAGTGGACAGAGGAGCCTGATGAGCTACATTCTGTGGGGTCACAGAAGAGTCAGACATGACTTAGCTACTAAAACAACAATAGGAATGGTACTTGCTGTTACTGGCTTCCCTAGTAGCTCAACTGGTAAAGAATTTGGCTGCAATGCAGGAGACATGGTTTGATTCCTGGGTTAGGAAGAGCCACAGGAAAAGGGATAGGCTACCCACTCCAGTATTCTTGGGCTTCACTGGTGGTTCAGCTGGTAAGGAATCTGCCTGTAATCCAGGAGACCTGGGTTCGATCCCTGGGTTGGGAAGATAACCTGGAGAAGGAAAAGGCTACCCACTCCAGTATTCTGGCCTGGAGAATTCCGTGGATTGTAGAGTCCGTGGGGTTGCAAAGAGTTGGACAGGACGGAGCAACTTTCACTCTGTTGATATTATTCCTTGGGTGCTCTCCTGTTACTTGTGGTTTTCCTTACAGTTGCTCCACACTTTTGTAAATAGTTCCTTTATTCAACTCTACCTCTATGGCCCATATTGAATGTTCATCTGCTTCCAGCTGAGACCCTGACCGATACAGATGATTTTCTGTCACTTACAACCAATAATCACAGTTATTACAGGAAAATAAAATATTTCGAGTTCCTGCTTTGTGGCAAGCCTTGTGTTAAGCCCATCGCTTACTTTACCCCATTCGCTTCTCATAATAACCTCCTTTCTTTGTCACACAGGTCTCTGTAGAATGACTCAGTTTATCAGTCAAACTCAACGTTTTTCATGCCTGTCAACACTGAATTAACTGTTGGTCTCTTTTGCATAGGCAAGTCCTTCTATATGCATACTCCTATCCCTGCTTCACATTGCCTTTTCTGATGCATTCCTCGTCATTCCTTAAGACAATGCTCAATGCCACCTCCTCCTTGAAGCCCTCCTTGCTGTGCTACTCCCCTAAGCGGAGTACACCTTCCCCTCTCAGTTGAATCACTTTGGCCTCCTTCAATCAGTGAGCTTAATGAATTGCACAACAACTTCTGGTGAGACAGTCTTTCTCTACACAAAGATGAGAGCAAACGGAGGGGAGAGAATGCCCCGGACTTTCTCTTTATTCCTATTGCTTAGCAAAATGCCTGGCAGGGAGCAGCTACTTTGCGGCATACACTTGAGGCCTGCAGACAGGTAGGAGAGGGAGGGGAGATTCAAGTTACTGATAGAAGCCCAAAGATAATACTAAATTAAGGTATCATTTATGCAAAGTAAAAAAAAGTGAAAGTGTTAGACACTGACTCCTGTCTGACTCTTTGTGACCCTGTGGATTGTAGTCTGCCATATTCCTCTGTCTGGAATTCTCCAGTCAAGAATCCTGGTGTGGGTAGCCGTTCCCTTCTCTAGGGGATCTTCCCAACCCAGGGATCAAATCCTGGTCTCCTGCATTGCAGGCAGATTCTTTACCATCTGAGCCACCAGGGAAGCCCCTTTGTGCAAAGGAGGTTGACTGAATTTCTGGAAACAAAAACTTACTTGTGGAGAGTGTAGTCCATTTCTACCACCTCAGTTGAGTTTGAATTTAATTTCCTGAGTGCAATTCTACATTAAGACATTATTCCTGGGATTTCCCCAGTGGCTCAGTGGTTAAGAATCTGCCTTCCATTGCAGGAGACACAAGTTCAATCCCTGGTTGGGGAACAAGGATCTCATATGCCATGGGGCAACTAAGCCCTTGCACTGAAACTATTCAGCATGAGCCCTCTAGAGCCTGCATGCCACAACAGAGAGAAACCCATATGTCACAACTAAGACCTGATGCAGTCAAATAAACAAATAAACATTTTTCTTTTAAAGACATTATTCCTATAGATTCTGACCGGCTTGGCTTAAGAGAACATTTCCTTTGATGTCAAAGAGCCTGGCCATCCATGAGGCTTTGAGGTCCCCAAGATCCCTCATCAGAGATTCCCCATCCTGGCCCAGCAACACTGATCCCACCCCACCCTTTGGGCCAATCAGGAGAGGCAGTCTCTCAGTACCCTTCTTCCATTAGCCTCGCCCCATGTGGAAGCCACCGCATTCTCTTCACCCCCACCAAGTACCAAGCCATTGATTGACTGCGACACTCAATTTCAAACCAGCAGAGAACCTAGCAGGCCTTTGATCAATATTTTCCACAACAGACCCCTTCCCTATGATACATGCACTAGTTGAGAAAACGAACAGATTAACCTTTCAGCATTGGTAGCAGGCAGCAACTTAGGAAAAAGATGGCTCAATTCTGTCAGGAAAAAGAGGTTGGGGCCTGTTGCCCGAGCACCCCATGATCATATTTCAGCTGCAGAGACCGTGAATGAGCAGAAAGTTCATTCCTAGAGAGTCTTGGAGTTCTCTGCCACTAATGCAAACCAGCCTGTGCCTTATCTCCACTACTGATTACCTGCGTTTGACTTGATGGAAGGTAACTGAGAGAGGGAAGGATTATATATATATACACACACAATCAGGGTAGCTGACGGATGAGGACTGGGAGGAGGGGTGATGTAGGACGTGGGTGCAGAGGGAAGAGGAAAGTCCCCAAAAAGGGAGTCTCGCCACCCCATAAATCCTTCCCGCTGACAAACAGCACAGGAACAAGTTGACTCAGCACAGTGATGGAACCAGTTGCATCAGAGATCTTACAGCCCCACAGACAGCGGAAGGGGCATGTGGAGAACAACAGACAAGATGCTCAGTGATGAACAGGTCATACCAGGAGCCCAGGGAGACAGGACAGAGCTGAGCACTCCCGGGACTCCCAGCTGAGACACTTGGAAATCACAGTGGGTGCATCCATTCGTTCATTCGTGTACAAATATATTGCTTGGTGATAAATAGGTATGAGGCAGTGTTAGCAAGATTTAGACTCTGTTTCCAAGTTTCTTAAATAATAATACTTGCTGTGATGAATGACAATGATTCAGCATCGCATATAAGCTGTTAGACACTAAGGTAGGCAGCCTCCTCCATTAGCTGATGGACCAGGAAGGAACTGGTCACAAGTGAATACGTCTTAGAGTTTAAGGTGAAATCTCAATGAAATTAAGATAGCATAGAGTCAGATGCCTAAGCACTATCCCAAACCACAAACACATGTCCCATGAGAGCGCTGACTGAGTTATCACATCAAAGGGTAAAGAAAAATGGGAGATCCAACCGCTACTTTAATTTAAATTAGACATGAACCCAAAAGGCCAGAGTGGACCTTGTTGATAAACCAGCAGTAGCCTGTGGTTTGAGCCTGCTGTCTTTAAGGTACTCCCTTCCCCTCCCATCCAAAGGCTAAATGAGGCTACCAGCTGGCCATCCAAGTCAGACAATAGCCTGAAGGGGCGAGGGTATACATATGCAAGAAAACAAAGACAGCTAGGCTGAACTCCCTTTAGAACTACATTTGAGCCTTACATTCTGTGAGAAGTAGAATCCAGAAACACTTGTCAGACACTTGCACTAACTACCTTTTCTCTCCCAGTGGCCAACCCACTGAGAAACATGGCCCAGACACTGTCCTACCCTAGAACCTGATCTATCAGAATTTTCTCCTTCTAAGAGATGGGCAGGACTTTGTGAATAGTAATCTCAAATGCAAAGACAAAGAGAGTACAGTATAAGAAAGACTGCCTGATGGAATACTGCTGCTGCTAAGTCACTTCAGTCGTGTCCGACTCTGTGCGACCCCATCCCTGGGATTCTCCAGGCAAGAACACTGGAGTGGGTTGCCATTTCCTTCTCCAGATGGAATACTACTTGGCCATAAAAAGGTACAAAATTGAGTCAGTTGTAGTGATGTGGATAAGACTAGAGCTTGTCATACAGAGTAAAGTAAGTCAGAGCAAAACAAATATGGTATTAACACATCTATATGGAATTATATATGCTCTCTCTATATGGAATTATATATATGCTCTTTGCAGGGCAGGAATAGAGATGTAGAAGTAGAGAACAGACTTGTGGACGCTGTGGGAAGGAGAGGGAGGGTGGGACGAACTGGGAGATTAGGATTGACCCATATACACTATCATGTGTAAAACAGCTAGGAGGAAGCCGCTGTATACAGCACTAGGAGCTCAGGCTGGTGCTCTGTGATGACTGGAGAGGTAGAATGGGGGGAAGGGAGGAAGACTTAAGAGGGAGGGGATATGTGTGTACATATAACTGCTATAACCTATAGCAAAAACTAACACATGTCCATGGGGATTCTCCAGGCAAGAATATTGAAGTAGGTTGACATGCCCTCCTCCAGGGGATCTTCTTGACCCAGGGATCAAAACCACATTGCTTACAGCTACCTGCATTGACAGGCAGGTTCTTTGCTACTAGCGCCACCTGGGAGTAATTATATTCCAATTTTTTTAAAAAGAGGTTGATTGTATTGATCTCCTATTGCTGTAACAAATTACTCTCTTGTGTGTGTGTTCAGTTGTTTCATTCACGACTGACTCTTTTTGATCCCATGGACTATATAACCCACCAGGCTCCTCTGTCCATGGGATTCTCCAGGCAAGAATACTGGGGTGGGTTGCCATTCCCTCCTCCAGGGGATCTTCCCAATCCAGAGATTGAGCTCTCGTCTGTCTGCGTCTCCTGCATTGTAAGCAGAATCCCTATCCACTGAGCCACCTCAGAAGCCCAATATCTTAGTGGCCATCAATTTATAGATTCCAGTTCTGAAAGGCAAATTCTGACACAGCCTTGCCAGAATAAAATCACAATGTCAGCAGGGCTGTGTTCCTTCTGAAAGCTCCAGGGGAGAACCTGTTTCCTTGCCTTTTCCAGATTCTAGAGGATGCCTGGATTCCTTGGCTTGTGGCTCCTTCCTCCATCTTCAAAGTCAGGGACTTCAGGCTTAATCCTTTTCATGTTGCCATCTCTTTGCATCTGTTAGACAGAAGATATATTGAATAATATCCTCCAAATCAAGAAGGAGCTTTGAGATGAAAAAACAAAGTTATTCTGTCACTAAGTCATGTCTGACTCTTTGTGACCCCATGAAATGCAGCACACCAGACTTCTCTGTCCTTCATTATCTCCCGGAGTTTGCTCAAACTCATATCCATTGAGTTGCTGATGCCATCCAACCATCTCACCCTCTATCACCCCCTTCTCCTCTTGCCCTCAATCTTTCCCAGCATCAGGGTCTTTTCCAATGAGTCAGCTTTTCACATCAGGTGGCCAAAGTATTGGAGCTTCAGCAACATACAAAGTGGAGACAGCAACCCCCATAGGCGGGGAATGAGATTTAAGTGAGACAAAAATATATATGAATAATTATGAATCCCAGAGCAAACCAGTCCCTGTGGAGTGTTCTCTCCATTATCATGCCAGTTTTAAGTTCTCTTTGCACATCACTACATTTTCCGGCCACTGTTTTTCATAAGATGCTGGAAGCAAAATAATCACTTCTGTCTTTAGTTCCAGAACATTCATTGCCTTGTCCTCCATGCAATTTTCGAAATCACAAGCTAATTAAATACTCCAGCAAAGGGCTAAAAGTAGATGAAACATTGATGTGGGCATCTATCGATCGGTGCATTTCCTTGACTCTTGGTGCAATGTATCAATAACATTAAATAATCTCTTAATAAAATTTCCTCCTCGAGTTACCACTCCCCCTCCTTGTTCACTCTTTCTGAAAATGCGATTGCGGGGGAAAATAAACATTCTTCCTAAACAGCTATCAATAAATGCCAAATAGGATGAGAAGGACAGAGTAAAGGAGAGACCTCTGCCACTCACTGTTTTGTGGCTGTTTGATTATATTACAGTCAAAATGCATCCAGATAAACTAACCTGGACAGCATTAATTTAGGATGCGAGCATGTCTCTGGGTTATACTTTCTGTGTTTTATTTTGGACAGGACCTGCCTATTTAGTTCAGCAGGAATTCAAAAACATTTACTCAATGCCTAATTGCGATGGCTAACATTTATTGAAACAGTGGCTCCATCTCAGACTCTGTGCTAAGTCATGTTGGCACCCATGGTGTTATGCACGCCTTCCAACAATCCAAGGAAATAGGTCCCAGCGTTATGTTATATTTTAATGAAGATACTGAGGCTTGGGGGAATGAAGAAGCATGCTCGTGGTGGCACAAAGAGGAACTCTTAGCAGCAGGATCAATCCAGGTCTGTGTGCTTCTGGAACTTGATAATTTTTTTTTAAGAAATTTTATATTTTTAATATTTTTTTTTTTACTAAGTGGGATCCTCATTGTGGCATTGGAGGTTTTTGTTGTATAATGTGGATCTTCTGTTGAGGCACATGGACTCTCTAGTTGTGGTGTGTGGGCTCAGTAGTTGCACCCCACGGGGTCTCTAGTTGTGTTGCATGGGCCCCAGAGAGTGCAAGCTCAGTAGATTAGGCAGGAAGACTTAGTAGCTCCATGGAATGTGGAATCAGTTCCTTGACCAGCGATTGAATCTGCACCCCTTGCATTGTAAAGCAGATTTTTAACCACTGGACCAGGAGGGAAGTCACTGGAGTTGCATTTTGACCTCTCTACAATGCTGCCTGCTTCACGACAGACCATATGCTGAGAGTCTAAGATGTAATCATCAGTCGTAGTAGGTTCTTGTCCCAGAAAATGCTGAAACCATAGTGCACTGCCACTGATACTTGCACTACAAAACATGTATTTAGTAAATGAATTACATGGTCAGAAGTTTTAAAAATACAAAAGGTTAGACAGTGAAGAATGAGATTCCCTTTCATTCTTGCTCCAGAGTTCCTAGTTATTTAGCTTCCATTAGATGGTAACCATTAAACGACTCTTCTGTTCCTTCTGAAATAATGAACACTTTCAAAGCACATGGAACATGTAAACAAGATCGAAAGGAAATGCATAATGTCCTGTCTTCATCCGGGCCGGTAAGAGCAGGGGGTGCATCACTTATGCCCACATTTTCTGAAACTTGTTTTTGTCTCCTGGCCCTAAGTGACTGTAAGAAAGTCTGGGTACTGGAATCTAGCTGTGCGCCCAGGAGGAAAGGAAAACAGGGTGAACACAGAACTATGTCTGCTACTGCATGGATCCTGCTTGGGGCCAAATCCTGTGACTGCAAACAGAAATTCTGAATAGAGTTATCCATGGAGCACTGTCTGCCCCCCACCTTGTGGCTCAGCTGGTAAAGAATCTGCCTGTAGTTAGGGAGACCTGGGTTCGATCCCTGGGTTGGGAAGATCCCCTGGAGAAGGGAAAGCCTACCCACTCCAGTATTCTGGCCTGGAGAATTCCATAGACTGGAATTTGAACCCAGAATGTCACAATGATGGACATTTCTTACATGGATGGACACAGCCCCTCAATGACTGGATTAGGGGCACACAAGAAATCAAACTGTCTACAATTAAGAAAGTTTTTGTGTACTTAAAGTAAAGTAATGCCATAGAGTAGATAGGAAGTGGTGGTGATGTACACCCATATAAACTGGATAAATACACATTACATATAATATGCGTATTATGTATAATCTACTCTGGTTGAATTATTAAAACATCCAGAAGGTCTAAGAGGGTAATACCGAATGGAGCACAAGACTTGGGCCCTGAAGACAGACAAGGATTGGTTCTCCTTTTCGTTTCTCTGCCTCCTAGCTGTGCTACCTTGGATAAGCTTCTCAGCTTCTCTGTGTGTTAATCATCCATAGAACAACCTAACAGCCTCCTGTGAACCAATTGTACAGTGGTTCACTATTTCCATTCTTGACTGTATACAGTCTATGCTCCACACAGTAGCTGCAGGGATATTATTAGACATGAATCTATCCATGTTTGTCTTTCAGGCTATCACCTTGCTCAAGATTCTTTGATGTTCATGCATTACTGGTGCACAATGGTACAAGCCCTTTGGAGAATGGTTTAGTAATCTCTTAGGAATTAAACCTACATCCACCTGACAGCCTAGCAATTCCACTCCTAGGAGCTTACCCAAAATAAATGAAAACACATGTTCATTAAAAGACCTGTCCGTGGGACTTCCATGGTGGTCCAATGGTTAAGAATTCACCTTGGCAATGCTGGGGGCATGGGTTCAATCCCTGGTTGGAGAGCTAAGCTCCCACATGCCACAGAGCAACTAAGCCCCTGAACTGCAGCTATTGAGCACATGAGTGCTGGGGTGCACGTGCCACAACTAGAGAACCCATGTGCCACAACTACCAAGCCCGCGTGTGCCAGAGCCCACACACCGCAAGGAGAGAGCCTGTGTGCCGCAACCCCGGAGCCTGCCCGCCACAGCCAGTGTCCATGCGCTACAATGAGGGATCCCGCCTGGGGCAACGAAGACCCAACACAGCCAGTTAGGTATATTTTTTTAAAAAGACCTACCCATGAATGTTCATACCAGAGCAATTCATGATATCCCAAAGGTAGAAACAACCAAAATATCTATCAACAGATGAATAGAAAAAATAAACGATGCTACCTTCTTTGAATGAAATACACCTTAGCAATAAAAAGAACAAGCCAGTGATAGATAAATCTTCAAAAAAAAAAAAATTCAAAAAGTTACACTGAAGGCAAGAATCCAGGTCCAGAAGACTACATACTAGATGATTCCATTTATCTGAAGGTCTACAACACGCAAACTAATGTATGGCAACAAAACGCACATCAGTGGTTGCCAGGAGTGGAGGGAGAATCGACTCTAGCATGGCAGGAGGGAGCTTTGGAGGTGATGGATATATTCTGTAGCTTGATTTGAGAGGTAGTTACAGAGGTGTTGGTCTTTGTCAAAACTCGTTATACTGTGTACTTAAAATGGGAGCATTTGATTGTTTGCAAATTATAACTCAATAAAGTGATTCAAAATATTTTAAAAATCCCTTTACATGGTTTTCTGTCTCATTCAGAGTAAGTTCCAAAGTGCTCACTGCAGCTCCAAGGCTCAGAATCCCACTCCTCTTGTGCCCAGGCACACTGGCCTCCCTGTGGGCCCTCCGCCACCTTTTGCATTTCCTCGAGATGGACAGCCCATTTCCTAGATGTCTTCATGGTTCCTATCCTCACTTCATCCAGGCCTCTGCTCAAAGCTCACCTCTTCAGCGAGTCCTTCCTGAAGAAAAATAATGCAGGCCACAAGCCCGGAGAGTGATCTGTGTGTATAAGGGGGGTTGGGGGTGGTGTACTCAATGCAAATGTCTCTGAGAAGGTGATACTGGGCCTACATTTAATAGGAGCATGAGTCAGGTAGATATCTGGGTGAAATCATCCCAAGCAGAAGGAATAGCAAGTGCAAAGGCACCGAGGTCAGCACTTGCTTGCGGTGTTCACTAACAATGGTGGGGTCAGCGTAGCTGAAATAAAACAAGATACACCCACGGTTTGGCACCTGCTAATTTTCCCTGTCATTACAACATCAGTTCCCTTTGCATTGTCATATTGTTAGTAATTTGAAACCACATAGCTCCTTAACTGTGTCTCTTCCACAAGCTTGTGAGTTCCACAAAGGAAACACTGTATGTGTTCTATTTGACAGGATATATCTACACTGGCAGCCCACTCCAGTATTCTTGCCTGGAAAATCCCACGGACAGAGGATCCTGTTAGGCTACAGTCCATGGGGTCGCAAAGAGTCGGACACGACTAGGCGACTTCACTTCACTTCATTTCACTTCATCTACACTGGAGCACTGTCGGGCACATGGTAAATGTCTACTCCAGTGTATGGTGAAATTAAGAGTTGTTTAATGAAGGCAGGAGAGGTGGAGGTGAGTCAAGGTGCACCAAGGTGGTCTTGAGCAAGGAACTTGTGCCTTTAAGGTTCCAAATAAGAATGCTGGCATATGGTGGAGGTAGGGCCACATTGAGATTCTGTCCACAGTGGAGGTAACACGCAAGGAACCTCCTGGATTGAGTCAGACGGTTTGGCTAGATGGCAAATAAAGTCCCTTGCCATCCATCCCAGAGGTGTGGCTTCTGTGGACACAGCAGATTCCATCAATGCCTTATCTTATTTGATTACATGGAGATGTGTGAGATGTTTAAAGTAACGAACTGATCCCTGGCGGCTCAGCAGTAAAGAATCTGCTTGCAATGCAGAAGACTCAGCTTTGATCCCTGGGTTAGAAAGACCCCCGGAGAAGGAAAGAGCAACCCACTCCAGTATTCTTGCCTAGGAAATCCCATGGAGCCTGATGGGCTACAGTCCATGGGGTCACAAAGAGTTGGACACGACTGAGCTACTAACACTTTCACTGTTCACTCACTGATCCTTGATGTGTTTTGCAAGGAGACAAATACACCATCCTACTCTGACACCTCTAGGACTCTTCTTAGTTCTAGACATTCCTTACCTGAAGAATTCTTTTTCCTGATGACCAAAAAGTTTCAGTGTTAAAATAAAACACACACAGATGCAGAGGGACAGACACACATACATACATGTCACCCACAACTCACCACATAAAAGATAACCACTGTTGACATCCTGTCGTAGTCCATTCCATTCTGAAAATGCATCCTTTTTTAAACACAACAAACATCCCACTAGAAATGCTATTTTGTAACAAATTTAAATACTGCAACTTACCTTAATGACTTCTCCCATCACTGAGGAGTCTAAACTGGAACTGTGACACTGCTTCATGGGGTTGCTGTTAGTTCATATAAATGATGCCCTGGTCTTGAGCAGTTAGGTTTGTGGCTGTTTTTGTGTATACACACTGTCGCAAGGGAAATCTCTGTGCATATCTTTTCCTCACTCTCTGGGAATTTTTCTGGGAGTTTATTATGGAAATGGAGGAGAGAACACACATATTTTGGATATTCTAGCTGTACCATGCAGCTATTATCCAGAAAGGTTGGAGTCCCCTTTCACCAAAGAGTACCTACATTTCTCTTTCTCCCTAACTTCCCCCTAATGTGTTACCGTTTTATTTTTAATTACTTATACCAGAAGCAGCCATTGAAAAATTCATCCTTTGCTTGTTAACCAGCCGTTTTAATTTTTATCAGTGTGATTCGTGGATGAGAATATAGATCAGAAGGATTAAAGACGCAATAGCAAAAGCTCACACTCCACTTCTCTGCATCCTAAGGGCAATCACCTGTGGATGCTATCTTACATGGTCAAGGCTTGTATTTCTTCTGGCGATTACCTTTATAACATGGTATTAGGTATATATGTATAGGAGGGCATTTATTAATCTGTCATACTCAGAAAATGCTTATTTGTCTCCTAGATACGAAATGTTATAATTTAGCTCACTTACACTACACCATTCCTTTCTCCTCCCCTGAGACCTATGTTTCATCACTATATTATTTCTGCTGCTCTTTTTAAATATAATTTTATTTCTCTCTTTATTGACTGATTTTTGACTGTCCTGGGTCTGTGTTGCTGTGTGGGCTTTTCTCTAGTTGCAGAGAGCCTGGACGACTCTCTAGCTGTGATGTGTGGGCTTCTTGTTGGAGTGGCTTCTCTTGTTGGAGGCTCCCAGGTTCTAGAGCGCAAAGCTCAGTAGTTACGGTGATTGGGCTTCGTTGTTCTGTGGCATGTGGGATCCTCCCAAATCAGAGATTAAACCTGTATCTCCTGCATTGGCAGGTGGATTATTAACCCCTGAGCCACTGGGGAAGCCCTATTCCTGTTGTTCTCGTGGCTACTGTTTTTTGAGCCTTTTGCTGTGAAATAATTCCAAATAGCAGAAAAGTTGTAAACATTTTAAAAAGAATCTCTGTATACCCTTCACTCAGATGCCACAAGTAACATTCCGCCTCTAAATATATATATCATAACATATTGATAAGGATTTATACTACTATTATTTGATATTAGTTTCTGAACTGTTGGAAAGAAAATTATAAAAATGATATTCATTACTTCTGCTTTAGATGGAAAGTTTGTGCCTCCCCACCCCCATTGATATGCTGAAATCCACAAGTGGGGCTTTTGGGTGGGGACTGGGTCATGAGGGTGGTATGCTAAGCGCTAAGTCACTTCAGTCGTGTCTGACTCTGTGATTCTAAGGACTGTAGCCTGCCAGGCTCCTCTGTCCATGGGATTCACCAGGCAACAATACTGGAGTGGGTTGCCATGCCCTCCTCCAGGGATGATACCCCCCATGCCCTCTAACCCAGGGATCATACCCGGGTCTCTGACATCTCTCACTTTGGCAGGCAGGTTCTTTTCTACTAGCACCACCAGGGAAGCCCCCACGAGAGTGGAGCCCTCATGAGTAGAATCAGGGCCCTGATAAAAGAGGCCTGGCAGAGCTCCTTTGCCCTCTGGCCTGTAAGGACACAGAGTCAGTAATTGGGTAGAGAGCCCTCACCGAAATACAACCATTGCCACAATGACCTTGGACTTCAGCCTCCAGAACTGTGAGCAGTACATTTCTTCTCTTTGTAAGTCTCTAAGCCATCCTGTCTATGGCATTTTGTTATAGCAGCCTGAACAGAATAAAACAACTTATAGACTCTGTAGTGTGTGTTTTAGGAAAATCAGGACACTTTCTTACATAACTGCAATATAATTATCAAAATAAAAAATTTACATGGATATAACATTATTACTGAACCTACAGGTCATATTCAGATATCGCCAATTGCCTGCTAATGTCCTTTATAGCTCAATCAAGGAAAACTAATTGCCTTTCAAACTTTAAATAATAAATATAGATATTAATCTCTTATTTCAATTTTTTTCATCTTTTACATCCTTTAGTAAGGGTAGTGGTTTTTCTTACAGGGTCTGTTCAATGCTAGTAAGTTGTATTCCCGGATATTTTAATTTGTTTTTGCTGCTATTATTCTGAATAGTATCTATTAATCTTTTACATTGTACCTTATTGAACTCTTATATTGGTTCAGAACATGTTTTACACAATTTTCTAAGTAGACAGCCGTATTACCTGCAAATAATGATAATTGTATCTCTTCCCTTCTGAAATTCTAGCTCATTTCTTTATCTTGTCCTTCTGCACTGGTCACAAAATTTAGCACACGAATTGTTCCCATTAATTTTCTAAACTTTTTATTTGGAATAATTATAGATTCATAGGAAGTTGCAAAGAAGGATTCTTGGGAGATCCCTTGCACCCTTTAATCTGCCTCCTTCGTATACCCATCTTTGCTAATTGCAGAATAATAACAAAATCAGGAAACTACCATTGGTACAACCCACAGAATTATTCAGATATCATCATTCCTACATTCATTTGTGTGTCTTTAGTTTTATGCAATTCTATCATATATGTAGCTTTCTATAACTAACACTATAAACCATTTGAAATTTTTTTTTTTATTTTTATTATTTATTTGTTTCCTCCTGAGATTTAGCTGGAGATCAGCTGCCTGCTGGTGTCCCTCGCAGCTGCTCAAACCTTTCATTTCACTTATTTTCTAAATTGATTTTTACTTGAGTATAGTTGCCTGACAGTGTTGTGTTAGTTTGTGTATGTGTGCGTGCTCAGTCATTTCAGTTGTGTCCGACTTTTTGTGACCCCAAGAACCGTAGCCCACCAGGCTCTCTGTCCATGGGATTTTCCTGGCAAGACCACTGGAGTGAGTTGCCATGCCCTCCTCCAGAGGATCTTCCTGACCCAGGGATCGAATCTGCATCTCCTGCTTAGCAGGTGGATTTTTTACCACTGATCCACCTGGGAAGCCCACTTGAGTCAATTACATGAAGCTTTTTTGATAGCTGAATTCTGCCCAAATCAATGCTCTGTAAACTCAACCAGCCACATTCCAAGACAAGAAAACAAAATAGCACAATTTTCCCAATCATACAGATTAACATTTAGAATTGGATCGATTTTACAGAGTAAGGTTTAAGGAAAGAAAAACAAGATATAAGAGACATTTGGAATAGCCTCTCCTGGATTTAGGAAAATGAGACTTATTTCCACTTCAGCCTTGGGCTTCTCATCACTATGCTATCCGTCCTGCCTCTTCTGTTTTTTTCCACCCTAATCCCTCACTGCTGTGAGGTAGTATATAGAGGACACAGCTTCACCTATTAAATACTCCAGGGAAAATATTTAACATCAATCTAACTGAGCCTCTAATTCTCAATTCTATTGATAGTTTCTAGGAAATACAAGGGACACAAGAACAAATTAAGGGAAATACACAGACAAAGCCAAAATGTGGGACAGTCTTCAAGACAATAGGAGATGAGCTTTCAGATTAAAAGGAAATCAGAAAACAAATGGGATCTGTCACAGCCCAGAGGAGCCTAAGGAGATATAATGACTAAATGTAATTGATACGTATCCTGGATGTGACTGTGGGACAGAAAAAAAAAATCTACAAACAATAAATATTGAAGAGGATGTGGAGAAGAGGGAGAAACCTCCCACACTGTTGGTGGGAATGCAAATTGATACAGCCACTATAGAGAAGGCAATGTCACCCCGCTCCAGTACTCTTGCCTGGAAAATCCCATGGACGGAGGAGCCTGGCAGGCTGCAGTCCATGGGGTCACAAGGAGTCAGACATATATATGTAATATAGAAAAATGGTATTGATGACCCTATTTACAGGAAAGGAATGGAAACACAGATATAGAGAATGGACTTGTGGACCCAGTGGGGGAAGCAGAGAGTGGGGCAAAATGGAGAAAGTAGCATCAACATATATACCCTAGCACGGGTAAAGCATAGAGCTGGTGAGAAGCTGCTCTATAACACAGGGAGCCCAATCTGGTGCTCTGTGATGACCTAGGGGGTGGGATGCGGGGAGTGGAGGAAGGCTCAAGAGGGAGGGGATATATGTATAAGTGTGGCTAATTTGCTCTGTTGTACAACAAAGCCAACACAACATTGTAGAGCAATTTTCTACCCATTAAAAAATAAATTAAAAAAAATGACTATGGGACACAAAAAAGACACTGGGTAAAAACTAAGAAAACCTGAATACGCATAGACTTTAGTTAACAATAGTGTGCCAGTATTGGTTCATTCACTGTGACAAAAATAGTGCTCTAATGCGAGGTGGTAATTATAGGAGAAACTAGATGTGGTGTATATAAGAGCTCTCTGTATCATCTTCCAATTTCTCTGTAAATCTAAAACTCTTCTAAAGTTCAAGACAGCATTTTTAAAAATGAGGAGGATTGGGAAATTTTTAACAGAAACAAAAATAATTTTAATAGAAATTATTATCTAATTACACTAGAGAATAATTACTCATTTATTAGGTAAAATAATTGTGCTGAGTCATGAGGATAATACCCTCATTTTTGGGCAATGCTTGTTGCAAGTATTTTTTAAAATTTATTTTATTGAACTATAATTGATTTACAATGTTGTATTAGTTTCTAGCCTGAAATCAAGTAATTCAAAGACTGTGTGTTAGTCACTCAGTTGTGTCCAACTGTTGGCAACCCCATGGACTGTAACCTGCCAGTCTCCTCTGTCCACGAATTCTCCAAGCAGGAATACTGGAGTGGTTTGCCATTTCCTTCTTCAGGGGATCTTCCTGACCCAGGGACCAATCCCAGGTCTCCCACATTGCAGGCAGATTCTTTGTCATCTGAACAACCAGAGAAGCCCTCAATTCTAATACTAACTATATGATAACATTCAGAGAGTATTATTATTTTTGGTATGATAGTGACATTGTGATTATATTTTTGAAAGAGGCTTTATCTTTCAGAGATAGCAACTGAAGTATTTACAGATGAAATTATATCATGTCTGGGATTCACTTCAAAGTAATTCTAGAATCAGGGTGGAAGAGGCAATGAGTGACTGAGGGAATGGATAAAACGAGATTGTCCACAAATGGAGGATGCCGAAGTTGGGACCCACTGCTTTTATATGGATTTGCTACTTAACAAAATAAAATCCTTAAATAATGGCTTTGCAAATAAAAGATGAAAGCACAAAAATTAAGATTAAAGCTGTTGAATACAGTTGTGGATATACATACCTACAGATTCCATTCAATTCAATAGTACCATCCCTTATAATTCTCTGCATATTTGATCAATGTTGTAATAAAAGATGAAACATACAGGACAGAATACGTGAATAAGGAGAATAATCACACAAAGAACAGGAAAGTGGCAGCCTTGCAGGGAGAAGAGCAGAGATGGAATCAGAGAAGAGTATACAGAGCTACCAATGTGGAGAACTTTGTTTCTTAAAAAGGCAGACACTCACAGATGTTCATTTTATTAATGTCCCATAAGCTGTGCATGTATGCTCTATTCATTATTTACTCTTGTGTATGATACCAAATATTAAAAAATACATTTTACTTTGTTTTTCTTTTTAAAAATTAATTTATTTTAATTGGAGGATAATTGCTTTCCAATACTGTGATGGTTTTTGCCGTATCAGCCACAGGTATATATGTGTCTCCCCAATTCTGGAGCCTCTCCCCCACCTCCCTCCCCACCCTACCCCCTCTGGATTGTCACAGAGCACCGGCTTTGGGAGCCCTGCTTCAGGCATCGAACTTGCACTGGCCATCTATTTTACATATGGTAAGGTACATGCTATTCTCTCAAATCATCCCACCCTCACCTTCTCCCACTGAGTCCGAAAGTCTGTTCTTTACAACTGTGTCTCCTTTGCTGCCCTGCATGTAGGATCATTCTTTTCCCAATGGTCAGTTAGAGCTTGTCAGAGGGTTTGTGATGCCCCTACAAGTCTTTCTGTGGTCCTGGGCTCTCAGGGAACCTTGATGTGTATGTCCCACCCAAAGTCAGGGCTGGCTTAGGGACTGGGTGTGGGAGTCCCTAGCTTTCCTGTGAAATCTGACTTCACATCTCTAGTTCTTTCCAGGAAGAAAGCGAAAGAGAGTTCCTGGTGGTGGGAGTTCAATCAGAACTAACCAAGGGAAGGGATAAGCGCTGCAGACTTTCCACTCTCGGATTCGTGATCACCTTCCCTCCCTCTCCCCTCCCTCCCTCCCTCCGTTTCCCTTTCCCTCTTTTTTGATGAAATTAAATTTCAAAAGGTTCCAACTACTTTTCCATCTTCCTGAGAGGAAAGGCTTAAACTTAAT
Source organism: Muntiacus reevesi (assembly GCF_963930625.1). NCBI lineage: Eukaryota > Metazoa > Chordata > Mammalia > Artiodactyla > Cervidae > Muntiacus > Muntiacus reevesi. The sequence continues at coordinate 202,590,218 of NC_089250.1, forward strand.
GAATTCTGAGGATAATAATAAGAACAAAGATTTTTTTTATGAATTGTGAAAATATGTGACCTGGCCGCTTCCGTGGTGTGACTAAGTGGGGAAGATTGATCCAGAAGATGTGGCCAGTAAGAGGCTGAAACAGGTCAGTCACAGAGGAGACAGAAGACAGAAAGCCGGGACCTAGGGTGGGCCGCCTGATTCCAGCAACATGAATGAGGACCCGCCAGAACAGCACCGTTTTTGCTGTGTGACTTCTGGCCAGTCACTCGCCCTCTCTGAATGGCGATTTTTTTCTCCTATAAATTGGAGTCAGTCAGATACTGCTAACTACAACGGACAGGCAGAGAAAGCAAATGAGGGAAGTGAGTTGGGACGTCCAGGTTATCTGGGGCACATGTACCTAATCTAACAGGGCAGTCGGGACAGCTGCAGGCAGCGATGGAGGCTTAAATGGGGCCAGAGTCTTCATTTTTATCCAAGGAAAATGGAAGTCTAACATTTGAAAGTGAAACAGCCAATTTTGGTCATTAATTCAATTTAAGGAGAAAACAACAACCAAAAATTAAAAACACAAAACAAAATTGTCCAGCTCCAAAGTGAAATCATCTGCTCGTTGAAGATGGGATTCTGTTTGTGAATCTCAGTTTTATCTCTTTTTATTTTTACTATTGGAAGATAATTGCTTTACAAAGTTTTGTTGGTTTCTCCTTACAACAACTGTGAACCGGCCACATGTATACATGTATTCCCCTCCCTCTCGAGCCTCCCTCCAACCCACCCCCATCCCACCCTCCTTGGGCATCACAGAGCACTGACCACCATTTTCTGATCTCTGCATTAGATAATAGATATATTGAAAAAAAAATCTCATTTTTTTCAAGTAATTTATGTAATTTTTATTTTTTCTACTTTTCTTTCTACATCCATGTCAACACATTTACCAAAACAAAGAAGTGTGTAAAGAACACACTTTGAAAACAATCAATTGGGTAAAATACTTCGAGGTTTTTTTTATTTTTTTAATATTATTTTATTAGTTGGAGGCCAATCACTTCACAACATTTCAGTGGGTTTTGTCATACATTGACATGAATCAGCCATAGAGTTACACGTATTCCCCATCCCGATCCCCCATCCCACCTCCCTCTCCACCCGACTCCTCTGGGTCCTCCCAGTGCACCAGGCCCGAGCACTTGACTCATGCATCCCACCTGGGCTAGTGATCTGATTCACCATAGATAATATACATGCTGTTCTTTCAAAACATCCCACCCTCACGTTCTCCCCCAGAGTTCAAAAGTCTGTTCTGTACTTCTGTGTCTCTTTTTCTGTTTTGCATATAGGGTTATCGTTAGCATCTTTCTAAATTCCATATATATGTGTTAGTATGCTGTAATGTTCTTTATCTTTCTGGCTTACTTCACTCTGTATAATGGGCTCCAGTTTCATCCATCTCATTAGAACTGATTCAAATGAATTCTTTTTAAAGGCTGAGTAATATTCCATGGTGTATATGTACCACAGCTTCCTTATCCATTCGTCTGCTGATGGGCATCTAGGTTGCTTCCATGTCCTGGCTATTATAAACAGTGCTGCGATGAACATTGGGGTGCTCGTGTCTCTTTCAGATCTGGTTTCCTCAGTGTGTATGCCCAGAAGTGGTATTGCTTAAAGATCTAAATGTAAGACCAGAAACTATAAAACTCCTAGAGGAGAACATAGGCAAAACACTCTCTGACATAAATCACAGCAAGATCTACTTCGAGGTTTTAACAACCTATGTTAAGATAGTTGGATGTAGGGGTTAAAAAGACATGCTTTGGAGTCAGAAAGAACTTTGTTCAAACCTCAGCTCTTTCTCTTCCTGTGTGACCTTAGATTGGTCCCTTAACCTCTCTGAGCTTCTGGATCCTGCCCTGATCTCATGTACCTGCAAAAATGAAATGAGAAAATGTGCCTACCTGTAGAGTACTTAGCACAGAGCGTGTGATCAGTAAATAGACATTTAAATTCTCTGCCTTCAACAAAACATGATAGCTGCAAACATTTAAATTCAAGGGACTGTAAGCAAATAGGTAACTGGATCAACTTCTGGTTGCATGAGTTCCCCAGGGAAGTAACGCAGGAAATTCCACTGGGAGATAGTGTCCTTGACACAGATGATGCAAAAAGGTGTTGTGACAACTACTGCAGCTGATGTGCTGCTCTTAAGTTTATCTCCTGGATCACAAAGTCCAAGGATCTAGAGGATTTGAGGCCATAGGGGTAAAAGACTGGGACAATGCCTACAACTAACTAAGATCAATTCAATATTTCATTTACAATATATCATCATTATTATTTTGCTTTAGGAGCAATTTTAGACTTACAGAATAGTTTTAAAAATAGTGCAGAAGATTTCTATGTACCCTCACCCAGTTTCCCCTATTAACATGTTATACAACCATGGTAAATTTGTCACACCTGAAAAATCAACATTGTGGTTGTTGTTCAGTTGCCAAGTCACGCCCGAACCTTTGCAACCCCATGGACCACAGTATGCTAGACTGCTGTGTCCTTCACTATCATCTCCCAGAGTTTGCTCAAGTTCATGCCCATTGAGTCGGTGATGCTATCTCTCTCATCCTCTGCCATTCCCTTCTCCTTTTGCCTTCAATCTTTCCCAGCATCAGGGTCTTTTCCAGTGAGTCAGCTCTTTGAATCAGATGACCAAAGTACTGGAGGTTCAGCTTCAGCATCAGTCCTTCCCATGAATGTTCAGGGTTAATTTCTTTTAGGATTGACAGGTTTGATCTCCTTGCAATCCAGGGGACCTCTCAAGAGTCTTCTCCAGCATGGTGATTCAAAATCATCAGTTCTTCTGCTCTCAGTCTTTTGAACTAAATTCTAGATTCCATTTTAATATCACCTGTTTCCTCATTGATATCCTCTTTCTGTTCCAAAATCCAATCCAGGATGCCATGTTTCCCTGAGTGGTGCCATCTCCCAGTCTGCTCTGATCTGTTACAGTCCCTCCGTCTTCCCTTGATTTTTATGACCATATAGTCATGAGGATACTGGCCAGGTGCCTTGAAGAATGTCCTCCAGTCTCACTTAGTCTGATGTATTTCTCACAATCAGACTGGAGTTTAGAGTTTGGGAGAAGACAACCACAGGAGTGAGGTGCCCGGTACATCACATCGTATCAGGGAGTAGGTGCTAGTCACATGATGTCAATGGTGATCCTAACCTTCATCATTTGGTTCAGGTAGTGTTTTCTAGATTTCCCTGTTGTTCGGTTACTATTTTCCCCTTTCTATACTCTGTTCATTGGAAGCAAGTCACTAAGTCAAGCCCATCCTTGGCACAGGTTCAGGGGAGATAAGAAAGATTCCAGTGTGGGCAATGTGCCTTCCAATGTGGGCAGTGCCTACATATATCAAAAATCTCTTCTGTGGGTAATACGATTTCATCTTGTGTGGCATTGCTCATGTTACAGAAGTAAAACTGGAGACCTGAGAATGTTGAAAAACTTGCCCATGGTAGTTAAATATATAGATAACAGAATCTGGGTTTAAATCTCAGTCTCTCTGATCCCAACACCCATCATCTTTCCATCATGGCACCATGGGGTACCATGCTCTACCATCACTGGCCTCTCCTTTTCTGCTTCAGTGTCCTCATTGGTAAACCATGAATCTTGGGTGATATCCTCTTTACCATCTCTTTTAGTCTAAAATAGTTGGTTTTTGTCAAGTATGAAGTGAGTTAAATCACTGACACATAGAGCGCCCTGGTGAGTCTTTCTCAGAATTGCTGTGTCCTTGTCACCAAGCCCAAATAAGGACTGAGTCACCCTTGTTTCCAGGTACTGGGGACAGTTCCTCTCTATAACTCAGAGGGGTGCAAAATGTTCTTACCAAGTCCTTGACACCCTAGAAAGTAAAATGCACAAGGATACATAGAAAATATTATTTTTATTACTGCTTGGAACTTCATGGCAATATTCGGCTAGAGTGTTTTTCCAGCTGAGGCACATTCACAGCTCATTTGTCCTTCAGTTCAGTTCAGTTAAGTTGCTCGGTTGTGGCCAACTGTTTTAGACTCCATGGACTGCAGCACGCCAGGCCTCCTGTCCATCACCAACTCCCAGAGTTTACTCAAACTCACGTCCATCGAGTTGGTGATGCCATCCAACCATTTCATCCTCTTGGTCCCGTTCTCCTGCCTTCAATCTTTCCCAGCATCAGGGTCTTTTACAATGAGTCAGTTCTTCACATCAGGTGGTCAAAGTATTGGAGTTTCAGCTTCAGTATCAGTCTTTCCAATGAATATTCAGGACTGATTTCCTTTAGGATGGACTGGTTGGATCTCCTGGCTGTCCAAGGGATTCTCAAGAGTCTTCTCCAACACCACAGTTCAAAAGCATCAGTTCTTCAGCACTTAGCTTTCTTTATAGTCCAACTCTCAAATCCATACACGACTACTGGAAAAACCAGAGCTATGACTAGATGGACCTTTGTTGGCAAAGTAATGTCTCTGCTTTTTAATAAGTTGTCTAGGTTGGTCATAACTTTTCTTCCCAGGAACAAGTGTCTTTTAATTTCATGACTACAGTCACCATTTGCAGTGATTTTGGAGCCCCCAAAAAACAATCCTTTAAATTTCACTGATCAAGACTCTAGTTGCAAAGGTCAAAAAAATCCAACCTAAGTTAACTGTAGCAAAAATAAGAAGCTATCATTCCTTCTAAGTGAAACAATAATTGTTATAAGTAAGCTTAATTTAGAAGTTATCAAGACGTAAGATTCTTCTTTCTCAACTTTGTTTGATTCTTCTGTTTAAACTTCAGTTTCAGGCAGGCTTTCCCTGAAACTTGTATCTTGTCAGCATAGCAACTCCCATAGAAAAATAAATAACTTTCTTCTAATTGTTCCAGGGAAAGTCTCCATCCCAACTCTGATTGGCTGAGGTGTGGTCACAGACTGTATTAGCTTTCTACTGCCACAGAGCAACAAACTACTATAAAGCTTCAATCACATAAAAATACATTTATCCATCCTGCATCTGGGATCAGTCTTGGGTCAGTTGCTACCCCTACTGATCTTTGGTGGTCTTGTTCATATAACTGGAGATTGGTTGGCTACCAACTGAGGCAACTGGGGTGGTACAGCTCCATTCTACATGCCTTTCCTCCCCCAGCAGATCAGCCAAAGCATGTTCTCATAGTGATGGCAGAGGCACAAGAGTAGCAGGTGGATGCATGAAAGACTTCACTGGCATCATGATTCACCACTCTGCCACTTCCAGTTGGTCAAAACACATCCCAAGCCAGCTCCACCATCACAGTCCACCCTTTTGGTAAGAAGAATGCCACAGCGCACATGCGGAGAGTGAAAAACTGGTTCCATTGATACAGTCCTCACCCTACACTGGACTGAGATGAGTCAGACATAGGCCATGTGCTCACTTCTGAGTTGAGATGTAAGAACCGACTTCTTCTAAGAGGATGAGTGGGATAGGGCTATATCCCCAGAGGAATGCTGAGATGCGAACAACAAAAGCACATGACGATATCTCAAAACCCATTTTACAAATGGGGAAAGAGACCCAGTTAAGACCCAGTTAAGACCCAGTTAAGACCTGTGATTTGCAGCAGGAGGTCACAGCTAGAAGGTAGTCAAGTTGTGTTTGGAGCCCAGACCTGTCTTTCAGGAAAGTTTGCTCATTTTATGTTCCATCTTACTTTTTCATTCCCACAACCCTAACATTGTTGTGAATCCATTTAAGCATCCCAGTAAACTGAATTTTCTTTTTTGCCATATACATATATATATATATATTATTTCATTTTGTCAGATTTTTCTTTCTTTTTTTTTTTAGTCAGGGTGATGGACACGTTATAAATTTTTGCTGCTTTTCAAAAAGACACTATTCAGCTTAATTTATTTCATCATGCCATTATTTTATAAAATTCTCTTGATTTTAAGTGGGAACTAGGGAGTCTTGATGTCAGTGAGTTTCAAAGATAACAATTCCCAATTGGTAAACAAGAGTGACAGCATCTCCTTCCCCCTGATGAATTTTGTGTCTGAGCTCTTTGGACCTTCTTGGCAAAGATGTGCCTTGTCACTAAATGCCCAGACATTCCTCACCATCTTCCTGAAAATCAATCCTCCAGGACAGGCCGTGGCTTTCTGAAGCTGGCAAAAGCCTTCTGAAGAGACAACTGGAATTTCATTTCTATTTCTGAGCGTGTTTAAATGCGACCTGATATTGAAGAGTTTGGCAGCATCGCATCTCGGCACTAAATTCTCCTAAGAGTTGAAATCTCTCCTCCTGCAGGAAGCTGGGCTTCTTGAATAGTCTATGATGCAGATGCTGAGAGGGCGGGAGGGAGGACACAGCAGTGAAAACATGAGGAACCTTCTCCCAGGCCGAGGAAATCAGAGCCAGAGCTTAAATGTCATCAGAGGAGTTTCCAAGACAAGCAGCTGTGCCCTGGAAAAGCTTCAACCCTGAAAACAATTCCATGAATGGACCAAGGAGGCCAAGAAGAGCTCTGTTCAGACACAGTGGACAGTAATGAGCTCAGGCTCCCATTTTGTATGAAATCTTGACCCCACGCTCTTCTAGGAACTACAGAACTGATTTTTTAAATTGACTCAACAAATATTTTATTGAGCACCTCGTTTGGGCTTGCACGCTGGTTCAGCAGGTGAAGAATCTGCCTGCAGTGCAGGAGACACAGGAGCCGCAAGTTCAACCCCTGGGTTGGGGTGATTCCTTGGAGGAGGGCATGGAAACTCACTCTAGTAATTGCCTGAAAACTCCCATGGGGAGAGGAGCCTGGCGGGCTACAGTCCACACGGTCACAAAGAGTGGGACACAAGTGAGCGACTAAGCACCAGCACATATGTAAGTGTCAAACACTAGAACACCACCATGGGCAAGATGGAGGAGATCCCTGCCCTCATGGAGCTGGGGACCTTGTCATCTCTACAAGGAAGAAGTCATAGAGTGTGGCTGGAAGATTGGGACCAGGAAAGGAAGCACAAATCATGGAAACTGTAGGTCATTGGTGAGGTCTACAGCCAGATGAAGCCTCAGTTACCAGCCACGATCAAGCCAGGTTGGATGGAGGGAGCCTGGAAATCAATGGATAGGGATCAGGGCAAGTGATGGTCAGTTATACGTTCAGAAAATCCCCACCAAGCATCTTTTTTTGTACCAAGCATTACTAGACATTGAGAATACATAACAGACCAAGATGCCTGTGATCGTTGTCTTCACAGAGATTACAGTTCAGTGAGGGCAACAGATAGGAAATAAGGCATGGCCCCTGGGGTGACCCAGAAAGCCAATGGGGCTCTAGGAGCAGAGGTGGGGGACAGTGTCATAATAGGGAAGAAGAGGTGAAAGAAGGTAGTGATGACGGCAGCTGAGGTCAGTAAATGTGCAATGGGTGAATGGGAAGGGTGCCTCTGGCAGAGAGCTCATCTTCAACAAAACCCCAGACAGAGCAAGCCCAGCACATTTCAGGTCCAGCTCAAAGTCCCACCAGCTGCATGTAAGATGTATGGTGAAAGATGAGGCTGGAGAATCAGGCCGCAGCTCAGACAGGAAGCATCTTTGAATCTTTGTGAAGGAGTTTAGACTTCATCCTCAGGTCAATAAGAAAAGACAGGAAAGAGGGGGTGGATTTTCAGCGCTGTGTGACATGGCCAGAAGCATCTCCATGTCCTTTGTGAGCACAGCGGATAAGAGAGGTGACTTGGTGAGTCAGTTAAAGAGAGCTTATTTTAACCTGGCAGAGGGCTGCTATGCTGGGAGCATGTGAGCTGAGCCTGCATGATGCTTTGGGGCACCAGATTAGCAGGAAGCCCCCCCCCACCCCAACCCACAGAGCAGTGCATTTGAATTGGTGCAATGCAGAGCCCTGGGGAAGATGGGAATAGGATGGGAAATAAAAAATGGGAATTAGGGCGGTCAAATGGTGAGGGTGGTACTATTTAGAGCTAAGCAGGGCACATCCTCATCACAGAGGATGAGATGGTGGATGGCATCACAGACTTGATGGACATGAGTTTGAGCAAGCTCTGGAGTTGGTGACGGACAGGGAAGCCTGTCATGCTGCAGTCCATGGGGTCACAAAGAGTCAGACATGACTGAGCAACTGAACTGAACTGAGAGCAATCCCTTCAACCTGAAGTGCTTTATCTATTGTATGTAAGTTTTGGTTGGAAAAATATATATAGATTCAACTACTAACAAACAATGCTTTTTGACAGATGACTAAAAGGTTGGACTGGAAGATTCTTCAGGACCCTCCCATCTAGATTCTCAGGTTTTGTCATCAGAAGCACAGAGAGAGGGGACGACTGGACTCCTGGAGGCCAGGGGTATGAGCTTGTGAGCTAGGGCCCAGAAGATGTCATCAGTGAAGCACAGACACTGGAAGACACTGTCAGGGTCCCAGTCGTGCTCTCAGTCTACAAGTGATGATAAAAAAAATAAACACAGGAAAGAACGAGGACCCTCCAAGCTATTTCTTCACAGGCAAAACCTCCCAAAGCAGTGATGCTGACTCACAGCAGAGCATCTGGCGTTGAGGTGGAAATGCCTGTATTAGGAAATGGGGCAATTAGAGGTTCCAAGAAGCAGTTACATAAGCTGCAGGATTTCCTCAGAGCTTCTGAATAAGGAGGAGAGTGAGAGGAAGAGGCACGGGAGGAAGAAATCCCCCTGCTATCTCCTGCTGCCAGACTTGGCTGGCCTTGACCGGGTATCACCAGCAAATGCAGGGAGAGCCGGATGTGCTTCTCCCTAGCTAAACCTGCCCAGAAATACTGGGACGTGGGTAGGTCACTTTAGGGACGTGGCCTCCTTAGAGCCTGGGTATTGGATGGAGATACCCAACACAGCCCCATACATGCAAGGTGGTATCAGCGTTTATTGCCCATTTTCACTTTTGGTGACAGAGGATGAGATGGTTGGATGGCATCACTGACTCAATGGACATGAGTTTGAATAAGCTCTGGGAGTTGGTGATGGACAGGGAAGCCTGGTGCTGCAGTCCATGGGGTCACAGAGTCGGACACGACTAAGCGACTGAAATGAACCACTTTTGTTGGCCAAGTAGCTTCATCCTGCTGCGCCTCAGTTCCTTCAGGTACAAATGGGTTTCGAAGAATAGAGCTTATCTGCTAGGGCTGATACAAGATTAAATGAGTCGATGCAATGTATGATGCCCAGAATGGTGCCCAGCACTTAACGCCAGTCACTATTGCTGTTTAGTCGCTAAGTCCTGTCTGACTCTTCGCAACCCCACGGACTGTAGTCCGCCAGGCTCCTCCATCCTTGGGATTCTCCAGGCATTCGAATACTGGCATGGGTTGCCATGCCCTCCTCCAGGGGCAACCCAGGGATCGAACCTGTGTCTCCTTCATTGGCAGGCAGGTTCTTTACCACTGAACCACTTGGGAAGTTACTATTACTAATAAATGGAAGGTTAACATCATATATATTTGGAACAGTGGTGCTGCTTATGATTTGCTGTGGACGTATCTCAGAATTGGAAAGGAAAGAAAAGCATATTCTTCATCCTTCCAAACAAAAGGGAGATTGGGCCAAAAGAGTCTGGCGTGAACCAGGGTTTCTGACACCTTCACGCGGCCAGGTGGCAAAGCCAGGCTGATTCCCCAAACACAATACACCTGAAATAATGCTACTTTACATACCTATCCAACAGGCATTGTTTATTTTCCTCCCTCTGCAAAAAGGAGATTCTCATTGTCTAGAGAAAAATAATAATAATAATAAAAACTCATGTGCCAGGCATATTGACAGAACCTTCTTTGGAAAACAACACCCCCCTCCAACTTTTTATCAAGGGCTCTTCATCCTGTTTCTAAACATTCGCAAGAAGGCCAGGCTGACATTTTACACATGATTGACCCAGAGAGCTCTGCTTGCCTCTGGGTGTGTGTGCATGTGTATGCGAGTGTGTGTGTGTGTGTGTTTACCTGATATTATAACTCAGCCTCAAGAAAGATTCCAACTAGTTTATGTGTAAATAATGAGTTGGTGGCACAGAAGCCCACCTCCTGGGGTCTATTTGCAGAGGTTGATTTGCATGTATCAAAAGAAGATGGGAAGACAGGAAGGAGAGAACAGTCAGGTCCAGTGACTGGTTCCAAGGTAGAAACATGGCGGCCACAGTACAATGCACCCTCCTTCTTGGTCCCATGATTATTTGCTTCTCAACCTGAATTATTGCATTTTTAGTCTCTCCTACTAGAATACAGGACCCCACAAGGCGGAGACGGTATCTGTCTTGGTGGTCACTGTGTCCCCAAGGCCAGGAATACTTCCTGCCATAAAGTAGTTTCTCATCAGTATTTGTTGAATGAGTGAGAATGGATGAATGTGGTGTATGACATTGACCCCATCTAAATGAACCTCAGTTTTCTCATCTCTGTAATGGGTATAGCCATGATATGCCACCCAGATAGTGGTAGAAATTAATTAAATGGGATCCTGAATGGAACATACAAGTGCTCAGAGGGTACATCAGTGTCCCCCTCCTTCCTGTCTGCCCACCAACCTGATTCTCTGGGGCGGCAGCCAGGTGAACCTTCCATGCATGCATGCTAAATCACTCCAGTTGTGTCTGACTCTTTGAGAGTCTATGGACTGTAGCCTGCCAGGCTGCTCTGTCCACTGGATTCTCCAGGTAAGAATGCTGGAGTGGGTCGCCATGCCCTCCACCAGGGGATCTTCTGGACCCAGGGATCAAACCTGCGTGTCTTATGTCTCCTGCATTGGCAGGTGGGTTCTTTACCACTAGCTTCATCCTGGGAAGCCTCAGGTGGGCCTTACTTGGAACTGAATTATAAACTCAGAGCTATCCTTTAGCTCTGAGGCTGATAGGGGCCTGTCAGCCAGCCTTAAGCTGCCACACTTCCGACCACACACACTGAGAAATGAATGTCCCTGGAGGGCATGGTCTCCCTTCCCGTAGACACCACTGACGTCCTCGCCTGTCTGCACAGCTGCAGAACTTGAGCTCCTGCTTTTTCTCCATCTTGGTGCAGCTACTGATGGGAGACTGATCAGGGCTGCAGGACTGATGGGGGAGAAAGAAGAAGCTGACATCCTCCTGAGAACAGTGGCAGGACCTGGTATCCAGCTGGGAATTTCATCCACTTGGTGTGAGAGTCTTGGGTGAGGGTGAAGGCCCAGGGGAACCTCTGCTTTTAGCCTCAGAGCCCCATCACCCATCCCAATGGACCTTTGGAGGGCTGACCTCAGATGAAGTCCGGGGAAGAAAGGAAGGCTGGGAGGGGAGGGGTGGGAAGGGCTTGTGCAGTGAAACAGAGGAGGCCAGCAATAAAAGCTCCTAGATTCTTGTACATAGCAGAGTCTCTCAGGGCCTTGCATGAAACAAGCAGATGATTTCACTGCAGTTCTGTAAGGACGGTGGCAGAGATAAGCTTAGCATCTCACAATGAGTCACCTTGGCCTCTACCATTCCCAGGGATCTAGAGGATCACTTGCTCCCTCTTCTCCATGGGTTTCCCAGGTGGCTCTAGTGGTAAAGAGTCCACCTGAATGCAGGAGTGCAAGAGATGCGGGTTCAATTCCCAGGTTGGGAAGATCCCCTGGAGGAGGGCAAGGCATCCCACTCCAGGGTTCTTACCTGGAGAATCCCCATGGACAGGGGAACCTAGTGGGCTACAGCCAAAGAATTGGACATGACTGAAGCAAATTAGCATGCAGGCAGTCCTTGTTGGCTAAGACCAGTGTTCCAAACTGACTGTCCAAAGTGTGACTTGCAACCAGCAGTATCAGCCTCACCTGGGCACTTGTTAGAAATGTAGACTTTCGACTCTGCCCCAGGCCTCCTGACTTAGATCCCACAATTCAACAGGTGACTCCCGCGCACATTCAAATTGAAGCTGCGGTGAAGGTTAGTTTTGGGTTTCCCCAGTGGCTCAGCAGCAAGGAATCTGCCTGCAACACAGGAGACGCAGGAGACTTGGATTTGATCTCTGGGTTGGAAAGATTCCCTGGAGGAGGGCATGACAGTCCACTTCAGTATTCTTGCCTGGAGAGTCTCACAGACAGAGAAGCCTGGTGGGCTACAGTCCATAGTGTTGCAGAGTCGGCCATGACTGAAGCGACCGAGCATGCACGCATGAAGGTTAATTTTATGGGTCAACATACGGGATGCCCAGATGGTTAAACATTATTTCTTGGTAAGTCTGGGAGGGTATTTCTGGAAAAAATTAACATTTGAATTGGTGAACTGAGTCAGGCGGTCCTGCCCTGTGTGGGTGGGCATCATTCAATTCATTGAGGGCCTGAAGAGAACCCAAAACATGGATAAAGGTTGAAATCACTCTTCCTGACTGATGAACTGGGACAGGAGCTTTCCCCTGCCCTTAAACTCTTGGTGGTGAAGTATTCAGACTCAGACTGAAATCTACACTATCAGCTCCCAGACTCTCTGGCCTGGGAACTGTATCACCAGCATTCCTGGATCTCTGGCTTGCAGATAGTAGATCTGGAGTTTCTCAGCCTCCACAATCTGGCAAACCAAGGCTAAGTTGGCTTAGTTGTGTCCGACTCTTTGAGACCCTAGGGACTGTGTAGTCAGTCAAGCTCCTCTGTCCATGGAATTCTCCAGGCAAGAATACTGGTGTGGTTTGCCATGCCCTCCTCCAGGGAACCCAACCACCCCAGGGACTGAACCTGCCTCTCTTACATCTCTTGCATTGGGAGGTATGTTCTTTACCACTAGCAACACCTGGTGAACCAATACCTTATAATAAATCTATTTTAAGAGCAAACCATGTCTATGTCTATATCAACATCTATTTCTACTTCTATTTCTGTATCTATCCTCTTGGTGTTCTTTCTCTGGAGACAGCTATGGTTTCACAACACACTGGTGTCATCCACTCTAAAATGTAGTATGAGAGTGTGTACCATGAAGGGGTTACAAGTTTGGATTCAGATGCAAGAAATGAGAATTTGGACCCTAACTCTGTCTGGGTTCACCTCTAAGACTGATCTCTCCAAACCTTGGCTCTCTTCTCTGCAAATAGGCAGAGCAAGAAGAGCCTTTCCTGGGGTCATTTGTGGATGACATGAGCCTATGAAATGAATCAAGCATTCCTCACAGTACCTGCCACTTACCACAGTACACATTGAAAGCCTAGTACATATTATTAATAGCTGCTGCTGGTGGTGGTTTAGTCTCTAAGTCGTGTCCAACTCTTGTGACCCCATGCACTGTAGCCCGCCAGGCTCCTCTGTCCATGGGGTTTTCCAGGTGAGAATAACGGAGTGGATTGCCATTTCCTTCCCCAGGGGATCTTCCCGGCCCAGGAATCGAACCCCAGTCTCCTGCATTGCAGACAGATTCTTTACCGACTGAGCTATGAGGCTGAGTTATTGCTATCAAACTGCTTCTGATAACAAAGCATCCAAGTTTGTGAATTATTTATCTCCTTCTCTTTTTTGCAAAAATAAATAAGCTTAAACAGATGTGAGTTAACCTTAAAAGAGGGGCACACACTGTGAGGACCACTCTTACAGGGGAGGGGCTTGGCCAAGGGGAGTTGCTGTTGTCTTTCAGACACTCAGTCCTGTCCTACTCTTTGCAACCCCACGGACTGCAGCACGTCAGGCTTCCCTGTCCTTCACTATCTCCCAGAGTTTGCTCAAACTCATGTACATTGAGTCAGTGATGCCATCCAACCATCTCATCCTGTCGCCCACTTCTCCTGCCCTTAATCGTTCCTAGCATCAGGGTCTTTTCCAGTGAGTCAGTTCTTCGATTCAGGTGGCCAAAATATTGGAGCTTCAGCTTCAGCATCAGTCCTTGCAATGAATATTCAGGGATGATTTCTTTTAGGATTGACTGGTTCTATCTCCTTACTGTCCAAGGGACCCTCAAGAGTCTCCTCCAGCATCACAGTTCAAATGCACCAATTCTTCAGTACTCAGTCCAACTCTCTTTGTGGTCCAACTCTCACATCCATACACAACTACTGGAAAACCCACAGCTTTAACTATATGGACCTTTGATGGTAAAGTGATGCATCTGAGAGAGAGAGAAAGTGAAGTTTCTCAGTCGTGTCCAACTCTTTGCCACCCCATGAACTGTAGCCTGCCAGTCTCCTCTGTGGGATTCTCCAGGCAAGAATACTGGAGTGGGTTGCCAATTCCTTCTCCAGGGGATCTTCCCAACCCAGGGATCGAACCCAGGTCTCCCACACAGCAGGCAGACTCCTTAGCATCTGAACCACCAGGTAAGTCCCTGATATGAGGGACACCAGAAATTGGCTGTGGACAGAGGAATCAGTCCTTCAGGTCCGAACTGACATTCTTCAGAAGCCCAGGGATTTCATATTATGTACAGAGCCTTGTTTTTCCTTAACTACAAAATAAAGGAAGTGCTTTATCAAAATCTAACCATGGTGGGACCACTGTGGAGGCAGACTGGACAGATGAGAAAGTCCTGGCATATGTGTTGCAGGGAAAAGAAGGCCAAGGATCAGAGATTTAACCCAAAGTTGACCAGCCCTGCAAGCAAAGAAGGAGGGAGCAGATGGTCAGTGGAGCAGCGTGAGGGCAGGAAAAGGTGATGGAGAAGAAGGAACCAGGGACAGGATGTAGGGAGGGAGCCAGAGGGCACCAGGGGTGGGGAGTGGACAGCATCAGAGCTCGGTTAGGTTGGGGGTTAGGCCTGGCAAGGGGGAATTAAGGCTTAGAATTAAGGCTCTTTTAAAATCAGCAGTTCTTGGCCTGGATTACATTACTGTCATCTGGGGAGATTTTTTATTTTTTCTTCAAACTTTAAAGTTTTAATTTTGTATTGGGGTATAGCCGATTAACAATGTTATGGTAGTTTCAGATGAACAGCAAAGGCTCTCAGCCATACACATCCATGTACCCATTCTCCCCAGGGAGATTTTTGTAAATGACAAAACCTGGGACTCATCCCCAAAGATATGAGTCAAGTGGTGGGAACTTGTCATGAGCATTTTCCAAAAGCATCCAGGGCTGGAAACCCACATAAAGCATGGGGAAAGAGATAAATGGTCCAAGAAAGAGATAGGGAAGCTGCTGAGCATTCAACCAGCTAGCCTTTCATCCACTCCAGCCATGAGTGGTCAGCTTTCAACCTCTTAATATGAGAGACCCCAAGCCAAACCCCAAACAATAGTGATGAGTGGTCCAAGTGGGGAACCGACATTCCCTTTGATTTCTTTTACCAGGTCAAGAAAGGGGCAGGGGCGGAACGAGATTTTATTCCTAGGAAGTTTCCAGTCAGAGCCATTTCAGAGAAGGACTCAACTTGAACACCTGCGTGTTTGGCATCAGGTCTCGATGTGAAATTGATTTCTCTCTTTACGCCTCAATCCCTCGTGGAGGGCTGTTGTTAGGCTGGGCTGGTGTCTTTAGAAAGTGCCACTGGGCTTTCTTCTGCTTCCAGCAGAGAAGTGGCCTTTGGAAAGACAGAGATTCACTCTCAAAGGAGAATTTTAGCTCCCAGGTAAAATAAAATTCCGAAATGTAATGAAAACAGCCCCCAATATGTATATAATACACATATATATTATATACACACGTACGGTGAATGTGCGTATGTGCGTGTGCTTGGTCACTCACTCATGTCTGACTCTTTCTTTGCGACCCCATGGACTGTAATCCGCCAGGCTCCTCTGTCCATGGGATTCTCCAGGCAAGGATACTGGAGTGGGTTGCCCTGCTCTCCTCCAGGGGATCTTCCCGACACAGGGGTCAAACCCAGGTTTCCCACATTGTAGGTGGATTCTTTACCATCTGAGGCACCAGGGAAGCCAAAGAATACTGGAGTTGGTAGCCTACCCATCTCCAGGGGAACTTCCTAGCCCAGGAATCAAACTAGGCTCTATTGCATTGCAGGCAGATTATTTACTAGCTGAGCTACCAGGGAATCCCGAATGTGTGTGTGTGTGTGTGTGTGTGTGTGTGTGTGTGTGTGTGTATTTGTATATATATATATATATATATATATATATATTTTAACTTTCAAATCATGTTTGATTTTGATGGAAATCTTTGGTTGTGAATGTCTCTAAGAAAATGTCCTTCCTTAAGGCTTTAACTGACTCTCTTCATTTTGTCCTCTTCCCCTAAACCTATAGAGAGCTTGAACCAGTGAAACAGAAAAATCTACAGTTAAAAAATATGCAAGATCAGAGTCCAGGTGCCACGGGCAGATATTACACGCTAACACATTGCCATTTTAACAGGATTTCCTGGACGGTGAGTCGTGACACATAATCCTGTCTTGCAGATGAGCACATTAAGGTGCCAGAGGCGAATTGACTCATTTAAAAAATTCAGCAAGTCTCAAAGTCTGGACACTCTTACCTCTTGCTTAGAGCAAAAGTTCGCTTCAATCTCAGGAGGCAGGTTACCAGGAGAGGAAAACCACAGTATGCTCATCTCTGGTCTCTGGTGTCAGCTTCGCTCCTGATCCGAACAGGCTGCCATGAAGTGGTCAGTTGGTCTGCGACCAAGATCACAGAAGCAGAAACACGTGACCACCTGCCCCTTGCCTCTGCCATGACCATGAAGCAGACGGGAGTCTGTGCCCCAGCCCCAACCCCACCTCCACCTTTGCCCAGCCCCGCCAAGTATGGCAACAAATCATCTCATCTGAGTCTCCCTTGCCCGAGTGCTAAGTCGCTTCAATCATGTCTAACTCTTTGGGACTCTATGGACTGTAGCCTACCAGGTTCTTCTATCTGTGGGATTCTCCAGCCAAGAGTACTGGAGTGGTTTGCCATTTCCTACCCCAGGGAATCTTTCTGACCCAGGGATCAAACCTGCATCTCTGGTGTCTCTTGCATTGGCAGGCAGGTTCTTTACCACTAGCACCACCTGGGAAGCCCTTAGCTGATACTAATGATTCATAGGGCCCTTACCATGTTCCTGGTGCTATGTGAAATCTGTCATTAATTTATTCACCCATTCACCCAGCGAAAACTTTAAGCACCTTCTGGTTGTCAGGTGCTGTTCTGAGAATGTATACATTATTTCAAGGAATTCTCATTTTTGAAATACCCTAAGGTAGGGCTATTGTTGGCTCCATTTCACAGGTATGGAGACAGAGACTAATGAAGGTCCTGACTTGGTAGCTTGAGAAGGAAGCAGGATACACATTCAGATCCACTGCAGATAAAGCAGGCCAGCTAACACCCAACCTGGTCAGAGGAAAGCCAGGGGCTCCTGAATTGTGAGGGAGGAGGAAACCTAATTAGAAATGTCTCATTTATGCTTTCGAATTTTGGTGCTGAAGAAGACTCTTGAGAGTCCCTTGGACAGCAAGGAGATCAAACCAGTCAATCCTAAAGGAAATCAACCCTGAGTATTCACTGGAGGGACTGAGGCTAAAGCTGAAGTTCCAATACTTTGGCCACCTGATACAAAGAGCTGACTCATTGGAAAAGACCCTGATGCTGGGAAAGATTAAGGGCAAAAGGAGAAGTGGGCAAGAGAGGATGAGATGGTTGGATGGCATCATCGACTCAATGGATGTGAGTTTGAGCAAACTCTGGGAGAGAGTGAAGGACAGGGAAGCCTGGCGTGCTGCAGTCCATGGGGTCACAAAGAGGCAGACATGACTTAGTGACTAAACAACAACAATAGCAACGATGGTAAACCACTACTATCGTACAGAAACAGATGACAGAGACAGGGAGGGGCAGTGAGGAAAAAGAGGGAAACAGGGAGAGGAAGGCAGGAGAGAGATTAAGGATGAAAGAGGAGAGAAGAGAGGGGAGAACAGAGAGATCTGGGGAGAGGAGAGAAAAATGGGGTGGGGAGAAAACAGAAACAAGAGGACAGAAAGAAATGGAGAAACAGACAGGCTTTAAAAAATCAGAGAAAAGGGGAGAAGAGCAAAAGGAAAATCACTGAGAGAAGAGCCTGACAGCAAGAGAGGAGAAAGAGAAAGCATAAAAGACCTCCCCTGCACACCACACACACACACATACACACACACACACACACACACACAGACTCCTGAGGTCTGTTTTGTTTTGTGTTTTCTCTGAAAAGATCCTGGGAGCAGCCTTCCCTGAAGCGCCACCCTTCAGCTGAACCAGGGCAAAGGAGATGAGTATCAGACAGCCGCTCTGTAAAGGAGCTAGTTCCCCAGGTGAAACTGATTTCATGTGTTTGTTTGTTCTGACCTTGAATTTTCCCCATCGCAACGCCCAAGAAACAGCATTGGAGAGACAAAGAGGTACGAATGTATTGGTGTCGCGGATGGATTCTAGCATCTCCACGTGCCAGAAACACCATGGGGTTGGAGCCCACAGGTGGGTCTGCTTGCCTTGTCCCAGGGAAAGGGTCTGCCTGGGGGAGCACAGGCTATGATGGGCCTGGGGTCGGTGGGATTGCCAACATCCTCCGAGTCAGCAATGATGATCAAGGGAGGAGGAGATGAGCATCAGAAAAGAGAAGAGAAATGGGCAAACCAACAAGGCTAAGAGGCTGATCCCAGTGCGTGTGTGTTCAATCGTGTCCAGCTCTTTGTGACTCTGTGGCCTGTAGCCCGCCAGGCTCCTCTCTCCATGGAATTCTCCAGGCAAGAATACTGGAGTGCATTGTCATGTCCTCCTCTGGGGAACCTTCCCGACCCAGGGATCAAACCCATGTGTCTTGTGTCTCCTGCATTGCAGGGCGAGTATCTACCACTGAGCCACCAGGGAGCAATGGCCGAAGGAGACTGGCCAACAATGACATCAGCAGCAGCATCTTCCTATTTTGACTTCTTACTCAACACTGACACTATACCAAGAATTTTGCCTCACTTAATCCTTACCTCAAATCTATGTATCATCTCCATTCTCCACGTGAGAACATTGAGACTCAGAGAACTTTCCTAAGGTCACACACCTAGTAGGTAATGCAGTGGGTCTTGACCTCCGGTCTTCCTGGCTTGCATACCCATCCTTGCAGCAACTTCCCCTTGCATCCCTCGGGTTCCCTGGACACCGAGTCCGGGGCAGTGAGACTGTTTCCAGGCAGCAGAGCTTGGCTCAGACATGCAGGCATCCAAGGCTGCCTGTGCAGGGGGAATGAGGCCAGGCCCAAGGGATGTACAAAGTCAGGAGGGCAGAGGGAACGTGATTTGGGGTAATAATTGATTCTCAGGTGGACTCCAGACAGGGTTTGGGGAATAGGGCTGGGGTTGAAGCCTTAAGGGAGTTACGGCTCCTTCTAGCAGACGAGACAGTGAGCCAGAAGGGAGAAAGAGGTGCAAGCCCGGAGGTAGACAGAAGCAGTGAGCCTGGGCACCCAGAGGCTCTGGGCTCCCATGGAAGCAGCTCTATGGTAGTAAGACTCCATCTAATGGCCTGACTCCAGATGGGACCCCTTGCCTGATCAGATTGGCTCAGGAAATATGCAGGGCCAAGCCTATAGGAGAAGGTGTTGGGGGCTGCAACTGGCAGAGGCTGAGGTTCTTGACAGGTAAGAAGGCAAAACCAGTCAACTCATAAGAGAAATGACTCCTCTTTTTTTTTTGCTATTTAGTTGCTAAGTCATATCTGACTCTTGCAAACCCATGGACTATAGCCCATCAGGTTCCTATGTCCATAGGATTTTCCAGGTAAAAATACTGGAGTGGGTTGCCATTTCCTTCTCCAGGGGATCTTCCCAACCCAGGGATCGAACTCTTTCCTCCTGCATTGACAGGAGAGTTCTCTACTACTGAGCCACCAGGGAAGCCCTGATCCCTCCTTGCCTAACATAAAAATCTCTAGGACCAGAACGCCCTTGTAGAGTTCCAATTATATTTAATAGGTCATTATAAGGTAATACACTACATAACACATGAGATGGCCTTGCTAAGAACTAAGGAAACACAGAGAAAGGGAGATGTGCTAAGCCTTCGCAGAGCTGGACCCAGCAAGTAAGTGGAAGTCTTCAGGGTAGAGTAGATAAGGAAGGGGGAGTGCATGCATGGGGAGACCCGAATGGCTCTTGGACATTCCTGGAAGCTGTGTAGATGCATCTCCTCGGAAAGCAAGGGCTAAAGGGCAAGAGGCTGAAGTGGAGGAAGATAAACCTGGAAATGAATGTTGGGCATAGATTTTGTAGGTCGATGTAGACTATACGTGGAATCTTCAGGGCTGTTTCAAACGTTTAGCATGCAGACATAGACAGATACCCACAAAAGCAATTAGCACGAGAAATGCTAAAGTCTAAGTAATATTCTCCCCTCTCCTTGACAAGGATCATTGCTATAATATTCATCCCAGAAGCTAATAATGAAATTTCAAGAGCAGAGATTTATCATTCCCTTAATTTGCTTTGTAGCCCACCAGCCCACAAAACAAATTCTTTTGTTGCATAATCTCAAGTTCCCACCCCCATGTCTGTTTGAGATTTGGGTTTTCCCCTCTCTCTAAGATCCTCCTCAGCACTCCAGGTTCATTGCATGTCTAGGTCCAAATGAAAGCAGGATTTGGGAGCAATACTCTAGGAATAGGATCTAGAATCTTGGCGCTTAGAGACAGTTTTTAAAGGATTTTAGAAATCACCACCACCACCACCACCAATGAATCCATAGACCCAGAGATGAGGTTGTGAAAAGGAAAAGGCATCTTCTTTCGTATCAGGGCATCAGCCAAGATCCTACCCAGCATTAGGTAGCTCAAAGGATAATGTGAGAAAGCCTTTAAAAGATCTAGGACATTCTCTGAATACAGAAGGACAAGAAGCTGATGATAGGGGAATTCTTGATTTTGTTGTTGCAAACTTTCACTCATTGGTGACCTCAAGATTACCTGAAATTGCATGGGAAGAACAAAAGGAAGGTGTTAGAGACATATCCTGCCTCATGATCTTCTGGGGCAGATGGATTTGAGGCACTTGATCTAACCTGAAGAAAGGTACCAACTAGATAGAGATAAATCACCTGCCTGGATGGCATCCACCCAAGTGTTTTGAAAGAACTCAAGGGTGAAATTGGGGAAGTGTTGGCTGAAATGTGGAGCAGATCTTTAGAAAAGGCTGCTCAGCTTGAGAACTGGAGCAGAGCCAGCCCCCACCCACAAGGCAGCACCCAAGAGTCCTAGGTCAGTGAAGGGAGCCTCACCCCCTACCGTCTCATCCAGACACCCTAGGAGGGACAGAAAAGGGAACAGAGAAACAGGTCTGTCCATATAGACTAGAGTGCTACGAGACTAACCCTCCTTGTTCCTCCAAACAAATCCAGCCTGATCCATTTGCTCATGTGAAGTGGGTTTTCCAAAGAAGAATGAATCAAAGACTCTTGAATCAAGAGAAACTAGTGTGGAGACTGAGGTTTTAATATAGCTTTGGGAGTGATTTATGGATAAATAAGAATCCCTATGTTTTTCTCTCTATAAAATGAAAATTTGCTCCTAAATTAATTACAGACAGGGAGACCAGTAGTCCATTCATAGGCTCTAGGACAGTCTGAACTTCACCTCCTTTTGGTCACTGTCCCAGAGCCTATTGTGGACACCTCACTGCCCTGGATGTGGATATCTTAGCATGGTCCTTCCACCTATGGTCTGTCCAAAGCATCTACTGCCTGAATCCCTCCTGTATTGGCTTTCATTTCAAGGACTTGCTAAAATTTATGTTTGCCCCAAATTTTTTCTTATTGAAATTCTTATTTCTTCTATCTCAGCTCCCCAATCAGAATCTCTTAGCCAACTATCTATTCATCCTCATCGGGCTAGTCCTGAAATATGTATGCTGGTTCTTGGTGTATATTCTAAGATGGAGCATTGACAACACTGGGTCTTGTAGAAAGTTACAACAGAAGTGAAGATCAGCTGTAAACCATGGCAAGTTGAGAGAAACAGGTGTTTGGCATAGACAAAAGAGATAATTTGGAAATAGTCCAAATGACAGGAACCCGAGTTCACTCAGCCATGGATTCTTTATTTCAACAGAGGGTAGGAGGAGAAGTGGATGACAGAGGATGAGGTGGGTGGATGGCAACATTGACTCAATGAGCATGAATCTGAGCAAACTCCAGGAGGTGGTGAAGGACAGGGAAGCCCAGCATGATGCAATCCATGGGGTTGCAAAGAGTTGGATACAACTTAGCAACTGAACAACAGCAAAATGTGCTGTTACACTTCCAGGTACTAGGGAGAAAGCAAGGATAAGACAGAAAGGATTCTCACTCCATAGTGTTTACGTTATAGTGGAGCCAAAACAATAAAATGAGTTGTTGAATAACAGCCACAAGTGTATACAATTACAAAATTAGCAAAATAGGACAAAGTGATCAAAAGTGGCAAGATAGGAGCTATATACTTTTGGTTGGGTGATGAAAGAAGACTTTGTAAGAAGACATCTCTTTATGAAGAAACGAACTCCTCCATGAATTAAATGGAGCCACAGGTGAATTCCTGAGCCTCAGAGCATGGAAAACCTTCAAAAACAGGTGTTTGGCCAAAGACATGTCATGAAGTTCAGTGCTTCTGTGAAACCCACATCAGCATGTCCAAGGCAGACTCAGAGGGAAGTTTAATCTTGATCCAACGGTAAAACCATGGCCACTGAAAAGCTAAAGAGGTGTGGTCACCGTGTCTTTGGGGAAAATATCGCATGTCAGCTTCAGACCCAGGGAATCGCTGTGTAACAGTATTCTTCCTTTTGGGAAATAAACGGTACTAACAGTTATTATTATTTCCTATTGTTCCTAAGCCAGCTATACTAATAACTGTTTCCCTTCCCAAATATAGGCTGAAAATCTAACAAAGGGAGGAAAATTCAATCATCTTCCCATTTCTTGTTAAAAGTTATTTATTTTTTGTTTAAACCAAAGTTGCCAGACTGTTCCATAAAAGAATACTCACAAACATACTGTAGGTGTTCCAAATAAAGAAAAATGTTATTGGATGCCAGCATGTTCCTGCAATTTCTGTCCCAAAGGAAGTTTAAAAAGGGCTTATATTATGCCAGCTCAGGGCCTTCCCAGGTGGACCAGTGGCCAAGAATCCACCTTGCAATGCAGGGGAAATGGGTTTGATCTCTGGTTGGGGAACTAAGATCCCATGTGGCATGGAGCAACTAAGCCTGCATACCACAACTTCTGAGTTCTTGCACTCTGGATCCTGTGTACCACACCTAGAGAGCCTATGTGCTACAACGGAAGATCCCACATGATACAACTGAAACCCAATGCAGCCAAATAAATACACAAATATTTTTGAAAAAATTTGCCAGCTCATTCTTTAAGTAGGGTCATTGGTCATCCTCAGTCAGATAGGCTCAACTGGGGTGTCTTGGGTTACTCTCCTGACATTTGCTCCATTAACCAAAGAAATAATGGAATCCTAGACTGATCAGACAGTTGCAGAACCCACTTTCAAGGAGGACCCCTGCAGAGATAACTTGATACTGCATTTGAAAAAGAAGTAGAGGTAGAATTAAATCCTTTGGCTAGTCTTTGTCTCTTAAAATCCTGCAATGTCCACGCCATTATTAACATAATCTCCAAGACTCTAACTGTGGTCTGGTATATGACAGAGCAACCCCAGCCTTGATGGAATCCAAGGTAAGACCAGGGACAGGCTTCAGTGATGATTTTACCAACAATCTATCCAGAATAAGACAAATTTTAAAAAAATTCCCCCATTGTCCTTAACACCTCATCAAGCAAAAACTTAAAAATGGAATGTAATTAAAATCACATCTTCTTAGACCCAATTCAAAGAAATCATCTTAAAGGTGTGCTGGAGTTGTGATACATTGAGCAAGGCTCTCTGGGTGCCAGGGGCTGCTACTGGAAATGTAGAATAAACTGGAGGGTATCAGACATTTGCAGGAACCCCCAAACATTAATTTTAGTCACAGTTGGCTGCACCATATCAACCTATAAACACCTCTCCACTTTCAATTAACATTGCTCTGTCTCCTGTCTCGCTGAATATTATATTTAACTAATTTAAGAGGATTGGTAAAGAGAGTTTTCACACTTCACAGGAAAACATAATGAAATAATTATACCTCTACCTACAAAAGGCATGAGAATATTACATAAGCAGCCTTCAAGGCTTTTCAACTAAAACCTCGTTCCTGTGTCTTCTGTCTGAGGGTTCGTGCCTGAACTTTCACTTAAATGTACTTTGTTTTTACATCTTCATGTTGCAGAACGTTTGACTACTTCTGGGAATTTCAGTACTTGTATCTGTTTTGGCCACTGAAGGTGCTGGCTGAGTGATACACATCAGGCGGGAATAGGTGCAGGACAAGCTGGGATGCTGGGCACATGGGCTGGTGGAGAGAAATGGAATTGAGATTGGGGCTGGGAGAAGCAATCCATAATGCTGTCCTTAATATAGACAGGGCCTGTGAAACAAAGCTTAATGTTAGCATCGTAGTCCACATACCAGCCAGCTAATGACACAACAGTGCCACACAACAAACCACCTCAACATTCAGTATCTTCCAACCATGAGTATGTTTTCTCGTGTTGTGGTTTCTAGAGACCAGTGATATCTCAGATGACTCTATCAGGTTGCAGATTGACTGGCCTTGCTTCCAGGCTATAGGTTGGGTTCAGATCTGCTTCATGTTCCTGGAACCAGGCTGAAAGGGCAGTGACTATTCAGCGCATGTTCTTCTTGTGGTTATCACAGGGACTCCAGAGTGAAACTAAACCATACAAGTACATCTAAGATCTCAGTTAATGTCATGCCAGCCAATATCCCTTTGGCCAAAGAAATCACATGGCCAAGCCTCAAATCCAGGTACTGAGAAGTAGATATCACCTTCAGTGGAAGGGGTTAGGTGATAAATATTGGCTTCACAATAATATCCTTCACAGCCATCAAGGGTCAATCCAGTGGGCAGAGTGACCAGTGGGTAAGGTGATAAAGACTGCTCAAAATCAGAATGGGCTCAAGGGAGAAAGGCCAGTGAAATCTGGGGTCATGGCCCCAATCCATCCATTGGTGTTTCAGTATAACTTAGGAGCTGGAGGGTTAGGAAAACAGGAAGGAGTCCAGACTTTGAGATGCAACTGGATGAACAGACTGCCAAGTACGTAGCAGCAAGGTGAAGGTACAGCACATTTTGGGTTGAGCTGAGCTGATAATGTCTTTGCCACCCTGGCAGCCTTCCCCAGGAGCAGCCTGGAGGAGACTTCCAGAGGTCTCTCTGGCTCCGTATCAGTGGAGTTAGAGAAGATGGAGATAAAACACATTCCGGACCCACAGCAGCTTCAAAGAACCTGTAAGAGATGAAGCAAGATGTTAATATAGGATACTTTCCCCCTGGGTTTCAAATGCCATTTATTAAATATAAGAATTTTTATCTATTTAACATGTACAGTGTGATGATTTGATATACATCTATATAGTGAAGTGATTTAGTACAGTCAAGCTAATTCACATACCATCTTGAATCAGGGTTCAGAACAAGGGACCACAGAAAGACAAAGCAGAACATGAACAGCAGAGAGGGGACCGCATCCCACACAGCCTTCTTTGCATGCTGCCTGGGAAGCACTTCGTTCAAGAATGATATCGGCTGAAAAATAAATGCCAGAAGCTGAGAATTACATTTTATTTAGTAGGCAAGATGGAGGACTTAAACCTGAGACACAACATCTCAGAGAGCTCTGAGGGATTGCTCAGAAGGGACAAGGTGGGGAGCTAGGAGACAAAGGAGTTTCTGCAACAAAGACCAGGCGGTCAGAGCATCAAAAGACTACTGGTAATTAAAGAAGACCAGGTATCTCAAGTTAAAGAACATAGCACTTTCCTATTTATGGGAAGATGTGAGTCTGGGCTCCCTGAAATCATTCCTTTGATATGCATCTCAGCTTTCTCGAGCCAGCCTCCTGTGCATTCTCAACCTGAGTCTCCTCAGGGTACACTATAGGGGTTGGGGTGGCTGCAGTGTCTGACTGCTCAATGGCAGGCATTCTATTTCCATCCCCAGTTCCCTCCTCAGGGAAGCATTATGTGATGGCTCATGACTGCAGTATCCTTTGTTCACTGATACGGCAGGCAACAGTTTTCATCCACAATGGTAACCCCCCAATCGGCATGACCATTGCCAAGCGTGTGTTGGAAGTGTGTGCAGGAGGCATGATGGCTTCACCCAGCAATGAAGTCAGCTCCACCAAGCAAGGCAGTGATGTCCCCCTCCCCCTGCTGTGTTGCACCCAGCACCAAAGGTAGAAAGGCTGGCTGATAGATCATTCTCATTGGCCCATCAGTGCTCACGTTTACAGTGCTGCAAAGCTATGAAAACAGTAGGAGCTCAACTATGTGCCAGATATTGTCCTAAGTTTGCATGTATTCACTCATCTAGCCCGTCAATAGACCTGGGAAATTCAAGGAAGATAAAGCTCAGAGGAGTTAATAATTTCCCAAGGGTTTCACCATGAGGAAGTAGAGCTGGTATTAGAGTCCAGGTAGCCCTCGTAGCTCAGTCGGTAAAGAATCTGCCTACAATACAAGAGACCTGGGTTCTATTCCTAGGTTGGGAAGATCCCCTGGAGAAGGAAGTGGCAACCCACTCCAGTTATTCTTGCCTGGAGAATCCCATGGACAGAGGAGCCTGGCAGGCTACAGTCCTTGGGGTCACAAGAGTCAGACACGACTAAGCGACTTTTACTTACTCTATTTGTTATTAAAGACTGTCTTAGTGACTAAACCACCACCCCCAGCCCAGGCAGAAACCCTGCTTATAATCACCCTTCTCTCCTCTCTCAGGAAGAAGAGCTAGGTGCCCAAGGGGAGCAAGTGACTCAGAATTTGCAAGGAACCGGAGTGAATAACCACAGTGGAGGAGAAGGAAGAATTATTGTAGACCATATGTACTTTGAAGCTTCTCTGGTGGCTCTTACAGTAAAAAAATCTGCCTGCAATATGGGCAACCCAGGTTCAATCCCTGGGTTGGAAAGAATCCCTGGGTTGGAAAGAGTCCCTGTAGAAGACAATGGCTACTCCAGTATTCTTGCTTGGAGAACTCCATAGACAGAGGAACATGGCAGGCTACAGTCCATGAGGTCACAAAGAGTCGGAACACTTTCACTTTTTTCATAGGTACTTTACAACATAAAAGTTTATATAAACATGTATGCACCAAAGCTAACTGTATGGTAAGCTGTATTCTCTTTTTTCCAAGAACCGTGTTCATTCTCAGCTTTTTAAAGAAATTTTTTATAAAGTCCTTATTAAAGTCCTTATCCCCTGTGCTTAATTTTCTTCTGGGTAAGAAGAAAAAAAAATTTTAACAGAATCTTTCTCCATTAATACTAAATAAATCAGCAAGTAATAATAAGAATAACCAAAAAGGTGAACGTGAAAGTCACTTCAGTTCAGTTCACTGCAGTCGCTCAGTCGTGTCTGACTCTTTGCAACCCCATGAACTGCAGCACGCCAGGCCTCCCTGTCCATCACCAACTCCCAGAGTTTACCCAAACTCACATCCATTGAGTCGGTGATGCCATCCAGCCATCTCATCTTCTGTCGTCCCCTTCTCCTTCTGCCCTCAATCTTTCCCAGCATCAGGGTCTTTTCAAATGAGTCAGCTCTTTGCATCAGGTGGCCAAAGTATTTTAGTCATGTCCAACTCTTTGTTACCCCATGAACTATACAGTCTATGGAGTTTTCTGGGCTAGAATTCTGGAGTACATAGTCATTCCCTTCTCCAGGGGATCTTCCCGACCCAGGAATTGAACCGGGGTCTCGTGCATGGCAAGCGGATTCTTTACCAGCTGAGCTACCAGGGAAGCCCTAACCAAAAAGGTCAGCAATAATAATTTTGATAGCAGCAATAAGAATGAATGAAAGGAGAATACATAGCACCAAAACCTTTGAAATGCTTCACCAAGAAAAGTTTTCTTTTGTAAATAAGTCTCCTAATCTCCCACTCCACTCCCATGTCCCAGATGTGGCCCTAGTGAATTAACAGAATCCTATGTATCCTCAGAGGTCAATATAGAGGTGAGTCATGGAAGTGGGGAGCTCTTTTCCTCCTCTGACCATGAGGCTGGTCACGTGGGTTTCTAGAAAGAGCTGGGTGAAGCAGAAGAGCAAACATGTGCAGACACCTTTGATGGGGACAAACACTCACGTCACCGCTTTGAACTAGAAGCAGCTTAAAGGCAGAGGAAATCCCCCCAAGGTACATCCCAGGTAGTGGGTGGACGCTGGCACAGAGCAATCAACAATCTCTGAGAAGAAAACAGTCTGGTTGTTCTGGGACTGTGCTCACACCACCTGCCTTCCACCTGCCAGCTCATCTGGCCTCAAGCTAGAGAAGTAGCTGGAACATAAACCTCCAGTCCTCAAACTGTGCTTTAGAAGGCAAAAAAGGAAGTCTGCAAAGAGAATAAAGGAAAATTCAGCCATCCTCTATCAGAGCAAGTGGATACAAGAAAAAAAGCAAAGAAAAAGTAGGAAAACAATGCAATACTGTGAGCTCAGAGAGATAAAAGGAAGAAACAAAACTGGAAAACAGTGATGAGGGATGCTGTCTGGAAGAAAAAGCCCTAAGGACCAGGAGGAAATGTTGCAAGAGTGCTTCATGGCAAAGAACCTCACTAGAATATGACATTAGCAAAGCAGGAATTCCAAGATCAAAAGATTTTCTCGAAGAATGGGGTGTCTGGGAAGTTCACAGAGCTAAGAACATAAATGGAGACCAAATAATATCCATGCAGAATTAGTAATTTAGAAGCATCACAGAAAAGAATAGTGGCAGCTGAAAATTGATTTACTAACCTAGGGAAAAAGTCTTGACATAATTACAGTCAAAATAGAGAAATTAAACCTATGGTTTAAGCACACAGACAGGAAGCAGTCAAATCAGGAAGGCAAAGTCATCCAATGTTAAGATCACTGATGTCCCTGCAGCACAAAAATCAAAAAACACAACAGGAAAAGATGCAAACATATTAGAGGAAAATATTCCTAAAATGGAAGGAAAAGCTGAATCTGCAAAATTGTTATTGAAAGCAGGGAGTGAGGTTGGGGGTTGGGTAGGGGTTCTGCTGAACTACTCAAAAGCCAATAAACAGATGGAAAGGAGATTTTGCTTTATTTTGGATGCCAGCAACCCCCGGGGGCCAGTGGGGACAAGGGGGAAGGGCGGACCTCTGTCCAAAGGCTGACTGGCAATCATAATCAGGGGGCAAGAGTTTTTATAGACAGAGGGAGAGGGCTACTTGCATAAACAGTCAGCTCTGACAGTCACCTTCAAATTGGTCAACGGGGACCTGACCAGCATCATCCTCGTTGTTTTAGGTACAGTGAGTCTTCAGTTCCAGGGTCAGTTTGTTTCCATGTCTTTGAGGCCAGTCCTTAGAACTGTGGTAGCTTATGGCATGGGCACAGTCTCATCTGCAAGGAGAACCCAACCAGTCCATCCTAAAGGAAATCAGTCCTGAATGTTCATTGGAAGGACTGATGCTGAAGCTGAGACTCCAATACTTTGGCCACCTGATGCAAATAACTGACTCATTTGAAAAGACCCCGATGCTGGGAAAGGTTGAAGGCAGGAGGAGAAGGGGACAACAGAGGATGAGATGATTTGATGGTATCACTGACTCAATGGACATGAGTCTGAGTAAACTCTGGGAGTTGGTGATGGACAGGGAGGCCTGGCATGCTGTGATTCATGGGGTTGCAAAGAGTCAGACACGACTGAGTGACTGGACTGAGTTGAACTGACAGTCTGGTCCTCATGTAGTTAACTTCTTCTATCTGGTGGAGGTTTCAATATACATTTATAAGACAGCTCACAAGATATGGCTCAGAATAGTATCTATAGCCCTTGAGAAGGAACTAAAGGTCTTTGACTAGGCTAATGACTTGTTGCTTAGTTACTAAGTCATGGTCTTACTCTTTGTAACCCCATGGACTGTAGCCCGCCAGGCTCCTCCGTCCATGGGATTCTCCAGGCAAGAATACTGGAGTGGGTTGCCATTTTCTTCTCCAGGGGATCTTCCCGACTCAGGGATCAAATCTGCATCTGTTGCATTGCAGGTGGATTCTCAACTGCTGAGCCACCGGGGAAGCCCCCTATACTTAATGATTGCCATTATTATTACTTGGTCTCCTTTTATTGCTTTCTTTTGTTTCCTCCTGTTCTCATTTCTCAGTTTAAACTTGTTCTTGACTAGCATTTCCACATACCAAAAGGCAGGCAGAGCACATGGTGCAGGGTCGGGGGAAAGGACCATATGGTCCCGCCCTGCTTCAGAATGAAAGAGCATATTCTCTTCCAGGAAGAATCGGTACAGAGAAACCAACCCCAGGACATAGCTTTGCATCTTACTGAACTTTATTCAGATAAAGAGCAAATCCTGAACAGAAGGAAAAATCCAGGTGGCTTCAGACATTCCCATCCTATCACTAAATATCAGAAAGAAAGTGGAGCAATGTTCATGTAGGTCAGAGGAGAGGAACCTACAATCCTAGAAGACTCCTTCACGTATTCAGCACGAAGGCAACAGGACCAACCTTCTTTGGGAATGTTTATTTCAAGGGTGAAATAAATCAAAACAATAGCACCCCTGAACTCATATAGAATAATGATGTAACAATAGATACCTTGCCAGTTAACACAAAACAAGTAACTGGGGGTGAGGAATTTGGGCAGGCAACCTTGTGGGCACTGGGGCTGCGGCTAAGTCGCTTCAGTCGTGTCCGACTCTGTGCGACCCCATAGACGGCAGCCCACCAGGCTCCCCCGTCCCTGGGATTCTCCAGGCAAGAACACTGGAGTGGGTTGCCATTGCCTTCTCCGCTGCATGAAAGTGAAAAGTGAAAGTGAAGTTGCTCAGTTGAGCCCGACTCTTAGCGACCCCATGGACTGCAGCCCACCAGGCTCCTCCATCCATGGGATTTTCCAGGCAAGAGTACTGGAGTGGGGTGCCATTGCCTTCTCTGTTGTGGGCACCAAGTTCATTTAATTACTAATTCTAGACTGTGTTCCAGAACAAAGCATAAATTAATCCACGGTGGTGAAGTAAAAGTAAGGACATAATTAACACAAATCAACAAGGTTGGGGACACTTGGGTAGGACAAATCTGTGCTTGTGTTTCTTCATCCTTCTTATTGAGACTCACCCCATATTATCCAAAATTAAAATACGCAGTTAAAAAATATTGACTTCTACTTCTGTCAATGTTTTTTCTTAACTTTAGAGGGCTCTTATAAGAAATAATATTTATGGTGAAGAATTAAATTTAGCAAATGCCCAGTTTTAAATTGCTTTTTCTTCTGTTTCATTTAAGAAAGCTTAATTTAAAAACTTCTCTTTAAATAGAAAGTATATTACAATTCTATTTATTACAGCATCTCCTTCTGTCTGTCTGTCTTTCTGAATATAGGCGAGAGAGCTGTCTGGAATGATAGACACATTATGTTGGCAACAGTTATTTTTAGACATTAAGATTTGGGGTGATTTACTTCTTTCTTCCTACTTTGGCGTGGTTTGAATAACTTATAATGAGAAGATACAGTTTTAAAAATGCAGTCATTATTTTAAAAGTGAAGAACCTATACCAGCATCCTTATATAAAGATACTTTGCCTGGAAAAACAGAGAGAACAAATTCAGCCAGCTGAATCCTTTACTAATGCCAACATCCCAAGACTCACTTCTGCCCAGATGTGCTCTGCGTTCCAGGATGGCTGGCAGAGAACTCTATCATGGTCATAAAAAGGAAAAGTCCTTCATAAGAAAATGGGAATTATAAAAAAGAATGAAATAATGCCATTTTCAGCAACATGGATAGGCACAGAGATTAGCATCCTAAGTGAACCAAGTCAGATAGAGAAATATCATATGTACCACTCATATGTAGAATCTTTTAAAAAAGGATACAAATGAACTTACTTACAGAACAGAAACAGATTGGCAGACTTAGAAAACATGGTTACCAAAGGGGAAAGGCAGGAGGGAGGAATAAATAAGGAGTTGGAGATTAAAATATACACTTTGCTGTATGTAAAATAGATAAACAAGGATCTGCTGTATATAGCACAGTGAACTATATTCAATATTTTGTAATGAGCTATAATGATAGTGAATGTAAAAATAATATATATATTTTATATATATATATGTAGTACTGAATCATTTGTTGTACATCTGAAACTAACACAGCATTGTAAATCAACCATATTTCTTTTTTAAAAAATGTTTTTGGCTGTGCAGTGACGTATGTGGGATCTTAGTTCCCCAAACAGGGATCAAACCTGTACCCGCTGCGGTGGAACTGCAGAGCCTTAAACACTAGACCACCAAGGAAGCCCCCTAACTCAACTATGTTTCAATCCAAATTTATAAAAAGAAAATGGAGGTTGAATTAAAAACAATAAGTAGCTAAAATACATTGACTCTTACTATCAGGCAGATGTGGTACTAAAAAATGTACACGCTGCAATATTTAAGGTGGATGAACGGCAGGGACCATTGTATAGCACAGGGAACTCTGCTCAGGGTTTTGTGCCAGCCTGATGGGAGGGGAGTTTGGGGGAGAATGGACACATGTATATGTGTGGCTGAATCCCTTCACTGTTCAACCTGAAACTACCACACCCTTGTTAATTGGTTATACCCCAATACAGGGATTCTCTGATGGCTCAGACGGTAAAGAATCTGCCTGCAATGTGGGAGACCTGGGCTCAGTCCTTGGGTTGGGAATGTCACCTGGAAGAGGGCAAGGCAACCCCTTCCAGTATTCTTATCTGGAGAATCCCCATGGACAGAGGAACCCGGTGGGCTACAGTCCACGGGGTGGCGAAAGAGTCAGACACGACTGAGCATTGAAGCACAAATTACAAAATAAGAAGTTTAAAATTTAAAAAAAACATACATTGATAACTAATTTACTTATGATCACAATTCTGTTAATACAGGTGCTATTATAACTCATGACATTCTGCACAAGGAGACTGGCTTAGAAGGAGTAAGTAACCTGCCCAAGCCCACCTTACAGGTGACTGCAAGCCTGGGTTCTTAGCCACTGTGCAACCTGATTTCTGAAAGGTGACACAAGATCTGAAATTCACTGGGTTTGACTTACTTGAGATTCTGGAAGGCTGTTAGTCTCACTCAAATGGTCATGTGACTTACCTATCACAGGAGCAAGGCTGCCTTTAGAAGGGAGCAAGGCTGTGTGTGCTCATAAAAATATCTCTCAGTAGGGCGATTTCCAGATGCTGCCATCAAAGGCTGGCTCAGACCCACACACTTCTTTCCTTTAGAGAGCTTGATGATCATGAAAAAAATAACATCCACCCCCACTGATCCCAGGGTACCACTCAGGTGCGTTCATTGTCAGGAGGGAAGCCTGGCTTTAGATTCAGAGATACTCTGTGTCCACAAGCCTGGTGCTGTTTCATCTCCATCCCCACCTGCTGCTATGCTGTGACCTGTCATGCCAGGAACACAGGGTTTCATCTTCCCAGGTTTAATTTCAATAGCCTGAGAAAGAAAAGTAGCTCCCTCCAAACCTGGATAATTAGACCTTCTGTGAAACTTCCCGGGGTGGGCTGAATGACACCCCATACTGTGCTATGCTGAGTCGCTCAGTCATGTTTGACTCTTTTCGACCCCATGGACTGTAACCCACCAGGCTCCTCTGTCCATGGGGATGCTCCAGGCAAGAATACTGGAGTGGGTAGCCTGTCCTTTCTCCAGGGGATCTTCCCAACCCAGGAATCCAAGTGGGTCTCCTGCATTGCAGGCAGATTCTTTACCAACTGAGCCACCAGGGAAGTCCAAATGACACCCCACCCCACCCAAATATACACTCCTCTGGAACCTGGAAAAGTGAACTTATTTGGGCAAAGGATCTTTGCAGATGTAATTAAGCTATAGATCGCAAAATGAGGTAATCTTGGGTTCAGATGGGCCCTAAATCCCACACGTGCCCTCATAAGAGATGGAGAGGTGATACATAAACTGGAAGACAGTCTGCAGGCGCAGAGACAAGAATGATGCCCAAGTGTCTATAAGCCAAGCGTCACCAGCAGCCACCGGAAGCTGGGGGAGAAAGGAATGGATAGGATCCTCCCTCAGAGCCTCCAGAGGAAGCCAACCTTGCCAACACCTTGACCTTGAACTTCTGACCACATCCTGAAGGTGTTCAGGAAGCACTGATTAAATTAATCCAGTAATTCGAAGCTGGTTCAGTGATGCCGATGCTATGGGTTAGAACTCCACCCAGCAGATCTGGCGGTGGAATATAAGCTCTCTGGACGGAGGCATTGTTGCCTCACCCATTTCCTCTCTATTCTCTGCACAGCACAAAGTAGGTATCTAGTGGTGTTTGTCAAATGAATGATGTTGGGATGAAGTAAAGGCCATTTGAGACTTGCTATGATGTGGTCCTGAGGATGTCAACAGCATTATCTGGGCCTCTGGTTCTTAATGAAAAGTAGCCCTAATTATTTCAGGGGGCTGTTGTGAGGATGAAATAAGAGACTGGCATCCATGCTTAGAACTGTTAAGACTCAGAAGTTTATGTGTTTTTATTAATAATGCCACTAGTAGAAAAAAACAATCTCAGATTTTAAAAACAAAAATGTTCAAAGGTAACTGGAATATGGTGCTTGGGCAGGAACCAGGGAGGGGTCTAATTCAAGGATGATGAAGTCTGGGGAGAGCGAGGGGCCAGAATACTGGCTGGACTTTATCTTCCTGGAACTTGGACTCCACCACAAAATTAACACATGGGCCCTCATTCCATGCAAAGGAGACATGTGTCTTTATTAAAGTCAGGCTTCTGGGGGCTCAAGGAAAGGAGGAAATTTTTGAAAGCTACTCTTCTCTATCCACAGGTAGAAATTGCTTTCTTTTGCTTTTGACCTTTTGGAACATTTACTGAGAACTGACAATGTGCCAGGCATCAGAGCATTTTACAGGTATAAGCTCTTTTTATCAGTCCACCTATTTTACTAGTGAGCAAAATCAGATAAAGGGGTTTCCCAGCTGGCTCTAGTGGTAAAGAATCTGCCTACCAGTGCAGGAGACACAGGAGATTCAGATTTGATCCCTGGGTCAGGAAGATCCCTTGGAGTAGGAAATGGCAACCTGCTCCAGTACTCTTGTCTGCCAAATCCCATATACAGAGGAGTCTGGTGGGCTACAGTTCAAGGGATTGCAAATAGCTGGACATGTCTGAGCGACTAAGCACACATGCAAAGTAGATGTGAATTGTAGAACTAAGATATTACTGGAGGTCTGTCTGTATTCACAGCCTAAGTTCTCACTGGTAGACTTTATTGCCCTCTCACCCATCTACTGAACAACTTTTCTTACAATGCTCTGTGAGGGGCTTGAAAAACAGAAATGCAAAAGGCTGTCTGTCCCTGCCTCAAGAGAGTCATAGACGATAGACAGGGCAACCCAGGTAGCTCAGATAGTAAAGAATCTGCCTGCAATGCAGAAGATCCTGGTTCCATCCCTGGGTTGGGAAGATGCCCTGGAGGAGGGCATGGCAATCCACTCCAGTATTCTTGCCTGGAGTATCCCATGAACAGAGGACCCTGGTGGGCTACAGTCCAAAGTTTCCCTGTCAATCACCAATTCCCAAAGCTTGCTCAAACTCACGTCCATCAAGTCTGTGATGCCATCCAACCATCTCATCTTCTGTCATCCCCTTCTCCTCCTGCCCTCAACCTTTCCCAGCATCAGTCTTTTCCAAGGAGTCAGTTCGCATCAGGTGGCCAAAGTATTGGCTGTAACTAACACCAAACACACATGCCTAATGCTATGAAAGCTCTGAAGAAGGAGGAATTATGACCATCTGGAGGATAATGGAGGGCTTCCCATGTGACGCTAGTGGTAAAGAACTCACCTGCCAATGCAAGAGACATAAGAGACGTGGGTTTGGTCCCTGGGTCAGGAAGAGCCCCTGGAGGAGGGCATGGTGATCCACTCCAGGATTTTTGCCTGGAGAATCCCATGAATAGAGGATCCTGGTGGGCTACAGTCCATTGAATAGCTGAGAGTCCAGACACAACTAAAGTGACTTAGAATGCATGCTCAGAGGGGAATGGAAGGATTCACAAAGACAATGACTTTGAGTGGGGTTTGGTAGTATGAATAAGAGTTGGCCATTCTATATAGAGTGAAAAGTAGCCCAAAGGCATGAAAGAGGCTGGTGGATCTAGGGAAAAGCCTTTACTGTCTCTGAGACACAGGCGTTGTGTGTATTTGGGGAGGTGGGGGCTGAAGAAAAGAGGCTGTGGAGGTGAGTAAGTACAGATGATGAGATGCCAGGGGTACTGGATTCTACACCAGAACTTCTAACCTGGTGGCCCCATAGACATGTTTTGTTGGCCCATTAGTGTTTAAAATTATTTTAATTGACAGCCAACATTTGCAAGTGTGGAGATTTTGCATCACCATCAAGATTTCAACTCTCACTTAAAAACTCAAAATCTGGCAACACTGGGTCCATATTTGTTCACAGTTACTGCCTGGAGCTGAGGAGCTGTGGCTCCTTTGGGTCCATCTCCTGTTCTTCAGATTGACACAGCCCCGATCTCCCCACTCCACCCACTTTCTTCACTCCCTGCCTGGTGCCTGTGGGCATCTGAGCTCTTACTGCTGATGAATGGGAATTACTTTAGATTTTACAAAGCAGATGGTCAGATCTGAAAGGGTCAGAGCTATTCGGGCTGGAGTGGGATTGATAGATGAGAAGAAGAAAAGGTGAAAACAGAAAAACTAGTTAGGAGACTGTCCAGGAGATCAGACCGGAGATGAAGCGACTTTTCCTTGAGTAATTCCAGTGGGATGAGAGTCTTCACAAGGTTCGTTTCCTTAGCGTTTCAATTTCCTCCTTACCATCCTTTGTAAATTACACCCATCACATCACTTATCTCCTTCCCCTGCTCTATCTTCTGCATTATGCTTACCACAACCTGGTATCCTGGGTGCTTGACTTATTTATCTGCTTACTACCTGTCTCCTCTGACTAGAATATAAACTCCATGCGGTCAGGAATTTTGTTTGTTTGTTGCCCTGCTGTATTCCCAGTGCTGGGAAAACTGTCTGGCACAGAATGTCTTTAATGAAGATGTGTTTACTTCTGATTTAAAAAAAAAAAAAATGATGTTTTAAATTATTTGTCAATTGATGTATTTCAGCATTTGTAATCTCAATACCCTAAGGATAACTGACACGCTTGCAAGATGTGCCATGTTTTCTAGCATATCCCAGAGGCCCTCTCCACTGTTCAGATCTCAGTCTGAGAAGTCCATCCTCACACTAGTGACAGGGGCAGAAGAGATGTCAGGTCCTTGGAAAACCAGGGCCTGGCCAGGACTCACTGACATCGCCAAAGCCAGAGCTCTCCAGACTTCTGCCCTGGACCAGCCTGAGTACATACGGCCCCCTGGGACTCCCACATCCTCTGAAAGGAGGATTCTGATTAATCGTCCTTTCTCTCCATTGTAATTTCCTCCCTGGTCTTCTGAACAAGTGCCATGGCTGTTAAAGCCTCCTTTTGATGCTTAATTGCTTAATTATCAGTTTACTTCACAAACGTTAAGAGACAGAATTGAATCACTTTTTAAAAAGGCAGGTGGGCTGGAGGCTGCCCAGGAAGCGAGGCTCCCCTCTGTGTCTCCAGCAGTTACTTTTGAGGGTGGGAGGACATCTTACAACCCAGGTTCCAGGGGCTTATCTCCTCTGGTCATCACTGTCAACTGGTCCTCTCTACCCCCTGATCCTTCTACAACCAGCTGAGCCCTTGAGAAATGAGGGTGGAAATTACTGAGCCCCTAGGAGCACCATCACAGGTACCGCTCTTTTTCTCTCCAAAAGTGTCTAAATCTTTTCAAATTTGAATTCCTTTTTATTCTTTTAGCTGTTGTTCAGTTGCTAAGTCATGTCCGACTCCTTGCAACACAATGGAATACAGTACCTCAGACTCACCTGTCCTTCACTATCTCCCAGAGTTTCCTCTAATTCATGTCCATTGAGTCAGTGATGCCATCTAACCATCTCGCCCTTTTGCCTTCAATCTTTCCCAGCATCAGGGGCTTATCCAGTGAGTCGGTTCTTCCCATCAGGTGACCAAAGTATCGGGACTTCAATGTCAACGTCAGTCCTTCCAGTGAATATTCAGGATTGGTTTCCTTTTTGCCAATGCAGGAGATGTAGAAGACTCAGTTTCAATCCCTGCGTTGGGAAGGTTCCCTGGAGGAGGAAATGACAACCCACTCTAGTATTCTTGCCTGGAGAATCCCATGGGCAGAGGAGTCCAGTGGGCTACTGTCCGCGGGGTCAGAGAGAGTCAGACACAACTTAGTGATGGAGTGCGCGCACACACACACACACACACACAGAAAAGAATTGCCACTGAAATGTCCTCCAGAAATGAGCTACCCCTGCGCAGTCAGGCCCAGGAAGGACTCCTCTGCCAGTGCAGCCAAGCCACAGGCTCAGATATGGGTTCCTGTTACTCACAGTCCTTCTTGAGCTACAGGAGGCCAGCCCTGCATCCAAACCCCAGAGTTTAGCCCTCTCTTGACCCTCTGTTTTACTCTTATTTTCTTTTTCCAGCCAGTGTTTAGCAAGAGATCCACTCAGCAGAGGGATCTGTGGGATGAAATGAAAGCCAACACAATGAAGATGGGTGAGGAGGAAGGCGACAGGCCTTAGCAGAGATGGTGAAATGCAAGGGGGCCACGGGCATGGGACCAGCAGGCTCCCACCGTGCCTGGGGATGGGGACCCGGGAAGGGGAAAGAGCCCGGGCTGCAGGTCTTGGTGTTGACACTCAGACGTTTTCCATAATTTTTCATTGTGCTGGCTGAGAACGGATTGCAGTCCAAAACTTTAAGTGGGCAAGAGCTCTCATTAACATGATTGCCTTTAAAGCAAGGGTGATGTCTCACTTCTCACTTCTGGCCTCCAATATGCTTTGGGGCGGGGGGCAGAAATTGACTAGATTCCCTGTTTCCCATGTTGGATCTTGAAAATGTCCTGGGGTCTCACACAAAGCAAACTTTTGGGAGTTTCCCCTTGGAGAGCTGGACCACAGCAGGCAAGGGAATCTTTGCTCAGCTGAAAATGTAGGTGTCTGGGTTCAGGACCTCAGTGCTGATCACCTTTCAGGGGCACCATGCTCGCCTATGTCCCCAGCACGCGTGGTGTCCATGCTGGGTCCAGCTTCTCTCAGTGGACCATGCGGTCATCCCCACCCCATCTAGGGGGCCTATAATCTCCCCGCGGGCTAAAAGGAAGCCAGTCACAGACCTCCAGGGCTCGAGGACTCTGCAGTTCTCTTTTCTTCCCAATCCTAGGAGATCCAATCTCTCTTTCTGCTTGTACCCCTCACAGGGGCCCATTTTCTCCCTTGCCTCCTTCACAGAGATGCCTGCCTTGAGGGCTTCAACAGTCTCACAGAAGTCAAGAAAAGTCTGGCTTCAAGAAACTTCTGTTTTCTCCTTAAAATGCCCCTAACAAAATCAACAAAATCTATCAAGAACCTAGATGGTATTATTGGACCTAGAGGATATTATGCTTAGTGAAATAAGTCAGACAAAGACAAAATGTCTATGTTATCACTGACATGTGCAATCTAAAAATCAAAATAGATAAATCTATGTAACAAAACAGAAATAGACACCAATATAGAGAACAAACTGGTGATGACCAGAGGGGAGAGGAAAGGGAGGAGGCCAAAATAGGGGATTGGGACTGACAGGTACAAACTACTCTGTATGAAATAAATATGCAGCAAGCAAATATTACACAGCATAGGGAATTATAGCGATTATTTTGTAATAACTTTAAATGGAGTATAACTATAAAAACATTGAGTCACTATGTCATATACTTGAAACTAGTGCAATGTTATAAATCAACTATACTTCAATTTGAATGGGAAAAAATATTTGCTAACAATGCTATTGACAAGGGATTGGTCTCCAAAATTTACAAACAACTCATGCAGCTCAAAATCAGAAAAACAAACACCCCAACCAAAAAATAAGCAATAGACTGAAGCAGACATTTCTCCACAGAGGACATGCAGATAGCCAAGAGGCCAATGAAAAGATGTTCAACATCACTAATTATTAGAGAAATGCAAATCAAAATGACAATGAGATATTACCTCACCCCAGTCAGGATGGCCATCATCAAAAAATCTACAAACAATAAATTCTGGAGAGTGTGTGGAGAAAAAGGGCCTCTCCTACCCTGTAGGTAGGAATGTAAATTGGCACAGCCACTATGGAGAACAGTATGTAGGTTTCTTAAGAAACTAAAAACAGACCTGCCGTATGACCCTGCAATCTTACTCCTGGGCATATATCCAGAGAAAAACATAGTTTGAAAAGATACAGGCACCCCATGTTCACTGCAGCGCTATTTACAAGAGCCAGGACATGGAAGCAACATAAATGTCCATCGACAGATGAATGGATAAGGAAGATGTGGTATATATATACAATCGAATATATGCTCCAATATAAAATTAAAATAAATACTTTGAGCAAGTGCTATCAAAAATAAAAATTAAAAAGAACCAAGGAACGAATGTGTCTATGGGTCACCCTACCAGAGAGTTAAGTGCACTGTCTTGAGGCCAGTTGGCAGAGGGTCCACTGCAGATGAGTTAATTCCTCACTGCTGTGTTGCCCTAGATAGTTTGCTACAGCCAGGGCCCCACTGCATCACTCATTCCATTATCCACTCTTATGTATTCCCCTCCACGCTGACTCTGGGCTTGGCCCTGTGATTTGCTTTGGCTTGTAGGACACATGCAGGGTCTTCCGTGGTGGCTCAGTGGTAAAGAATCTGCCTGCTAATGCAAGAGATACGGGTTCAAACCCTGGGTTGGGAAGATCCCCTGGAGAAGTCAGTGGCAACCCACTCCAGTATTCTTGCCTGGGAAACCCCGTGGACAGGGGAGTCTGGCAGGCTACAGTCCAGGGGGTCGCGAAAGAGTCAGACACGACGGAATGACTAAACAACGACAACACAGGACACGTGCAAACGTGGTAGAAGCCGCGGCTTGAAGATGAGTGCTTACGCACTGAGGCTCATTCTCTGGGAACACATGATACTGAAACACCACTCTATCAGGAAGCTAGTCTAGCCTCCTGGAGGATAAGAGGCCACGTGGAGGAGAACCAGATGCCTCGGCAAGCAGCCAGCACTAACTGCCAGGTATGCCAACTGGGCCATCTTGCATCTTCCAGCCAAGCCAACTCTGCAGTGGAATTCAGTCACATGAGTGAGACCAGGCAAAAACGGCAGAGGGACAGCCCACCAAAGCCACCGAGTTATGTTGTGGATTATCACACAACAGTAGACAGGTAAAGTGATCTCTAAGACTTTGTATGTCAACTGCTGCAGAACTTTCTTTTTATTTTAGAGCAGT
This sequence comes from Muntiacus reevesi, assembly GCF_963930625.1. Lineage (NCBI taxonomy): Eukaryota > Metazoa > Chordata > Mammalia > Artiodactyla > Cervidae > Muntiacus > Muntiacus reevesi. Next base: position 202,631,627 of record NC_089250.1, read on the forward strand.
TCTAATTTCACAGCAAATTTTAGCAGAATATACAGAGATTTCCCATATATATTCTGTCTTTACATCTGCATAGCCATCTGTATTACTAACATCCCCCACCAGAGTAGGATATTTTTTTATAATTGATGAGCCTGCATTGACACATCATTATCATCCAAAGTACCTAGTTTACATAAGGGTTCACACATGATGTTGTACATTTTATGGGTTTGTACAAATGTATTATGACATGTATCCATCATTATGGTATCACACAGAATGAACTGTATTATGCACACTGCCCTAAAAATTCTCTCTGCTCCACCTATTCATCCCTTCTTCCCTCTCAATCCCTGGCCACTACTGATCTTTTTGTCTTCACAGTTTGCCTTTTTCAGAATGTCATATTGTTGGAATTACACAGTATGTAGCCTTTTCAATATGACTTCTTTCACTTATTGATATGTATTTAAGGTTCCTCTATGTCTTTTCATGGACCGATTACTCATTTCTTTTTAGTACTGAACAATACTTCACTGTCTGGGTGTTTCACAGTTTTATCCACCTACTGAGCAGCATCTGATTTCTTCTAAATCTTGCTGCTACAAACATCCTTGCATAGAATTTTGTATGGATGCAAATACCAAAGAGTATTTGGGTAAATATCAAGGGGTATAATTGCTGGATCACATTCTAAGAATATGTTTAGTTTTGTAAGGAACCAATTGTCTTCCAAAGCAGCCACACCATTTTGCATTAGCAAGGAGAGAGGTTTCCTGTTGCTCCATATCCTTGCCAGCATTTGGTGGTGTCTGTGTATGGGATTTTGACTGTTCTAATAGGTATGTAGTGATATTTCATTGTTGTTTTAATGTTAACTTCTCTGATGACATATGATGTAGAGCATCTTTTCATATGCTTATTCGCCATCTGTACATCTTCTTTAAGGCAGAGTCTACTACTTTGGTCTATTTTAATCAGATTGTTTTCTAGTTGCTGTGTTTTAGAAGTTCTGTGTGCAGCTTGATTAATATCTCAGATGTCTTCTGCAAACATTTTTCCTGGTATGTGGCTTGACTTTTTATTCTTTTGACAGTAGTATCTTTCAAAGGGCAGAAACACTTAATTTTAACGAAGTTCAGCTTATTAGTTCTTTCCAGAATCTGTTTCCTAATCCTAACCACCCGCTAGTTTGGATTCCTAGAGGTTTGAACACCTGTTCAGCTGGGGCCAGGGTCCACAAAGCCCTCCTGAGCCCCCTTGTTAAGGCAGCATTCACGGCTTAGCTAACCTGTCCCACCAGATCTTGGCCACCCATTTCTGATCCACATTGCTGATGGGCATGGCAGAGACCCTTTCTCAAGTGTACGTTCAGAATCTGATACATATCGCTTGATCTGTCACTCATGAGCAAAGTATAATGTAATTGAAGAATCAGAAGAGAAAACTCACTACAAGACAGTGGGATCTATTAAGAATATACTGATAATCATAATACAGGGGTTTGAATTATAAGTGATTATTTAGCCGAAATGGTAAAGAATGATATAGAATAATACATATTTAGTTGCCATCTTAAGTTGCATCCTTTTGATGGAACTTATGTTTAGCTTTCAGATTAAACATTTACATTTATTCTTTAGTTCCTCAAGAAGTTAGCCCTGTTAAATTAACCCTGCACTTCTCTTAACCCCCGCCTCCATCCTCTTTTGTCTACATCTTCTCCCTTTTGATAAAAACAGTATGGATCCCAGATTTGGTTTTTGCTTTCCCCACAATGTAAAATAAGTAAAACAACAAGACAAGCATAAGGATAAATGATGACTGACAGTCAACCTCAATGCTGGGAACACAATAGAGAGTGGTAGGGATTGAGGCAAATCTGGAGAATGCAAACCAGATTTTCTGTTTTTTCAGAAAAATCCAGAAATTCAAATTTTCACATAAAAATCCCAATTAAAAAAATAAGCAACTAATTTAAAATGATTTGAAACACTATATGGGCCATGAAAAAAGTGAAAGTCATTCCATTGTGTCCGACTCTTTGCCACCCCACGGACTGTAGCCTGCCAGGCTCCTCTGTCCATGAAATTCTCCACACAAGAATACTGCAGTAGGTAGCCATTCCCTTCTCAGGGGATCTTCCCAATCCAGAGATTGAACCCACGTCTCCTACATCTCCTACATGAATCCTACAGGTCAGATTCATAACCACCTGACCCACCATGGAAGCCCCAACATGGACTGTACAAACTCACCATTCCAGTATCCAGAAGTTTGAGATCTCTGCCATAAGACAATTAACAAAATGAAGAGACAGCCTACAATTTGGGAGAAAATGCTTGCAAACCACATATCTGATAAGGGGTTAGTATCCAAAATATATAAGGAGCCCAAATCAATAGCAAACAGATCATCAGATTTTTAAATGGGCAAAGGACCTGAATGGACATTTTTCCAAAGAAGACATACAAATGGTCAACAGGTACAGGAAAGGGTACTCAACACCATTAATCATCATAGAAATGCAAATCAAAACCACAGAGAGCTATCACCTCACACACCTGTTAGAATGGCTATCATCAAGAAGACAAGTGACAACAGGTATTGACAAGGATGTGGCGATAGGGAAAACGTGTGCACTGTTGGTGGGGATGTAAAGTTGTACAGCCACTATGGAAAGCAGCATGAAGTTTCCTCAAAAAGCTAAAAATAAACCTATCCTCTGATCCAACAATCTCTCTTCTGGGTTTATACTCAAAGGAAATGAAGTCAGTATCTCGAAGCAATGCCTGTACTCTCATATTTATTGCACCATTATTCACAATAACCAGGATACAGAAACAACCTACTTGTCCATCAACAAGTGAACGGATAAAGAACACATACAGGAGAATATTATTTCGCTTTAAAGAAGAAGGAAATACTACCATTTGCAACACGTATAAACCTGGAGATTGTGCTAAATAAATTGTCAGACGCAGAAGGAAAAACTGCATGATCTCGCTTAGCTGTGGAATCTAAGAAAGTCCCATACACGGAAGCAGAAAGCAGAACAGTGGTTATCAGGAGAGGGATAGGGAAAGGGCATATATTGATGAAAGGGTGCAAAGTTGTAGTTACATAGGGTGAGTAAGCCCAGGTAGGGTCTACTGTATAGCATGAAGTGAAGTGACATGAAAGTCACTCAGCCGTGTCCAACTCTTTGCAACCCCATGGACTATACAGTTCATGGAATTCTCCAGGCCAGAATACTGGAGTGGGTTGACCTTTTACTTCTCCAGGGGATCTACCCAACCCAGGTATTGAACCCAGGTCTCCCACATTGCAGGTGAATCCTTTACCAGATGAGCCATGATGTGCCTGCTAAATTGCTTCAGTCATATCCCACTCTTTGCAATTCCATGCACTGTAGCCTACCAGGCTCCTCTGTCCATGGGATTCTCCAGGCAAGAATACTGGAGTAGGTTGCCATTTCCTCCTCCAGGGGATCTTCTAACTCAGGGATCTAATCGATGTCTCTTACGTCTCCTGCATTGGCAGGCAGATTCTTTACACCTAGCGCCACCTGGAAAACTCGCAGCATGATGACTAAAGTTAATAATATTGCATTTAATACTGAAAATTTGCTAGATTTCAGATTCTCTCATGGCAAAAAGGCTAATTATATGTGGAGATGATATCATAATTAATTTGACTCTATTAATCATTTCACTAGATACGTGTTCTTAGTCGTTCAGCTGTGTCCAACTCCTTCTGACCCCATGGACTATAGCCCTCCAGGCATCTCTGTCCATGGGAAATCTCCAAGCAAGAATGCAGGAATGAGTTGCCATGCCCTCCTCCAGGGAATCTTCCCAACCCAGAAATCAAACCCAGGTCTCCTGCATTGCATGTGGATTCCTTACCATCTGAGCCACAGGTGTATCAAATTCACCATGCTGTATACCTTAAATATAAGCAATTTTCATTTAAAAAATTATATTATAAAATAGGAGCCAGGAAGTTAGGTCTGGGGCCCAGGGGTTGGGTTTGGTTTCTGCAGGGGCCCTGGAGTTTTTCCTGAGGTTTTCAAAGTCAGAGTTATGGTGCCTGTAAAAAGCAGCCCCTCTTTCCGGGCTTTTGAGAGCTGAGGCCATGGTCGACAGCCATGACCTTCGCAGAATAGATTCTTCACTTCACTGTTTATCCTGTCTGGACTGGCTTCTGTGGCCCAGTGAGGTTTTTAAACCTGTGTGAGCTTCAGAGTCACCTGGAGAGCTTGTTGAATCATAAGTTTCTATACTCACCCATGAAGTCACTATTTCAGAAGGTGGGGTGGGGCCTGGGAATTTGCGTTTCTAACAAGGTTCCAGGTGATGGTGATGCTGCTGGTAGGGAAACCTCACTGCTTTAACCAAAGTGGCAGTGTCTTAGAGATGGGGAGAGATGCTTGACTTGAGGAAGCACTGGAACTCATTAAAGGGAGAGACTTTTTCTTACAGCCCTAGGAGGAGGGCTGAGGGTCCTTTGGCCTGGCAAACAGCTGGCTCTGGCCACACAGCAGTGAGAAAAGGAGAGGCTCCGTCAGAACGTGTCCAGCCAGCAAAGGCCAGAGAGAACCGAGCTTAGCAAAGCTCTCAGCCACTTTGATTGGACTTCTGATGATCAGAGCATAAAGAAACACGAACATTTTATGTGTTTTTGCATTTTCCTTGTTTACTTCCCAATCCCCTCACACATTTTCAGTGATGCTCTTTGTGGAAATGTCAGCCTGTCTCAGCTCTGCTCAAGGGAACAAGAAACAGTGGCTCCAGACTTGGACCAAGTGTTGAAGGGGGGCAGCAGCTCCCCCTAGGGGCCAGCGGGATGGAGTGCACAGGGGAAGTGCTGAGCTGGGGAGGGGGATGCTTCTTCCTTCGGTGGGCACCTGATGTCTGAGTCCAGGCAGGGAGTGGAAACGCTGGAGCAGAGGAAGACAAGGAAGATCATGTCATGCAGGACTTAGGACTTTGGGATACTGACAAGTTAGTCTGCTCCCTTTTTATGCAGTCGCTCTGTCGTGTCCGACTCTTTGCAACCCTGTGGACAATAGCCCGCCAGGCTCCTCTGTCCGTGGGGATTCTCCAGGGAAGAACACTGGAGTGGGTTGCCATGTGCTCCTCCAGGGGATCTTCCCGACCCAGGGATCGAACTAGCATCTTTTGCATCTCCTGCATTGGCAGGCATGTTCTTTACCACTAGCACCACCCAGGAAGCCCCCTCTCTCCTGGAGATTGCTCAAAAAAAGGTTGGTGATGTCATCCAACCATCTCATCCCCTGTCACCCTCTTCTCCTGCCCTCAATCTACTTCTCCTGGAACTTTCTGTTGATTCATGTCATCAAAATGAGAGCATGTCAAAGTCTAAAAACACATCTAGAAACAGAAGAACATTATTTTTTAATATTTTGTTTTCTAATAGAGAAATTCCTTAGAAATGCCATGGGACGAGGCAGGCATGACTCATTCATCGGATTCCTTTCCCTGCAAAAGGGATCATTAAGGCATCCGAATTAACTGAGTGTAATCATGAATTAAATCGAGCTCGTTTATAAGGGAAACATAGAAGCATCTTTCATCTTAATATCCTGACACGATTCTCCTGACTCAAAGGTACGATTAGAAGGAAAGTGGGAGGAAAAAAAAAAACTCTGTAGCTTAACCCTGAGTGGAATTGGTAATAAAACACCATTTCCCCAGTGAACTCACTGCTTTTCCAGTCCTTCTCAGCTGAGCTCATTATTTTACTTCACTCCTTGATAGGTTGAAAAATTGCCTGCAAACTGGTTAATTAGGACTAACAGTGCTTAGTAACTGGGGAGACAATTGCCGTTCGTGAAATTAATGCTGAAATGGTGGGAACTCATGATTCATCTGCTAAAGTGCATCTAGACATGAGGCTCCCCTCCCTGTTGTGTCCATCCAGCCGTCTGTCCAGGTGGCCAGGGTAAATGACCGTTCCTCTGTCTGAGTTTGGGGCTGGTGGTGATAAGAAACAGAAATCCGTCTAGAGAAAAAAGGGACGTTCATTGTAACGACACAAAGGTGTGTCCACAAGGCATTTCTGGGAATGGATAGGAGACTAAGAGAGGCGCTACCAGGATTTCTCTCTTTCTCCTCCCCTGGGTCTTTCTCTGTCCCTCTCTGTAGGACCAGATCCCCTTTCTCTCTCTTGTCCTCTCTCTCATCTTGTCTGCTATTTACCAATGGTGTAATGGATCCCCCAACATCCAATCATTCTTCTTCCAAGAATATTTGAGGATCCTCTCCTTCCTATTGTCACGCCATGATTCGGTTAGGGTCTCCTTGCCCAAAGCTCGGGATGCAGCTTGTGGCCATGCTTTGTCCAATCATCTCAACAGATTCCCTTTGGTCCCAGAAGTCACTTCTCATGGTCCAGCCAGAGCCAATAGGATGCAATGAGGCTTTGCTGAAACATCCTGGAAAGACCCTCTCCATCTTTACCAGGAGATTTCAAGGTGGCAGATGTAGGTTTTGGAGTTGCTGGAGTCATCTTAGAACTACCAAGATTATTCCTATTTTAGAGTAAAGCCTTCGTGTGGAGTAGAGCAGAGCTCAGTAATGAAGAAAGAAGTAGGTCATGATATCATTTGAGCACCTCATGCAGCATCTAATGCCTATATTATCAGGGGGTTTTCAGTTGCCTGAACTGAAAGGGGATTCAGTAAATCCCCTTTCTGTGTGTAAGCTAATTTGTCTTTAATTTTCTATCACTTTTGACAGAAGGAATTCCTAAGGAAACTTGTGGCTTTTTAAATTTCTTTTAACTTTTTAAAAAAATGTTTAACTTAATTTTATTTATATTGAAGTATAGTTGATTTACAATGTTGTGTTAATTTCAAGTGTGCAGTAAAGTGATTCAATTATACATGTACACGTGTCCATAGTTTTTCAGATCCTTTTTCCACAAAGGTTATTATAGAATATTGAGTAGAGTTCCCTGTGCTATACAGGAGGTCCTTATTTTGTATATCATATGCATATGTTAACCCCAGCTCCTAATTTATCCCTCTCTCCCACCTTTCCCCTTTGATAACTGTAAGGTTACTTTCTGTATCTGCGAGTATGTTTGTTTTGTAAATAAATTCATTTGTATCAACTTTTTTCAATTCCATATATAAGTGATATCATGAGATTTGTCTTTTTCTGTCTGACTTACTTCACTTAGGATGATAATCTCCAGGTCTATCCATGTTACTACAAATGGCATCCTTTCATTCTTTTTTATGGCTGAGTAATATTCCACTGTGTATACATACATCCACTTTAACTTTGAATTGCCAAGCCTCAGCTCTGACCCTGATTCCAGATGGCCTTCCAAACCAACCACTCACCAGCATCTGAGTATACTTTTTGTATCTTATTCTCAAAGAGACTCTGATTCGGTTATCGCAGTCGAGGACTGCATCTCCTGATCCATCCAGGTCTTATCAACCAGAGCCAGGAGGGTGAGGTCACGTGGTATAAACACAGACACTCTCCAGCTGGGGTTGGACTAATATCAAAGAAGAGTTCAAATCGTGACTGCTACTCCCTTCCTGGGCTCCCTCAGCCTACGGAACAGGCAACAGTCACCCCTCCAAATCCACAAACATTGACTCTTCTGCCTTGGCTGTGTGAGTCTCAGCACTTGACATCCCAGAGCTTATCCCACGTTGGCCTGCAGGCTCCAGCGCCAATACTTACTGCTGGACAGCGCTTGAGTGAGTCCCCGTGGAGCTCCCACTGTGCCAAAGGAAGGAACCTGGTTCATTCACATGTGTACTTAGTAAACATTTGCTGAGTCCCGCCTCTAAGATAGACAATAAAAAAAACACTGGAAGGTTTGAGAATTTGTCTTTCTTTAGCAGGAACTGAGTGTCTAAAGACAGGTTATGTGAGATCTCTGAGATTCGGCCTCTTTATCTTGGAAAGGGGAGGGTGGGTAATCATGTTTCCTCTGTAATTCCAAAATGAGGCTGGTCTCCAGGAGGCTCATGTTGCCTGCTGTCCGCTTTGCTGTCAGATGGTACGTTCTGAGGGCTGTGCCCGTAAGACCATCAGTAGAAGCAGACAGTTTCCTCATAGGTGTGGACTGCTGCAGGTTTGTGGATCCTGCCCAGGACAGGTGCTATCCATGCCCATCTTCACCTCCAGGAGACGTACAGACTCATCTTCTCCTCTGTGTTCTCCTGCATCATGTACTACAGGACTTGTGGTGCAAACAGGGGGTGTGAATACTAAGGGGGCTTGGAGGTCAGTGGACAAATGTCCCAACCTCGTCAATCCACAGTGGGATGGAACCCCAGACACTCCTTAGAGTGGCTCCAGCAGGATGGAGCCCTGGGGACCCATAGCAGTAACCTGCTCATGAAAATACCCCTTGTTGACTTTTCTCTCTTCCTTGTCTCACTCTCTGTTCCCTCACTTGTGCTTCTCAGGATCACCTCCCAAATAAACCACCTGCATCTTAATCCTAGTCTGAGGATCTGGGTTGAAAGAACAGAAACCGAACCAACATCCTCAGTCCAGCTTCTTCCACAAGCACCTTCCCTAGAGCCCAGACTCACTTTTTGGGGAGTTAAACTCATTCCTAGAACTAAACAAATGTTACCAGATTCTTGCATATTTTTTCCAGAGATATTTTATGCATCACAAGCAGATGTGTATGTAAGATTCACACAGAAGCCAACTTCCTTCTTTCATACCAAGTCTTTGGAGGCCTGCCTACATCCTTCCACACTTCTCTGTTCCCACGTTGTAATTTCCTATCAGATCACACACCTGCTTCCAGTGAAAGGGTGCTATGAATGGAGAAATACCAGGGACAGCACATGGCAAAGGCAATCAACCCACACCAGGCAAGGGCAAGGCCACCCGCCAGGATCCTGGCAGACACTAGAGTCAAGAAAACTATGATTCAGCATCTTGAACTGAAGTCCACGAACACAGATCAGAACCTGCTTGGGGACAGGGGGTCCCTGGCCCTTGGGAGATAGAGGGGGAGAGCACTCTCCAGACACAACGGGCAACCCCTTGAGAGGGCCACTTCCCCAAGGTTGAGAAACACAAGTAACCTTCTGCATACATAAAAATATAAATAGAAATTTAGCCTAAATCATTTGGCAGGCAAGAGAAAGGCTTCTTAGAGGGAGTGCCATTTAAGTTGAGACCTGAGAGTTGAGTAGAAGCTAGCCAGTACGCACAAAGCTGGAGAGAGAACCTGGAAGCTCGAGAGGGACTGGCTTGTTGGAGGAACTGCATGTGCAGTAAGCGATCTGCATGGGTGATGGGTGTAAGCAACTCCTGGTGTGAGGGTGGTATGGTGACCTCTGAAGCTGAATGATGCCCAGAGCTTTGAGTTCTCCCTCATCCTGATCTGTCTTTAGATCTCCCCCATCCTGGTCTGTCTGTCTTTACTTCCAACCACATCTCCTGCTCCAGGGCATATGGTTTAACATCGGACCTTCTCCCAAAACGGATTTGTGCTGTAGGCTTCTGGGCCTTTTCACATGTTGATCCCCAAATCAGGAATGGCTTTAATGCCAAGCAAGGACTCTGAGCTTTAAGCAAGATGCTTGTGCTTGAGGGAGAAGCCAGGCTTAGGGTAGCCATTCAGTTTGTGTTCTCACACAGACCCTAAGATCAGATTTGGATGCAGACAGTTTTCCAAGTTGATGACACAGTCATTGCAAGAATATACAGTGGAATCACAAAGTGTGTGATCTTTTAAGATTGGCTTCTTCCTCTTTAAAAAAAAAATAATTTATTTTTGTGACGATCCCCCGGAGGAGGGCATGGCAACCCACTCCAGTGCTCTTGCCTGGAGAACCTCCATGGATGGGGGAGCCTGGAGGGCTGTGGTTCATGGGGTCGCAAAGAGTTGGACACAGCTGAGCAGCTAAGCACAGCACACATTTATTTATTTAACGGCTGTGCTGGGTCTTTGTTGCTGTGCACACTTTTCTCTAGTTGCAAAGAGAAGGGGCTACTCTCTAGTTGCAGTGCAAGGGCTTCTCACTGCAGTTGCTTCTCTTTTGTGGCGTGCAGAGCCTAGGGCATGCAAGCCTTAGTACTGCGGTAAATGGGCTCAGCAGTTGCACTTCTCAGGCTCTTGAGCACAGGCTCCATAGCACAGGCTTAGTTGCTTTGCAGCATGTGGTATCTTCCCAGATCAGGGATTGAACCTCTGTCTTTTGTATTGGCAGGTGGATTCTTTGTCACTGAGTCACCAGGGAAGCCCTAAGATTGAGTATTTTCACTCAGCATAATGCCCTTGAGATCCATGTAAGCTGTTCAGGACATTCATTTTTTCTTTGTTGCATAAGAGTTCACAGTGTGAATAGCATTCATGTGTTGAGGGACATTTTCTTGGTTTCCAGAGTTTGATTATTATAAACATAGATGCTACGAAGGGTCATGTACAGGCTTTATGTAGACATAAATTTCCATTTCTTTGGAAGAGTGTAATTGCTAGGTCATAAATAAGCATCAGTTTAATTTTTTTTTTCTTGTTGCTTGTTTAAGAAACTGTTTTCCAGAGTTGTTGGACAATTTTAAATTCTAACTCAAAACGCTTTGAGTAATTCAGATAATCTAGATCTCCCAGGGTTTGTTTTTGTCATTATTTTTTATTTTACCTTTTCTGGTAGCCATGTAGTGACAGATCGTTGTATTCTTAATTTATATTTCCTTAAAGCCCCGGATACTGAATACCTTTCCACTTGCCTATTTGCCATCCTGTTTATCCTCTTCAGTGAAATGCATGCTGATATCTCTTGCCCATTTTAAAATTGCATTGTGCTTTTAGTGTTGAGTTTTGATAATTTTTTGTATATTTTATTGGAATATGGTTAATTTACAATGTTGTATTAATTTCAGGTATATAGCAAAGTAACTCAGTTATACATATGCATGAATCCACTCTTTAGATCCATTCTTTAGATTCTTTCCCCATACAGATCATTACCGTATTGAGCAGAATTCCCTGTGCTAAATGGTAGATCCTTATCACTAATAGTTATTTATTTTATATATAACAGTGTGTATATGCCAATCCCAATCTTCCAATTTGTCCCACCCTTCCTTATCCCCTTCTTGCTATAAGTTTGTTTTCTACTTCTGTGACTCTACTTCTGTTTTGTAAATAAGTTTATTTCTATGATTTTTTAAAGATTCTACATATAAGCAATATTATGTGTTATTTGTCTTTCTGTGTCTGACTTACTGATCCACGAATCCCCCTCTTGGGCATATGAAAAAAAGTGAAAGTGTAGTCGTTCAGTCTTGTCCACCTCTTTGCAACCCCATGGGCTGTAGCCCACCAAGCTCTTCTGTCATGGGGATTCTCCAGGAAAGAATACTGGAGTGGGTTACCATCCCCTTCTCCAGGGGATCTTTCTGACCCAGGGACTGGACCCGGGCCTCTAGCATTGCAGGCAGATTCTTTACCATCTGAGCCAGCATGGTATGTACTTGGAGGAAAACCATAACTCCAAGGGGCTCTTCCCCACCCAGGAATTGAAATCATATGTCCGGCGTCTCCTGCACTGCATGCAGTTTCTTCCACGAGCCCCCTGGCAAACCCTTATTGAGATGAGAGCTTAGATTATTAAGCTGAGACTTCTTTTGTGATATACGCCTTGTTCGGTCACTAAGTCCTGTCTGACTCTGTGACCCCATGAACTGTGTCACGCCAGGCTTCCCTGTCCTTTGCTATCTCCCAGATTTAGATGCCATAAATTTCTGTTTCAGCAAAAAAAGAAAAGAAAATTAATATTTTAAAAAAGCAAACAGACTCACAGATACATAGGACAAGCTAGTGGTTACCAGTGGAGCAAGGGATGGGGAAGAGGGGCAAGATAGGGGAAGGGAATTAAGAGATACAAAACTACTAAGTATAAAATAAATAAGATACAATGACATATTGTACAGCACATAAAGTGAAACCAATATTTTATAATAACTTTTTTATTGACGTATAATTGCTTTACAATGTTCGTTTCTGTTGAAAAATGAAGTGAATCAGCTTTGTTGTTGTTCAGGCACTAAGTCATTTCCGACTCTTTGCAACCCCGTGGACTATAGACTCCTCTGTCCTCCACCATCTCCTGGAGTTTGCTCAAATTCATATCCATTGAGTCTGTGATGCTATCTAACTGTCTCATCCTCTGCCGCCCCCTTCTCCTTTTGCCTTCAATCTTTCCCAACATCAGGGTCTTTCCCAATGACTTGGCTCTTCATATCAGATGGCCAAAATATTGAATAAGAAAAAAAAATCTGTTTTAGCTATGTTCCAGTGTTTTAGTTGTGCCCTACAAATTTTGACATGTTGTATTTTCACTTTCTTTCAGTTAAGTCTATTTTAAAATTTTTCTTGAGACTTTCTTTTGAATGTTTTGCTTATTTGGAAGTATAGTATTCAATTCTCAAGTATCAGCTACATGTATACATATATCCCCTTTGTCTTGGACCTCCCTCCCAATCCCCTATCTCCCCATCTAGGTCACCACAGAACACCAAGTTCAGCTCTCTGTGCTACACATCAGGTTCCCACTAGCATGGTATTTTACGCATGGTAGTAACAAACAAGCCAATCAAAAATTGGGCAGAGGACCTAAATAGATATTTCTACAAAGACATGCAAGTGGCTAAGAGGCACATGATAAGATACTCAACATCACTATTAGAAAAGTGCAAATCAAAACTAAAGTGAGGTATCACCTCACACCAGTCAGAAAAGCCATCATCAAAGTCTACAAACAATAAATCCTGGACAGCATGCTGAGCAAAGACAATCCTCTCAAACCATTGGTAGGAATGTAAATTGACATAGACACTTCAGAGAGCAAAATCTTTAAAAAACTAAAGATGGAACTACCATACAATAATTTTAAGAGTGAAGTAAGCCAGAAAGATAAACACCAATACAGTATACTAATGCATATATATGGAATTTAGAAAGATGGTAATGATAATCCTATATGCAAGACAGAAAAAGAGACACAGATGTATAGAACAGACTTTTGGACTCTATGGGAGAAGGTGAGGGTGGGATGATCTGAGAGAATAGCATCGAAACATGTATATTATCAACTGTGAAACAGATCGCCAGTTCAGGTTGGATGCATGAGATAAGTGCTCAGGGCTGGTGCACTGGGATGACACAGAAGGATGGGATGTGGAGGGAAGCGGGAGGGGGGTTCAGGATGGGGAACACATGTAAATCCATGGCTGATTCATGTCAATGTATGGCAAAAGCCACTACGATACTGTAAAGTAATTAGCCTCCAACTAATAAAAATAAAGGAAAAAGAAAATTTTAAGGGCTTCCCAGGTGGTGTTAGTGGTAAAAGAATCCCCTCTGCCAATGCAGGAGACATAAGAGACCAGGATTCGATCCCAAGGTCAGGAAGATCCCCTGTCAGGAGGGCATGGCAACCCATGCCAGGATTCTTGCCTGGAGAATCCCATGGACAGAGGAACCTGGTGGGCTACAGTCCATGGGATTGCAAAGAGTTGGACACAACTGAAGCAACTTAGCACACACACATAATAAATTTGGAGTATAATCAACAAAAATATAGAATATACTGTCCACATGAAATTAATATAATATTGTAAATAAACTATACTTTAATAGGAAAAAATTCTTTTTTAGTTGTGTTCCAGTGTTACAGCTGTGCCCTACAAATTTTGACATGTATTTTCAGTTTTTTCAATTAAGTGTACTTTTAAATTTTTCTGAAGACTTTCTTTTGACCATTTTGACTATTTAGAAGCATAGTATTCGGTTTCCAAGAATTTGGAGGTTTATCTGTTATCATTCTATTATTGATTTCTGGTTATATTCCATTATGGTCAAGACTACACACTCAGCACGATTTCAATTCTTTTAAATTTGTGGGGGTTTATTTTATACTCCAGGCTGCAGTCATCTTGGTATATTCACGGGACTTGGAAAAAGTGTGTACTGGGCTTTTGTCGGATGGACTGTTGTAATCATGTCAATGAGATCCTGTTGGCTGATGACGTTATTGAGTTCTTCTATATCCTTGTTGATTTTCTAATTGCTTCATCAATTGTTGCGAAAGGGAGTTGATGTTTCCAACATTAATTTTGGGTTTGTCTATATCTCTTTTTATTTCTGTTCCTTTAGCGTCACATTCGGTGCGGATCTTTTGTTTTGCGCATGCACTTTTAGAATTGATACTTATTCTTGGTGGATTGACCCTTTCATCATTATGTTACAGCCCTCTCTTTCCCTGGTAATTTTCATCAGTCTGCATACCTTTATCTGATATTAAAATAACCACTACTGTTTTCTTTTAATGTTTTTCATCCTGTATCTTCTTCCATCTGTTACCTTTTTCTACCTATATAATGAAGTAGTTTCTTAGAGAAAATTTATAATTGGGGCTTTTCTTCTTTTTTTTTTAAGCCTACAGCGCCCATCTCTGTCTTTCAATTAGTGTATGTAGACTGTATTTTTTGCGTAGAGTTTTGTGTTTATTTACATTACAAATTAGATTTTTTTTTCAAACTTTAAACCTTCTGTTTTGTGTTGGAGTGTAGCCAATTAACAACGCTGTGGCAGTTTCAGGTGAACAACGAAGGGACTCAGCCATACATACACATGTATCCATGCTCCCCAAACCTTCTTGTGATTACTATTGTATTAGGGCTTAAGCCTGTCATTTGAAGTTTTGTTTTCTCTGTCTTCTCTTCCTGCCTCCTTTTGGATTATTTAAACACTTTGTTATAATTCCATTTTGATTTGCCTAGCATTTTACGGCTCTTTGAACAGTTGCTCTAGGTATTATATTATATGTACATAATTTACTACAGTCTACTGGTACCAACATTTTTACCAGTTCAACTGAGATCTAAAAATTTCCTTTTATGCTTCTTTATCCTTTTTTATGCTTCTTTATCCTTAACCATTCATAATGTAATATGCCTTCAGTGTATGTCTCCACATACAATGAAGTCCATATTAAACAATATAATAATTTTTGGTTCAACTAACAGGAGTACATCAAGGCTGTATATTGTCACCCTGCTTATTTAACTTATATGCAGAGTACATCATGAGAAACATTGGGCTGGAAGAAGCACAAGCTGGAATCAAGATTGCCGGGAGAAATATCAATAACCTCAGATATGCAGATGACACCACCCTTATGGCAGAAAGTGAAGAGGAACTAAAAACCCTCTTGATGAAAGTGAAAGAGGAGAGTGAAAAAGTTGGCTTAAAGCTCAACAGTCAGAAAACTAAGATCATGGCATCTGGTCCCATCACTTCAAGGGAAATAGATGGGGAGACAGTGGAAACAGTGTCAGACTTTATTTGTTTGGGCTCCAAAATCACTGCAGATGGTGACTGCAGCCATGAAATTAAACGACACTTACTCCTTGGAAGGAAAGTTATGACTAACCTAGATAGCATATTAAAAAGCAGAGACATTACTTTGCCAACAAAGGTCTGTCTAGTCAAGGCTATGTTTTTTCTAGTGGTCATGTATGGATGTGAGAGTTGGACTGTGAAGAAAGTTGAATGCCAAAAAATTGATGGTTTTGAACTGTGGTGTTGGAAAAGACTCTTGAGAGTCCCTTGGACTGCAAGGAGATCCAACCAGTCCCTCCTAAAGGAAATCAGTCCTGGGTGTTTATTGGAAGGACTGATGCTGAAGCTGAAACTCCAATACTTTGGCCACCTGATGAGAAGAGCTGACTCATTTGAAAAGACCCTGATGCTGGGAAAGAATGAAAGTGGGAGGAGAAGGGGACAACAGAGGATGAGATGGCTGGATGGCATCACCGACTCAATGGACATGAGTTTGAGTAAACTCCGGGGGTTGGTGATGGACAGAGAGGCCTGGCGTGCTGCGATTCATGGGGTTGCAAAGAGTCAGACACAACTGAGTGACTGAACTGAAGTGAACTGAAAAAACACATTTTTGAAAACTCAAGTGGAAAATAAATCTATTGTATTTAACCATATTTTTGCCCTATTCCTTGTTCTTTTTTCTTTTCTAATGCTCTAAGTTTCCTTCTTATTTCCTTGCTGTATAGATAACTTCCTCTAGCCATTCTTTGAGGGAATATCTATGCCAAATTCTCTTAGTTTCCCTTCATCTGAATATGTCTTGATTTTCCCTTCATTTCTGATGGATATTTTTCTGGATGCAGAATGTGGGGTTTGTAATCCCTTCCTTCAGCCCTTGAACAACAGTGTGCCATTTCATTCTGGTCTTTATGGTCTCCAGCTTTTAAAATCTGCCGTTGTTCTAATTGTTTCTTCCCCTTCAGGTAATGTGTAATTTCTCTCTAGCCACTTTCAAGATTTCTTGTCTTGTTCATTCAGCTTCTTAAATCTATAGGGTTATGACTTTTGTTGAATTTGGGGAATTCTCAGCCACTATTACTTTGAATAGTTTTTCCATTATTTATCCTCTCCTCTAGGACTGTTATGATCCAAATGTTAGGTCTTTTGTTATATTCTGCATGTCCCTGAGGTTTTGTTCATTTTTCTTTTTCTATTTTCTCCTTGTAGTTCAAATTGGGTAATTTCTATTTTAAGCTTACCAGTTCTTTCCACTCCATTCTGCTACAAGTCTATCCACTGAGCTTTTATTTCACCTTTTGTATTTCTTTAGTTCTAAAATTCCATTTGCTTCTTTTTTAGATCATATATTCTTTGCTGAGAGTTTTTATTTCTTTTCTGAGAGTCCATATATTTTCATTTGTTTCAAATGTGTTCATTGTTCCTGATTGAAACATTTTGATGGCAGCTACTTTAAAATATCCATGAGACAATTTTAACATCTCTGACATCTTATTGCTGGATTCTGTTGATTGTCCTTTTTATCCCATTCAAACTGAGATATTTCTAGTTCTTTGTATGACAAGTGACATTTGATTGGTAACTGGCCATTTTAAGATGCTATGTTATAGGACTCTGGATCTAATTCACATTTTATGTTTTAGCAGGCATCCCATGACACTGCTCCTCTGACACTGAATTGTGGGTGGGGGCGGGTAGAATATACCATGTGAAGGTAGAATTTCAGGTTCTTTACGTGGCCTCTATTGACAGTAAATGGGGATGAGTCTCCTTATTATTACTGGGCAGGAATAGGAGTTCAAATTTCCCACCAGGTATCTATCCATACCACATTACCTGGAAAAGGGAGGTGAGTCCGGTTACTGCTCCCATGTGGCTCATTAATGCTGAGTGGTATTGAAGGTCCTTATTCTCCGTTAGGCGTCCTCTGACACTATCTCGGTGAGGAAGGGAATGAGTCCTCACATACTAAATGCGAATGAGCTTCCAGGCTCCCACATGGTCTCCAGCAGCACCATCTCAGCAGGGGCACTTTGTCACAGCCTGGCAAGGATAGAAGTCTGGACTTTTTACTCAATCTTTGCTGACAAAAATGGGAAATTGGCTTTTCTGAATTGCTGGTTTATCCAGGACACAGTCAAGAACAAATGAGGTCAAAAGAAATCCCAGAGAATCCACCACTATGCTGTTCCTTGGGTTTTGAAGTCCCGACACTGTCTGCCTTCTCTCTACCTTTCCAAGTCTTTCTATGCTTATTTTATATATAGTATTGTCCAGGGGGGTTTTAACTGTACTTAATAAGATAAATAGGTAAAACGTATGTCTGTTCATTCCATGATACCAGAAGTGGAAGTCCCCTAAGTTACTTCTAATATTTATTTGTATTTGTATTATTAATATATCCACGTGGGTTCAAACTCCAAAAGGCACAAAAGTGGGTGCTGGAAAAATTCTCTGCTCACCTCTCCCCACAACCACCCAGTTACTATTGCCTTTAGACAAATGTTCTCAGTTTTTTTTGATCCCTTTGCGGGATAGTTTATGCATATACAAGCAAATTCACTTGTACATTTTCTGTTTACTTTACATAAATAGCAAAATCTTAAACACACTGATTTTGTGTTTTGATGTTTTAGCCACTGTCTTTTGACTTTTTTTTATTTGAAGTATATTGCTGTACAATATTATATAAGTTACAGGCATATAATATAGTGATTCACAATTTTTAAAGGTTATACTTCATTTGTAGCTATTGTAAAATATTGGTTATAGTCCCCATGATGTACAGCTTTTTATTTTTAAATAATTATAGATTCACAGAGGTTGAAATGTACAGGAAAATTCTGTGTGGCCTCCCCTCAGCCTTCCTCGTTGTTATACCAATGTTAACATTTTATGCAACTATAGCACAGTATCAAAACCTAGAAATAGCCATTGACACAATCCACAGACTCCACAGGCCATATTCTGATTTCATCAGTTATATGCGTGCACTTATGCACGTGGGTGTGGGTGTGTGTGTCGTGTTCATGGGCATGTAGCTCTTTGCAGTTATGTCACACCTGTAGCCTTGAGTAACCACAGTCATGGTCAAGATACTCAACTGTACCATCACAGGACTCCCTTGTGTTTTATAGCCACACTTATCTGCTTACCCCATCCTTAACATCTCTATTATTAGATTATTTAATTAATAATTCATAAAGTGAATCATTCTTTTTGAAATTTTTCTTAAGTCAGCATAATTTCCTTGAGGTTCATCCAAGTTGTTGTGTGAATTACAGTAGTTAACTCCTTTTTTATTACTGAGTTGTATTCCATGGCATGGATGTACTAAGCATGTTGAGCAATTTAGCCACTAAAGGACATTGGAACAGTTTCTAGTTTGGTGGCTAGTGTATAGGCTAGAATATAGAGAGAGCTGCCATGAATATTTGTGTTCAAGTTGCTAAATGAAGACAAGGCTTCATTTCTCTGGGATAAATACCCACACATGAAATTGTGTGTTCATATGATAAATCCATTCTTTTTTACTTTTGAAAAGAACTGCCAAACCAGTCTCCAGAGCAGTCATAACATTTACATTCCCATCAGCAATGTAATTCATATACCTTAAAATTCACCCTGAAGTGAATTCACCCCTGCATTCAGGCATGCAAGGCCTGAAGAGGACCAATCTTTTTTTTCTTTCTGTTTGACCATGCCACGCGGCTTGTGGGATCCCAGTTCCCCAACCAGGGACTGAAACGTGGGCCATGGCCATTGAAAGCACTGAATCCTATTCACTAGACCACCAGGGAACTCCCAAAATCCACCCTCTTAAAGTGGACAATCCAGTGGCCTTTAGGACTCCCAGATGGCTGCACAACCATCACTACTATCTAATTTCAGAACATTTTCATCACCAAAAAAAAGGAACCCTGTTCCCCTCAGCAGTCACCTTGCTCCATTCCATCCTCCTTCCAGCCCCTAGCAGTCATTACTTGAAAGTGAAATTGAAGTCACTAAGTCCTGTCCTACTGTTTGCGACCCCATGGACTGTAGCCCACCAGGCTCCTCCATCCATGGGATTTTCCAGGCAAGAGTATTGGAGTGGGGTGCCATTGCCTTCCCATATTTTTTTTTTGGTTGTATACTTTATTCATTTGTTTTCCCACTGAAGTATAATAAAGTAGGAACTACTTTTAAAATTTCCCCTAATCCCTTCAATTTATAAGTACTCGACCCTTCTTTGGAATATAGAATCTAATTGAAAATAAGTGAAATCATACCCCATAGGATACAAGCTTCAGGAAGGTAAGTGAAAGTGTTAGTTGCTCAGTCCTGTCCGACTCTTTGTGACCCCATAGACTGCAGTCCGCCAGGCTCCTCTGTCCATGGAATTCTCCAGGCAAGAACACTGGAGTGGGTTGCCACTCCCTTCTCCAGGGGATCTTCCTGACCCAGGGACTGAACCCTGGTCTCCTGCACTGCAGGCAGATTATTTACCATCATGATGGTGGCAGGGGAGTTATTTATTTTCTTAGTCTATTTTGTTCATCGATGAATTCCTAGAACAGACTCTGGCCTTAGGAGTTGCTCCATGCTCATTTCTGTGACTACAAGTAAATGGATTCCGAAGTGCATGCACGAGTGGATATATTGCCCAAAGTCATCATGTTAAATCCCAGTGCTGCAACAGGACAGCAGTTTCCATTCTTGTGAAACATCAGACTAACCTCCATAGGCTGTGAAAGGTGTGCACCCATGGCTCCAGCCCAGATCTTCTGAATCAAAACCTCCAGGTATGGGATCTGAGATAATTCATTTTTAATCAACACTCCTGGAAGTTCTCATGTAATTAGCTTCACCCCAGCGCACAGGTTAGAGTTTCTGAATTACCAAAGAAGCAATAGAGCTGGGTGGGCATTGAGTGCAGGACCTGAGCTCTGGCCAGGAGCCAGTGAATCTATGTATCCTTCTCTCCCAGAGAAAAAGAAGTGTAGAGAAATAGTTCCATCCAAAGGATACCTCTGGCTGGGGAGGCCTAGAGATGGGCTGCAAAGAGTGGCTACTTTGATGCCAAGGACATACAAGTTTAAATTCAGATTCAGAAGCTCAGTCATTCACTAGCAGAGTTGGACACATCATTTGGCTTCTCTGAGCAGTTCTATTTTTTGTTAAATGGGCAGAATAATTTATAGCCCATATTGCTATCATGAGGATTAAACAAGCTAATCATATAACACATGCATATGCAAGTACAAGGGCACATGTGTGCACACACACATGCCACACACACACTATATTTTAACATTTAGATTTCCAGTTATGGAATCTGAGCCCATGAATCTAAGCATTAAAATGGTCCTCAGACTAACGTCATCTCACCTCCCTCTTACAGCAGATAGCTCTTCTCCAACACTTTTGAAATTTAGCCAGTCTGTCTCTATTTGAATGCCTCCAATGCTGGGTGCCTCACTACCTTACATAAGGCAGCCTGATTCTCTACTTAAATCCCATTATGAGAAAGCGCTTCCTCAGGATGAACTAAAATCCACCTGCTTTTGCCTCCTACCACTGGCTCTCCTCCCTTCACTGGAGCCCTGAGGAATGAGATAAACTTGTTTCCACCTCACAGTCTTTCTGGTTAACCAGTCTCTCACCAGATAACCATGGCTTGGCAACATATTACCTGAAGGGTAGTGTATCAGACACTGGGATTCTCTCCTTATGACACCCAGATTTGCTGCTAGACTTGAAGCAATGGAGACTAAAGGACAAAAGTCTTTAGAGGCCAGGGAGGCGATGCATACGGGTGAGATCTGCAAACTGAGGACTGTGGCAAAGATGAAGACCCAGTGCCCCTCTAAGGGAAGGCAGCCTCCACTCAGTTCCACCAGATCTTTTCAGGTTTTGAAATCTTGCTCTGTGTTTCCAGATATGATTTTTTAATAAGTATTCAAACGCCATACCTTTTATTTCAAATTGTCCATTTAAAAAATGAGTGCAGGCATAGTTAGGAAGTGTGGAATAGTACACACTTCTATATTTAAAATGGATAAGCAGCAAAGACCTATTGTAATCGTATGGAACTCTGCTCAATGTAACATGGCAGACTGAATGGAAAAGGAGTTTGGAGGAGAATGAATACATGTGTACATATGGTTGAGTCTCTTCGCTGTTCCCCTGAAACTATCACCACATTATTTGTTAATCAGCTATACCTCAATACAAAATAAACTGTATTTCAAAAAATGAGTCCAGGGACCTCCCTGGTGGTCTAATAGCTAAGAATCCACTTGCCAATGCAGGGGACATGGGTTTGATCCCCAGTTCAGGAAGATCCCACATGCCATGAAGCAACCAAGCTCGCAAGCCACAAGTTCTGAAGTCCACGCGCCTAGAGAGCCTATGCTCTGCAACAAGAGAAACCACGGCAACAAGAAATCCACGTGCTGCCATTAACGAGGAGCCCCCGCTCACTACAGCTAGAGAAAGCCCGCATGCAGTAAGGAAGACCCAGCGCAGCTAAAACTAAATAAATAAATTTTTAAAATAAGTGCAGGTACAAACTAGTGAAGTGTGATACGTTCTGCATTTCAGTTAATAATATTGTTGCAATATGTCAGTTGCCTGGTTTTGATGATGTACTTGGGTTAGGAAAGGTGTTAACAGAGCAGGAAATGGAGTCAAGGGTAGAAGGGGACTTCTGTGCTCTTTTTGCAACTCATTGTCAGTCTAAAAGCATGTCCAAAAAAAAAAAGCCTAAAAGATAAAAATACGAAACTGCCATTTTTTAATCACTCATTTTTTAAATGTTGGAAACCAATTTAATTAGAAAGCACCCATGTGTTTGCAGGTGAAATACAACTTATCTTGGACCATTGGTCTGCAACTGTAATACCATGTAGCATCATGATTGAGTTTATAAGTTTTGCAGTCAGACTATCTGAATTTTGGCTCTAGTACTTATTAACTCTGAGACCCTGGCAACTTTCTGAGTCTCAGTTTCCTCATCTGTGAAACAGGAGGTATTAATATCTCACTGGGTAGTTGTAGAGATTAAAGCAGCAGCATGTGTAATATGGTTCCCGGAATACATATACCTTTGGATAAATGTAGTCATTGTTACTGTCAGGATGAATTCAGAATGATAGATTATCATCTCGCCACCGCATCACGCTGGTCTGGCATAGTCTACCGACAGATTCTCCGGCTTCCTCTCCCCTTCTCATTCTTGCTCAGAGCAGGTTTTCTGATGAAGTAGATGGGTTGAATCCAGGAAGCCCAGAGAAAGGTGCATTTTCTGCCTCTTCTTTAAAGATTTTAAAAAATTAATTTGTTTTAATTGGAGACTAATTACTTTACAATACTGTAGTGGTTTTTGCCATACATTGACATGAATTAGCCGTGTGTGTACATGTGTTCCCCATCCTGAACCCCCTTCCACCTCCCTCCCCATCCCATCACTAGATTTTTTTTTATGTAAACCTTTTATAAAGTCTGATTGAATTTGTTACAATATTGCTTCTGTTTTATGTTTTGGCCTCAAGGCCTGTGGGGTCTTAGCTCTCTGACCAGGGATCAAAGCCGCACCTCCTGCATTGGGAGGTGAGGTCTTAACCACTGGACCACCAGGGAAGTCCTGAATGCATTCCCCTTTTCCTGCCCATACCACCTGGAAGCACCCTTGATCTCCAGTCAGAGGCTGGAATCTCATGAAATGAAAGACACTGAAATCAGCCTTGCCTCATTTATCTGCCCCCAATTGACCACACTGCCTTAGATCAGCTCTTTCCTGGGCTGAGAGAAATGAGGGAAGGCAGACAGAATGAGCGGTTGATTAGAGTTTTTCTCTTGGCCTGAAAATTCTTGACAGAGGGAAATAAGAGTTGAAAACAGACACAGGAGCAGATGAGATAGAGCACTTGGCAAATGCCCAGCTGGCTGCCCACTGCTCACGCCAGGCTAGGAGGGGAACCAGGAGAAAGGGCCCAGCTGGGCTACATTTCCAACTGAACCCCAAAAGGGAAGGTGACCTGCACCATCTCTGGCCCAGTATTCCACTCCAGTGAGGCCAAGAGACTTTGGTGGGGGAGACCGGGGCCCAAACTCCAGCCTTTATAAAGGGTCCCTCTCTGCATGCATGTGTGCATGCTAAGTCGCTTCAGTTGTGTCCGATTCTTTGCGATCCCATGGACTGTAGCCTGCCAGGCTCCTCTGTCCTTGGGATTCTCCAGGCAAGAATACTGGAGTGGGTTGTCATACCCTCCTCCAGGGCATCTTCCCTACCCAGGGATCAAACCTGCGTCTACTGCAACTCCTACATTGCAGGCGGATTCTTTACCATGGAGCCACTGGGGAAGCCCCCACTCTATGTATCAGGAGCAAAATGATGGGTATAAAACAGCAGCTTAATAGGAAGAAAGGAGAAAAGGTAAGAAGAATTCAAAGAGAATTCACTCCACAAATATGACTCAGGTGCCTCCTCTGGGTCTCACACTGTGGTTGGAATTAGGGACAATGCAGTGAACACAAAAGAATGCACTCTCAGAGCTTAGACTATAGGAGAGAGAAAGCAAACCATCAAATCCATAACTTGTCAGGCAGTAAAAAGCACCAGGAAGAAAAATAAAGCAAGGTCTTCTGCTTTTACCAGGTAGGCAGGAAGGACCTCTCTGAGCCAGTGACAGTGAAGTCTAGGCCTGAACAATGAGGGAGCGAACTGTGCGGAGATCTAGGGAGTGAGCTTCCCAGGCAGAGGGAGAAACAAGGGCGGAGGCCTCGAAGCTAGAGACTTTCTGGGTTGTTTCAGGAACAGCCTGGGAAGCTCAAGAGGTGGGAGAAGTAGAGAGCAGTGGGGATGAAGCCCCAGGAATGATAGAAGGGGTCCAGGGGGACAAGGATGGAAATACAGAACCGTGAGGATGCTACTGCAATGATCCAGACCCACAAAGGCACGCTCCAGCATCCATTAACTCCCCACGCTGTGCAGGCATTTTTCAGGGAACTTAATCTCACCCACCCTCCTCCTGCTCTCGTCTTCATTCTCCAAAACCAGTGCCCAGTGGCCCACCCCAGACCACACCCATGTGAGCACCCTAACGCCGGTCAGTCGGATACCTGATGTTCGTGTCCTCAGCAACCCCCCACTTACCCGGCCCTGCCTTCCTAGCTCTCCATCCTAGTCCAGAGTTAGGGAGGGTGACTGTCAGACATCCACACAGCCAACTCAATGAAAGGCTTTGCTGCCATGATTAGTCATCAGTGCTGACTTTTATGCTGTCTCAGAAATGTAGCAGCAGCCTGGTAGCACGCATGACCGCTGACATGCATGACCACCAGCATGGGTTCGTTTTTGTGCTCTTTCTCCCCACCAGACCATGTGCTGTATGAAAACAGAGATGGCTCATGTTTTTCTTAATAGATGTATCCACAGCCCCTAAAGAGTCCCTGGCACAAAAATATACCATGGTTATGTAAGACGCTAACATCAGGGGAGACTGGGTGAAGGGTACAGGACAACTTTCCATCTTATCCTTGTAACTCCACCGTAGATCTAAAATTATTCAAAAAAACATTTTTTTTAATTAACAATAATGCTGGGAGGCAAAATAAATAAATAGAAGTGGATTTCAACAAATGTGAACCTGGCTTACTTGTTCTTTTTCCATTCTTAAGCTTCACCCCTAAAGCCCCGGGCCCTCCCTCCGAGCCTCTGTGATAAATATCTGCCCACGTCTGAGTGTAGGTAACATCTAGTGCCAGGCTCCCGGAAGACTCCCCCACATTGCCCAGGCTCCCCCATCATCAGGTGCATTGGCCTCAGCAAGGAAAGCAATTGAAGGATTTTATTATACATGCACTTTTTGGAGCTCACTCAACCTGTCAAAATAATTGTTTGACTTAATGTGAGATCTGAGGTCTGCAGCTGCATGTCTGTCCTCCCTGGGAGCTTGGGGCTAGCTGCTGCTGCCCATCTGAGTGTCTGGAATTAAGAGCAGTTTGGAAGTCTCCCTAATTAGTTACAGTACCACTCGAGGTGTCATTTTATTTTATTTTATTTTTTTTTTAATGAGCCAAATAACATATTGCCACTTAAGCTTCTGGGAGACAGGAAGCTATAAATAAAATTATAATTCACTGAAGTCTATCACACAGATATTCCAAGTTCAGAAGGAAGTTTTAATTTGACTAATGAGATGAAACTTTCTCCGGAGGGTGTGGGCTGTGGGTACGAATATCAATCTGTTTTATATGGAAGGGGGCAATCCCCTAACGGCCAGGGAGACAGTTCAGCACAGAGGCAACCAACAAAACTCAATCTAGGGACTTCCCTGGTGGTCCACTGGCTAAGACTCCACGCTGCCAATGCAGGGGGCCCAAGTTCCATCCCTGGTCAGCTAAGATACAACATGCCGCACCTAAGACCCAGAACAGTCAAATAAATAAATAAATATTTAAAAAGAGAAAAAAACCTTGATCTACTCAACAGAGGGCATACGTGGGGTGCAGGAACCCCAACTGCAATTCAGATCTCTGTCCTGGCTCTCCTTGGCTCAGAGTCTGTGCCTCTCCTTCCTTCCCCAGGCCTGTTTCCTTTCACAGCCAAGGAGGAAGAGGAGGTGGTTTATGCTTCCACCAGAAATTTCTGTAAACATGAGACCATCTTACATGGGTGACCATAGCTGATACCAGAGATCTGGTGGTGTGGTGTAGTGGTTAAGGGCTTGTACTAAGAAACTATACTGTCTGGGTTCAAATCCTGCATCCATCATTAAGTGTCTGTCAACTCAAGCAAATTACTTAACTTCTCTGTGCCCCCACTTTCTCTGCCCATTAAACACTCATTTGGCTTCTCAAATAACTTAATTGCTGAATACCCAAATTGCTTAGAATTTACAAAGAGGACACAGCAAATTCTCTGTGAAGTCTCATCTGTTAGTAGTAGATGCATTCTCAAAGCATCCTTAGATATCAAAATGGTTTTGTGGTCCAGATATTGTAATGGTCTGTGGACCTCCAAAGAGTCACAGCATATAAATAGATTTACAGTACATCTGTGATATTAAAATATAATAAGGGGAATTTCCCTGGGGGTCCAGTGGCTAAGACTCTGAGCTTCCAGTGCAAGGGACCCAGGTTTGATCCCTGGTCAGGGAACTAGATCCCACATGCTGCAACTAAAGATCCTCCATGCCACAGCTAAGACCAGGAGTCAACCAAATAAAATAAGTAAATAAACATAAATGTAAATATATGTATATATAAATGTAAATATATATATATATAAAAATATATATGTGTGTGTGTATATATATATATATATACATATATATATATATATATATATATATGTATATATATATATATAAATCCCATGGACAGAGGAGCCTGGTGGGCTCCAGTCCCTGGGTTCCCAAAAGAGTCAGACACAGCTTAACAACAACAAATATTTGTACATATATCATGAGGGAAGGGAGTTTGGAGGCATTAGGGGATAAGGTTGAGGAACACTCAAACACTTATCTGCTTGTGTGCAAAGCTTATCAGGCATGTCCCTTGTCTGAACTCAGCTGTTGGGATGTAAGTTTTCGGACAGATTGGCCAATATTTAAATCTGGCTCTCTTACTTATGAACTGTGTAATCTTGGCAAGTTACTTGGCTTCTCTGTACTCTGATTTTCTTATCTATGGGAGGATGAAATAAAATTAATGTATGGGGAGAGCTTAGTAGCATGCCTACCATACAGTAAACACTCAGTATGTGGCAGCTATTATTGGGATTATTTTCTTCATTATTTTCCAAGCATATAAAGAGCCTATTGCATGACGGGCTCACAGTTGATGAACGCTCAGCAGAACGCTCTGCTGAGCCTCTGAACCACCTCAAGGCTGACGCTTTCTCAGGCTTTTTCTTGCGCTCTCTTAATGATGCCAGGGAAATGTTGCTGTTTGCTATGCAAATATTTCGCTGTTTGTCTGGAATCATAACATCGCACCACCGAGTGGACGGTAACAAGAGAAATGCGCTGATGCGGGATGTTTGCAATGGCTCGTCAGTTCCTGGTGGATCCGAGGGAGCTGCAGAGGCAGCCGGCCAGCCTCCAGCTTCCCCGGGCACATTTCTGGAGACGACGCCTCATTAGTGCCACTGAGCACGGAACGCTTCCTCATATAGTCAATTCTTGGCCAGGATTGAGATGCCCTAAAGAAAGGGCCACTTTTAAATAATCAATATGGAATTTAAATAATTGAAAAGTGCACCTCGCCTCTCCAGGCTTCCCACTGGAGCAGAAAGAATTCTAGACTTGTGCTCAAGGAAGATAATTGGAGACTGGAGGTCACCCAGGGTACTCCTCTGCACTGAGGGGCCAAGACTTGTATCAGGGCTCCCACTGCTTATGGGGCCTTCTTGGCTACTGGTGCACCCCTCAGTATTCATGGAGGGTAATGTATCTTTTTCCTGCTCTAAGTACCATCCCTGCCTACGTGCATGCATTCTAAGTCACTTCAGTTGTGTCCGATGGATTCTGCGGCCCTATGGGCTGTACCCTTCCAGTCTCCTCTGTTCACGGAATTCTCCAGGTGAGAACACTGGAGTGGGTTACCTCTTCCCTACTCCAGGGAATCTTCCCCACCCAGCAATCGAACCTGAACTCTTATGCTTCCTGCGTTTGGCAGGTGGATTCTTTACCACTAGCACCCCCTGGGAAACCCAAGTGCCTTCCTTAGGTTTCATCTAAATTCTTCTTGTTGTGGATGGAATTCACCTCTCACTGGGGTCTTGGGGGTCTCTTGGGTGCAGCTTCCACTTGGTTGTAGAAAGTGGAAATGGCGACACGGCAGGCCAGCCAGAACCCCGGTTAGCTCCTCCAGCCTGCCTACTCAGGCTGTTGAGGACAGGTGTGGAGGGGCTACCTCCCCCTTGGCTTTCCAGAAGTTTTCTTGGGGATGACAAGTGTTCTGAGTCATGGTAGGGTAGTGTACATGGACAGAGTCCAGCCTTTGAGTCCGGCCTGGAGATAGTCACTCTGGGCAGTCAGCTGGTGCACAGAGAGTAGAGAATTATCCCTGTGTGTATTACGGAAGCCTCACCAGCCTAGCACCCAAGGTCCCATGAGCCATGTGGCTAGCTGGTTAGCATCATTTATTTACAAGGAATCTAGGTAGATGCCTGGCATACCAGAAATCAAACAAAAGGAAAACAGATAAAAACAAAATCAATAACAATGACAAAGTCACCGCTCTATGGGGCTTACCTTCTAATGAAGATGGGCAGTCAAGATATGCTGCTGCTGCTGCTGCTGCTAAGTCACTTCAGTCATGTTCGACTCTGTGCGACCCCATAGATGGCAGCCCACTAGGCTCCTCTGTCCCTGGGATTCTCCAGGCAAGAACACTGGAGTGGGCTGCCATTTCCTTCTCCAATGCATGAAAGTGAAAAGTGAAAGTGAAGTTGCTCAGTCGTGTCAGACTCTTCCCGACCCCATGGACTGCAGCCTACCAGGCTCCTCCATCCATGGGATTTTCCAGGCAAGAGTACTGGAGTTGGGTGCCATTGCCTTCTCCAAGTCAAGATATGAGGAGGGGTAAATTCTATGGAAAAGAATGAAGCAGAGTAAGGCCACAGAGAGAGAAGGGAGTGGCTGGTTTCAGGCAGAGTGGTCTAGGTAGGCTCTCTGATGAGGAGATGTTGAACCAGAAGCCTGAACCAATGGGGTGAACAGGGAGCCTTGTACGTCTCCCAGAGAAGAAAGCCCAGGGAGATGGAACAGGCTTGGTGGGTTCAAGAAAAAGCACAATGACCAGTAGAGCAGGAGCAGAGAAAGCGGGTAGGAAGTGATAGGAGGGAGGACGGAGTGGGCAGGAACCCATCACGCATGGCCTGCAGGTCATGGGAAAGTGAATGGACTTCATCTTAGGTGGCATAGGAAGTCACTGGAGCCTTGAAAGCAGGTGATCCTTATTTCTACAGGCTGACTCTGGCTATTGAGAGGGTGACTTTAAACTGGACCCGAGAGTGATGCCGAGGCATTAGTCTAAGTTCCAGGAGGTGGTGATGCACCTCATGGAGAAAATGATGAATCAGATGAGCTTTGTTCCCGCACGAGTTACGGTGCCGCTGATGGCGAGCTCAGTGTTAATGAATCTACAGCATATATTACAGAGGCTCTGTTGAGCTAGAAACACGCACTGAACAAAGCTAGATGTTGACTGATGGATGAACACATCACGACCAGAAGCTCACAGAAACCTAACCCCATATTTCACCTGTGAGTGATGCGTTATTCAGTATTCATGCATTTAGTGTTTGCGCGACTTTATAGAATGTAACTCTCATGAATAAAGAGAATTGATTGTAAATGGATTCAGAATATATTTTGGAGGTGAAGGCAAGAGAGGAAATTCATTTGATATGGTTCTTCCACAAATGTTCCTTCCTTGGCAAACTCAGGAGGGGAGAGTTACTTAGTCCACTTTACAGGTGAGGAAATTGAGGCCCACAGTGTGAAATCACACTGCTAGTTCAGACAGATTCTAGGTATAGGCCAAACTCTAAACCCAGTCATCTCTTTCTCAATGTATTCATTTTCTAGGGCCGCCATAACAAATACCACATCATGGTGGCTTGAAGCAGGGGTCCCCGATCTCCAGGATCTAATGCCTGATGATCTGAGGTGAAGGTGATATAATAATAACAGAAATAAAATCCACAATAAATGTAATGTGCTTGAATCATTCCCAAACCATCCCCCAACCCCAGTCTGTGGAAAAGTAGTCTTCCATGAAACCTATCCCTGGTTCCTGAAAGGTTGGGGAACTGCTGGCTTAAACAACAGAAATGCATTTTTTTTCACAGTTCTGGAGGCTAGAAGTCCAAGGTCACGGTGATGGCTGGTTTGGTTTCTCCTGACACCGCTCTTCTTGTCTTGCAGGCAGCCCCCTTCAAGCTGTGTCCCCACATGCTCTCCCCTCAGTGCCTGTCCGTGCCTAGTGCTTCCTTTTATTTAAGTTATTTATTTTTAATTGGAGAATAGCTGGTTTACAATATTGTGTTGATTCTGCCATACATCAGCATGAATCAGTCATAGGTATGCATGTGTCCCCTCCCTCGCGACCCTCCCTCCCACCTCCCACCCCATCCCACCCCTCTAGGTTGTCACAGAGCCCCCAGGTTTGAGCTCCCTGGGTCATATAGCAGATTCCCATGGGCTATCTATTTTACACACGGTAGTGTATATGTCTCAATGCTACTCTCTCAATGCATCCCACCCTCTCCTTCCCCACCTGCGTTCACAAATCTGTTCTCTATGTCTGTATCTCCACTGCTGCCTTATAAATAGGTTCATCAGTACCCTCTTTCTAGATTCCATATATATGCATTAATGTATTCATTTTTCTCTTTCTGACTTACTTCACTCTGTATAATAGGGGAGGGAAGTGGGAGGGGGGATCGGGATGGGGCACACATGTAAATCCATGGCTGATTCATGTCAATGGATGGCAAAAACCACTACAATATTGTAAAGTAATTAGCCTCCCACTAATAAAAATAAGTGAAAAAAAAAAGGTTCTAGGTTCACCCACCTCATTAGAACCCACTCAAATGCGTTCCTTTCTATGGCTGAACAACATTCCGTTGTAAATATGTACCACATCTTCTTTATTCATTCATTTTTGGTGTCTCTCTGCCTCTAAATTTCCTCTTCTTGTAAGGACAGGGCCCACCCTACGGGCTTCATTTGAATCGAATCACCTCTTTAAAAACTCCTTCTTCACGTGGGGTCACATTCTGCAGGACTGGGGAATTAGGACTTCAATGTATATATTTCAGGGGGACACAATTCAGCTCATAGCACTCAGGAACAGCTATACCTACTCTTACTTTCTCTCTCCATCAATTTGTTAAATAAGAGCTCGCTGAGTCTTGTGGAGCTGGGGGGATGCAAGACTGTCCACTGTTCCCTGATGCTGTAAGTGGCACGTTTATCTCTTCACTGAGGTCACAATGGCAGCCTGAAGCCCCTAAGGAGGAAGGAACGGGCGGGAACAAGAAAGCCAAAAAGTCATCTTTGGTTCTCTGACCGCATTATCCTCTCCGTCTTTCCTCGCCGCAGGATTCTTTCTGCCATTTAATCAACTAAGCCCCAAATTACGAGAGAAAGGAAATCATCCCCGCGGGCCCTGGGCAGTCCCTGAGACCTTGTGGGATTTTACATAATTAAATAGAAGCCACGTTATTTCCTACCTGCTTGTCTCCGTTGAATATTGTATGCTGCCTCCTCACTACTGCTCCAGCTCCTATTTCAAATGGGAAACATGATTTAAGGGAGCAAAAATGTTTCTCCCTCCTTCTCTGCAGGCTTCCTGGGTGGCTCAGTGGTAAAGAATTCGCCTGCAATGCAGGAGACACAGGTTTCATCCTTGGGTTGGGAAGATCCCCAGAGAAGGGAATGGCAACCCACTCCAGTATCCTGGCCCAAGAAATCCCATGGACAGAGGAGCCTGGCGGGCTACAGTCCTTGGGGCCACAAAGAGTCTGACACGACTTAGAGACTAAACAGCAACAGCTCCTTCTCTGGATGGCTTCTCTGGCTTCTGACACCCACATCTCACTGCTTCTTAGCCCACCTAACCCGACACCTGGCCTCAAACTCACCTGGGAGGGAGGAGTACTGTGTCCGTCCACTGTGCTCAGGCTGAAGTATGGGCATTAAGAAAGCAGGCTACTTGGGCTGAAAGCCTGCCTTGGCAAAAGAGTTCACCTCTCCAAGCCTCTGTTGGTTCCTCTGCAAAATGGGTTTGAATTACTTTCTCGACTGGTTCACATGGAGATATAAAAAGCCCCACTGCTGCTCAGCACCTGTAAAGTCATGTACAATCTAGAAGTGCTACACGAGTATGATTATTATCAGTGTGTTTTGGAAGGAGCTCCCATCCCAGGTGGTGCTAATAGTAAAGAACCTGCCTGTCAATTAGAGAGACGCAGGTTCAATCCCTGGGTCAGGAAGATCCCCCTCTAGGAGGGCAGGGCCACCCACTCTGGTATCCTTGCCTGGAAAACCCCATGGACAGAGGAGCCTGGTGGGCTACAGTCCATGGGTCACAAAGAATCGGACACGACTGAGAGACGGGCATGCATTAATTTCCTACTTGGAAGGCGCTGGCTCCAAAGCCAGGAGCAGCAGCGGTGAGATGGAAGTTCTGACGATGCTGGGGGCGCAAGGCTGCCCCGCTCTGTCCCAGGCGTCCCTGGGGTTGCCTGCACATCCCTGACCTCACAGGCACTCCGGTGCAGACGGGGTGGAAAGAGTTTGTCACACACAGTCCATCTCACTCAGCGTCCTACAGGTTGATGCCTTCAGGGCCCCGGTAAAGAAGACGAAATAGATGAAGCCAGCCAGATGTTTCTCAGAAAATATGGAGTTGAGGGAGTGTGGGAATTAGAGGTTTTGCTTTCAAATTCCATGTCTTAGAAACACTGAGCGTGCTAACTAATGCACCCGACAGGCAGAATCTGACCCAGGGGAGTTCAGTTAAAACTCTGAAGTCAGTTTCGCTGCAGGAAGCGCGTGCTCTTTTCATCCACCGAGGCCACCTGGAGGTCACCTGCAGGCTGTGTCTCTCCTTCTGAGGGTGGTCTGAGCTCAAGTCAGAATGCTCACCCCCCAGTGTGCCTGGGTGTCAGTGTCCCTGGAGCAACCCCCCACCAGAGGAACAGAGCTGCGTGGAGCATCCTAGCTTGCTTATCCCACAAGGGGACACAACTGATGTTCTTTCAGAGGGTCCCCAGCAGGGCTGAACCCCACTTACCCACTGCAGGAATCTATCAGCTCAGTGATGCACTGTTTTTTGCTTTGCGTTTAAAAAAACAAAACACTGAAGTATAGTTGATTTACAATTTTGTGTTAATTTCTGCTGTATAGCAAAGTAACTCAATGTACATATATACATTCTTATTTATTGTTTTTCCTTTATGGTTTATTCCAGGATATATGAATATACTTCCCTGTGCTATACAGTAAGACCTTCTTCTCCATTCATTCTATATGTAAGAGTTTGCATCTATTAACCCCAGTTCCTATAACAGCTGCTTCCTGGAAGGGGGCGCTCAGTGGTAAAGAATCTGCCTGCCAATGCAGGAGATGCGAGTTCAATCGTTAGGTCAGGAAGATCCCATGGAGAAGGAAATGGCAACCCAATCCAGTACTCTTGCCTGGGTAATTCCTTGGACAGAGGAACCTGGAGGGTTACAGTCCATGGGGACACAGAGTCAGACACAACCTAGAAACTAAACAGCAACAAAACCTCTAACTCCAGACTCCCAATCCATCCCTCCCCAACCCCCTTCCCCTTTGGCAGCAAGTCTATTTTCCATGTCTGTGAGTCTGTCTCTGTTTCACAGATAAGGTCATCTGCGTCGTATTTCAGATTCTACATATATGTGACATCAAATAGCATTTGTCTTACTCTACACTGTTTGTTGGTTTTCTTCCTTCCCTGTCTCACTTCCTACTCTCATTGTGGTTCCTGGCATCTTGAGATAATGAACTATGTGCACCCAAATTCCCACCTCAGGATCGACTTCAAAGAGAACTCAAACTAAGACAGAACTTATTCACTGCTCTACAAGTAGACTGTGTGATACTCATGACAGCCAAACAGTCTGCTTCAACGGGCATACCTTTAGTCACGGGGAGTTCACTATGGTCAGAAGGAAAAAAGGAATGAAAACCAAGAAGTGAAACTGTTTGCAGGCCCTTTGGGAGATCTGACGATTCTCCAGGAGCCACTCAGCCCTTTCCCAGCCTCTGGCTCACCAGGGCTCAGACCTACTTGGTGTTGCCTGCATTGTGATGGATGTGGTATTAAATGCCAGAGTGGGACCTGATGCATTCTCTTCCAGGACTGATGGCCCTCGGGACAAGCTGTATATCAGGGTGATGACGGGGCACTGATGAAATGCTGCACTGTGGTCAACCCGACCCTTTCACTTAACTGCACCATTCACAGCGCTGAGCATCAGGGCAGTAACTCAGACCCAGAGAGGGAACTGGCATCGATCCACTGGTGGGAACCTCGGCTTCAGACATACCTAGAGACGTCAGGACATCTGAGATCAGCTGCTTTTTCTTCTCCTTATCAGGTCAGGGTTGAGGACTCATTCTGCATAAATATGGTAGGACTGACCTTGAATTAAAGTGCACCAGTTCCCACAAAAGCAGATAATCTTGTGGTAGAGATAATTCCATGGCAGGGACTCTCTGCACTCAATGATTTGGGAGACTTCCTCTTCTGGGTGCCCGAGAGGGTCACGTTTCTTCACACACGCCTCCTGCTGCAAGGTGGGGTCACGCAATTAGTTCCAGCCAATTGGTTGTAAGCAGAATGGATGCATATATCTTCTGGATCAAAGCATTTAATTGCTAGTGTGAAATCTTCCAATTTTTCTTCCTTGCTTTGGCGGTCGGGGAAACATGTGTGTGATGGAAATGCTCTAAGATGGAAGCAACCCGGAGCTCCACACCACCTCGTGAAGACGGCTGCCCAGGACAGCATGTAGTTTCAGTCTATGGTAAGAAACAGATCTTTGTTGTGCAGAAGTCACTGAGATTTCGGTGTTGTTTGTCACTGCAGTGTGACCTAGACTGACACAGAAGTCTAATCAATCTAGTATCAGCCACCACTATTTATAAGCAGTTACTAAATTTCAGAGACTCTGCTAACATGTCCATGGACCTGATATTTAAATCCCACACTAACCCTGTGAAAGAAGATTTGGGATTTCCCAAGGGTCAAATATCCAAGATATGATCACTGAGGGAATTCTCATCTCCACGCTGATCTTACTCCAAGGACTGATAATGTTCTTACTCTTAAACATGGTGAGGGGGGAACCCACAGAGAGAAGAACTTTAACACTATATGAAAAAAATCAGAAAATTCTGTATATAAGATGAATCAGGTTACTTTCACATACATACAAGATAAAGTGAGACAGAGTCAGAAAGAAAGAATGGAAGTGAACCACAATATATAGAGCTGAAATCTTTAATGGGTGGCTTTATGGGAGATTTCTATTTTATTTTTATATGCTTCTATAATCTTTTAGGTCTTCTACAATGAGTAAATATTATTTTATTGTCAGAAAAAAAGTGCATTTTTAAAAAGCAGGAAGGACAGTATCCAGAATAGAATGTGAATTATCGATGTCCAAAACACCTGTGACTCAAGAAGACTCAGGGGTGAATGAGAACAAATGCTCATTAAGCCCCTCCTACGTGTCTCACATTTTTGTATGTTATGGCATTTAATTCTTCCAATGATCCTGAGAAATGAGAATTAATTTTCCCAATTTGCAGATTAAAAAGCTGGGATTCAGAGAGGTCAAGTGACTGACCTAAGGTCTCACAGCTGTGACATGAAAGAACCAGGATTTTGGATGCAAAATTCATGTTCTTTTTACTACCCCGTGCCTGCTGTGATTAGCACCGCCTTGGCAATAGTTCGTAGCTTGGTTTTAATCTTATATTATTCCACTTGTATGAATGTAGGGATGTCCAAACCACATTTTATCCCAAACCAGAGCCACACCTTCCTGTGAGGTTTCCCTCAAGAAACAAAGGCAAATAAGAATCAAGATATGACAGCACTGCTTATCTACATCCATGATCTTAGGGGTTTGTGGAAAGGTACATGCTGCATGCTAAGTCATTTCAGTTGTGTCCAACCCTTTGTGACCCTTCGGACTGTAGCCCGCCAGTCTCCTCTGTCCATGGGATTCTCCAGGCAAGAATACTGGAGTGGGTTGCCATGCCCTCCTCCAGCAGATCCTCTCCACCCAGGGATTGAGCCCACATCTTTTATGTCTCCTGCATTGGCAGGCAGGTTCCCCACCACTAGCACCACCTTGGAAGCCCATAAATATTGTTTAAGTAATAATAATAATATGTAATAATAATAATGGAAATGTACCCTAGGGAAAGGCAGGTGCTGTGTGACACTGTTTAGAATGGTGTCTGGCACAAGGAATGCTCTCGAGCACTGGCAGCTGCTGCTAACTTAAGGCAGCGGGGCTTCCTCTGCCCGCTGCCCCGGCTTCCCCGGCAGCAGCTGCTACTGACTCCATTGGAGCCTGAGTTTGCTGTCACACTCAGTTTCTTCCCTACAGCCTCCCGGAGCTTCCCCCGTGGAGCTTGCTATCTCTGGAGCCACAGGTTCCCGTCTCATCCTGCCCATCTCATTAAAAGGGTCCTGGCTTAAATGAGAGGGGGTCCTCCCACCAGTTCTTATAACCCCTGAACTAGGCTTCCCTAAAAAGAAAAGGAGTTTTCATCTAAGAGCCACTGGATCCAAAGAGTAGAATTCAGAGTGTGAATGAATATCAGTGTCCCCATCCCCAGGCAACTGGAACATGAAGAAGGACCCATGAGCTGGGGCTGAGAGAGTGACCTGGAGGGGCTGCCAGAGAATGAGACTCAGGGACATCTTGGAAACCCAGTGGTCACAATCTCTGGATCTTCTTATCCATCCTTTTTCCTTATCCTGGCTGGATACTGGATGAAAACCTCTGTGTTCTTCCAGGCTCAGGCAGCTGCCCTTTCTCTCCTTGGGGTATCCTTCTGCCTCCCTTTCCCTCATCAGTTCACCCTGTTGTGGCCATCCTGTTCCCTCATCCTGTTCCCTCATCAGTTCACCCTGTTGATGTCCCCTTGAAGGCTAGGAAAGTCCTCTGGGCTCCTCTAGTTCTTGAACCAACAGACGGAGCTAAGAGTCCCATGCTCTTTGTTTCCCCAAACAGCGCGGAGCGGGACAAATATGGAACAGAAAATCATTGCCTCCTATATTCCAAGACAGAAAGGGCCTGGGTAGTTGAAAGAGAGGCCTGAGCATACCAATAAAACATTACAGGCACCCGACACTGTCTATAGTCACAGCCATAGAAATATAAATACAGATATAGACATGAACAAATATTAATACATGTGTATGTGTGTTTGCTTAATTTAGAACTAGGAGGTACAGACAGGACTAGATGAAGCAATTCTAGTAGATAACTTGTACTTTTCAACATTTTCAACATATGCTGAGCTCTATGCTAGGCATCTCCCATCCCCTCATGGAAAACCCTGCAGGGCTGAGAGCATGTAGTCATAGCCCATATTACAGGTTGGGAAAAACTGACTCAGAGAAGTTGAGGAGGTTGGCCAAGGACACACGGGTGGTACACTGACTTCCTAAGTCGTGGTGTTTAGAGCGAAATGAGTATCTGCCACTCAAAAATGGCAGTGTGTTTGCCGTAGCACCACGGAGTAGCCGCACAGCTGTTTGATATTTGCATATCTTTAAATCTTGCTCTAAATGGTATCATTTCTTTTAAAGAGACTAAACGACTATGAATAATTAGCAATTAATAATTATTATGCCTCATTAATTTAATAAAGGATTATGTCTTTATAGAAAATGCAGAGCTCATTGGAAAAGAAAGTTAACCCGTGCTATTTAGGCTTCCAAGGAGAAAATCTGCCCATTTAGATGAGATGCTCAGAGTCCAGAAAACTCTGCTCACCTGGGGCCAGGTTACCCAGGCTGCTCACCTATGATCAAATGGGAGCTGCAGAGCTGGCCTTGTGAACCCAAACCAATGAAGAGCCCTGTCATTAACCAAACAGAAATCTCAGGACACAAAACAAAATAAGCAGGACCGTGACCAGCCCGCCAGGGCTGCGTGGCCTGTGACCCAGAATGTGGGGAACGTGGGCAGGGCGGCAATCTCAGCAACAATTTGCAGAACCGCCACTTTGCAAAGATAAATATAGATCAGGCAGCCCTTTTGGCTAGGGAGAAGGAGGACGGGGATAAAATGTCACCCAAGTGCTAATCCAGGGTCACAAGTTTCACGGTAAGCAGGTCCACCCGCTGCTCTCCACTCCACAGCCCCTGGTCTCATCCTCTGACCTTGATGATTGCAGCGTCTTCCTAGATGATCTCCCCGCCTCTGGTCTTGCTCCCCTGCAATCCTAATGGCGGCCAGAGTGAATCTGTCAAAAGAAAAATCTGATCCTACTGCTCCCCTGCTTCCAGCTCATGTGTTGGTTTCCCACTGCCCTTGGGATAAAGCCCAGAGGGACTTGGGGCTCTCCTTGCCACCCCAGGATCTTTTCGTCCATCCTTTTTCCTTATCCTGGCTGGATACTGGATGAAAACCTCCGTGTTCTTCCAGGCTCAGGCAAATGCCCTTTCTCTC
The DNA here is from genome assembly GCF_963930625.1 of Muntiacus reevesi. Classification (NCBI taxonomy): domain Eukaryota; kingdom Metazoa; phylum Chordata; class Mammalia; order Artiodactyla; family Cervidae; genus Muntiacus; species Muntiacus reevesi. The sequence continues at coordinate 202,670,205 of NC_089250.1, forward strand.
CTTTCTCTCTGCCTCCCTTTCCTTCATCAATTCACCTTGTTGTGGTCACCATGTCTCCACTTGATGTCCCCTTGAAGGCTAGGAAAATCCTCTGGGCTCCTATAAATCCCGGATGCTACTCAAGTGTACCTGCAACAGCACTAGTTCATAAGGTGACAGTCATGAGGGTGAGATCTGAAGGCCCAGGGGATGGTAGCTCCAGCATCTGTAGATGGACTGTATGAACCACTGTACGCACAGCGTGAAGGGTAGACCCAGCCTGGAACAGAGGCCCAGGAAATAGTTATAAGAAACCTGGAGCAACTCCTAGTTTCTCATAGGTCAGCATCTTCTGGGGACCCACCCCTGCCTGCTTCATCCCATCTTCACAGCATCACCTCTGTCAGAGTCTCTGGCCAGGAGCCTTCCTCTCTTCATTCTTGCTTGGTCAGGAGGCTTAGCCATGCCTCTTGGACCAGGAGTCTCAGCTCAGCCATTGGGCATGAATCCTTTGGCGTGTAAGCACAAAAGATGATGGTGTCCTGATTACTAGTGTGGACACTGGAGTTAGACTTCAATCTGAATTCTGACTCTGCATCTTTCTGTGCTTTTGGACAAAGTCGCTTAAGCCCTGAGTTCCCATTTCCTCGTTAGTAGAATGGGTATAACAGTAACACTAGTATTCCATGGTTTTGTAATGCTTGCAAAGCACATAGTTAAGTACCTGATTCTCCCAGGTGGCGCTAGTGGTAAAGAACCTACCTGCCAATGCAGGAGACATAAGAGACATGGGTTTGATTCCTGGGTTGGGAAGATTCACTGGAGAAGGACATGGCAACCCACCCCAGTATTCCTGCCTGGAGAATTCCATGGACAGAGGAGCCTAGTGGGCCATGGTCCATGGGGTCACAAAGAGTCGGGCACAACTGAAGCAACTTAGCAGACAAGTACCTGATTAAACACCTGATATGTATAGGCTTTTATTGTGATGGTTTTGGTGTCTTGGTGGAGACCATGGCCAGACTAGACCTAAGGGCCCAGATGGCCCACCATTACACCTGATAATGCCACGATTTCAAACGAGCACTTATAAACAGACACCAAACCCCAGAAGGGCAGATGCTCTCTTGTCTAGTGCGCTGTGAGGAATCTGATACCCAGAAAATGTCACGGGTTTCTGCCCAGGATCACAGATGCAGAAAATGGCAGAGCCAAAATCAGACCTATATTCGTCTGACCCCACAGCCTTTACACTGTCCTAAGCTTTTCCTGGGGCTTCCCTGGTGGCTCAGAGGGTAAAGAATCTGACTGCAATGCTGGAGACCTGGGTTTGATTCCTGGGTTGGGAGGATACCCTGGAGAAGGGATAGGCTAGCACTCCAGTATTCCTGCCTGGAGAACTCCATGGACAGAGGACACTGACAGACTATAGTCCATGGGGTTACAAAGAGTCAGGCAGGACTGAGCTGCTGAGCATGCGTGCATGCAAGCTTTTCCTATAGCCCTCTCTTTGATACACTTCATGAAGATTTTCTCTCTCTCTCTCTCAGCAATATCTCCTCTTTTTTCCTGTGCTTGTGCTCCACTCTCTGCAAAAGCACCCCCTCTTTGGGATGCTTTCCCTGACTTCCTCGGACTGAGTCACATCTGCCACTTTTATGCTTATCTCCATCCTGGCCATATCAGTCAGGATAGGCTGAGCTATGCTGCTGTAACAAACAACCCAAGATCCTGGGAGCCTAAACGATGATGTTTAATCTGTCTCACATACTACTTGGCCACCTGGGGTTGCCAGCCTCACTCCCGTGCCCCAGTGAACCAAGCAGCGTCTAGCTAGAACATTCACAGGCATCAAGGCAAGAGTAACAAGGATCACTGTGTGGGGACTGGCATGAAAATGCTCATAAGACTGAACTTAAGTAATTAGCTCACAGCTTAGTGTTTAAAGCAATAGATTAGACTTCAAGGGGGCAGGATGCATAGCCCTCATGTACAGCCATCCTATTGGTAAGTCACACAGAGTCCACCATCAGAACTCCCCTCACATTATAACATGGGAATCTGCTATCTTCTCCACTGTGAGCTTCTCCAGGCTTTGGTTTTATCCACAGGCTTTTCCTTGCCCAGTTTCTATACCAAATAGAGACCCACAATCTGCATGTTGAATAGACACATAGAGAGATGCCCGAATGCAGTCCAGACAAGAGCCCTTTCTCCATCCTGACTCCTCTTAGCACCTTTACCACCTCCTATTGTGCAGAGGAAGCTCATTTGTGTAAGGACTCCTTGTCCACAAAAATGCCAGGCTTATTCTCCAGTGCAGGGCCTTTGCGCATGCTGTCCCTTCTTCAGGGAACATGCTCCCTGAAATCTCTGTACATGGGAGATGCCTTCCTGGACCACCTCATTTAAAAGAGTTCTTCAGCCACAGCTCACCGTATCCTCACATTCTGTTTCATTTTCTGCATAGACATTCTTGCTGTATTATACTGTGCCCATGTATGTGCTAAGTCGCTTCAGTCATGTCCACTTCTTTGCAATACTATGGACTGTAGCCCACCAGGTTCTTTTGTCCATGGAATTCTCCAGGCAAGACTACTGGAGTGGATTGTCATGCCCTCCAACCCAGGGATCAAACCCATGTCTCTTATGTCTCCTGCATTAGCAGATGGGTTTTTTGTTGTTTTTTTTTTTTACCACTAGTGCTACCTGCAAAGCCATTACATTGTTGATTTGCTTCCTTACTGTTTGTCTTCCTGATGAAAATATGGCTGCATGAGGCTGGACCCTTGCCCATGATGTTTATGGCTCTATTCCTAAAGCTGGCATAACATTTTAAATTAGTCAACAGACACTAAATATACATTTGTTGAATTGATGAATATGTGAATGAATAAATAAATATGTAAATACACAGCTTATTGCCACAGTATGGAGAGTAAACTACCAAAAAATAATCTCTACCTACTATAGAAAATAATGTCTAGAGAAATATAAGGCATGAGTTCTAGTTTCCCTGAATTTTTTTTTAAGATCCTCAACCCTTCAGAATCAGCCCTATGTCCTTCTAAAATGTAAGATGACAAGCAAAATGATTGCAAATTAAATGTTTAATTAATGTTTATTATTGCTACCATATTAGTTTGCAGTCAAATTTATGACCCGATAGATTTGCCGTCTTTATGAATGACAGGTTAATGTCTTGGCACCAAAGCCTTTGGCATAAGCAGGGAGTTCACTGCATTTCTGCCATCATCCAGTCCATCTCCTCATGAGGGAGGCAACTCTTCAAACTGAGAGACATACGACCCCTCACTCTTTCATCCTGTAAAACCTGATTAACCTATCACACTCCAAATTATGCCAGGCTCGGCAATGAGCAGACAGGGAATGAGTGAATACACACATGAATTTATTCATTTATCAGACATTAATTTTTGTCTCCAGCATGTAGGAAGTGTTGGTTAGGTGGTGAATAAAGCAGAAATAAAAATTTAAAGTGTAGGTCTGGTTCAGACTCTACTTGTTCAATCACTGAGTCGTGCCCAGTACTTTGTGACCTCATGGACTTCAGCATGCCAGTCTTTTCTCTGTTCTTCACTATCTCCCGGAGTTTGCTCAAACTCATGTCCATTGAGTCGTTGATGCCATCCAACCATCTCATCCTCTGCCACCCCCTTCTCCTCCTGCCCTCAATCTTTTCCAGCATCAGAGTCTTTTCCATGAGTCAACTGTTTGCATCAGGTGGCCCAAGGACTGGAGTTTCAGCTTCAGCATCAGTCCTTTCAATGAATATTAAGGATTGATTTCCTTTAAGATTGACAGTCCAAGGGACTGTCAAGAGTCTTCTCCAGCACCATAATTCAAAAGCATCAGTTCTTCGGTGTTCAGCCTTCTTTATGGTCCAACTCTCACATCTGTACACAACTACTGGAAAAAACCATAACTTGGACTATACGGACCTTTGTCAACAAAGTGATGTCTCTGCTTTTTAATAGCTGTCTAGGTTTGTCATAGCTTTTCTTCCAAGGAAGAAGCGTCTTTAAATTTCGTGACTGCAGTCAGACTCCAGAACCTCACCTTAAGTTCACAGTGAGTAAGCAACTGTGGCAGATTTGACCATGCTAACTAAGGACACTTTTGAGGCTTTTGCTCAGACATACTGATCTCAAAGCCTACATTCCCCCTCATTTCTGTCATTCCTCACCCCCTGCATTTCATCTGTCAGCAAGAGCTGATGGCTCTGCCTCTGAAATATACCCAGAATCCATCTAGTCCATCTCCTGTTCTACCCCAGTCTCCTCCACCCTCATCTCTCATCTGAAAGTTTGCAACTCCTTGCTTTCCCTCTGCTCTTAAATAAAGTCAAATCTCTTGTTATAACCCATAGCCCTGCTTGCCAATTTCATCCTCATCTCCCCACAATCCCAAGTTCACCATCCTTTCTCCTCACACTGGAAGGTGGTGCCAGGCAATGCCCCCTGAGGCCCTGCAGGTGCCAACCCCTCTTTTGGAGCTGCCCTGTCCCCGCCCTGAGCCATTACACTCTGGTCCTGTGATGGGAGTAGCATCCCTGATGATCTCTGACTTGTTTTCAGGGCCATTTTTCCATTGTCTTAGAGAACAGCTCCCAGCTTCTGTAGAGATGGCTGAATCCTACTAACCTCCCTATCAAGCAGTCCTTGGCCACACACTCAGTTCTTTCCACCAAGCTTTCTCATTTTTTTTTTACCATTTATTTTTATCAGTTGGAGGCTAATTACTTTACAATATTGTAGTGGTTTTTGTCATACATTGACATGAATCAGCCATGGATTTACATATATTCCCCATCCCGATCCCCCCTCCCACCTCCCTCTCCACCCGATCCGTCTGGGTCTTCCCATTGCACCAGGCCAGAGCACTTGTCTCATTCACCAGCCCAGGTTGGAAGCTTTCTCATTTTTGACAACAGGGATAGGGTGAGAACTTCCACATCTTTTAGTTCTGTTTCCTTTTTTGCTTAAGAAATCCATCTTTATTTTTCTCTCCTCACGTTTTACAAAACGCAGTCAGGAGGAGCCAAGCCACACCTTCAATACTTTGCTTAGAAATTTCTTCAACTAAATATCTAATTTCATAACTCGTAAGTTTTTCCTTCTGCCAAACACTAGAACAACTCAGCCATGTTCTTCGCCATTTTATAATGAGGATAATCATTCTTCTGGTTTCCAGTAACAGGTTACTTATTTCCATCTGTTGCTGTTGTTGTTTAGTGGCTGTCATATCCAACTCTTTGCATGTAAGACCTCATCGAAATGGCCTTTATCTCCATATTTCTACCAATTTTTTTTAGGATTACTTAGGTATTCTCTGGGCTTCCCTGGTGGCTCAGATAGTAAAGAATTCTCCTGCAAAGAAGGAGACCTGGGTTTGGCCCCTGGGCCAGGGAGATCCCCTGGAGAAGGGAATAGCTACCTATTCCGGTATTCTTGCCTGGAAAATCCCATGGACAGAGGAGACTGGTACACATGCACATAGGTTTTCACTACAGCTTGCCTGTTTTATTTGAGCTCCTGTAAGAACTGCTCTGTATGGTCCGTTTATAGCAATGTAGACTTTTTCAAGAATGCAACTCAAAGTTCTTCTAGCCTCTACCTGCCACTCACAAAACCACTTCCACTTTCTTAGATATTCGTTGCGACAACACTACTCCAAAGACCAATTTCTATCTTAGTCTGTTCGGGCTGTTATAATTTTTTTAAATCCTAAAAAAATAAATTAAGTGACTTAAACAAACAAGCAAACAAAGCACCCATTTATTTCCCACAGTTTTAGAAGCTGGGAAGTTCAAGGGTTTTGGACTTCCAGCAGGCTCAATGTCTTGTGAGAGCCTACTGTCAGGTTTGTAAACAGCCGTCTTTCTACTATGAACTCACGGAAAAGGTGAGGGAGTTCTCTAGTGTCCCCTTTATGAAGGCACTAATGTCATTCATGGGGGCTCCATCCTTATGACCTAATGATCTCCCAAAAGCACCACTCCCAAATACTGTCACATGGAGGATTAGGATTCAACATATGAATTTTAGAGGGACACAGACATTCAGTCTTTAGCAGCTGGGAAGGGACAGACATCCTTGACCTGACCTGGTCAGGCCATTGCAGCCAGAGACCATCCACTAGAGCTGGATCTTCCAAGGCCAGAGGAGTAGTGAAAATCTTCCAAGGGTACAGAGAGTAGGCAACTCTGGGCAGGCTGAGGGTGCATGGGGGAGAAGAGGCTGGCTGGAGGACATTCTCTCTAAAGACTGGGCAGAGGGCTGTCACATACCAAGACATTTTCTCATTGCTGGATACTCAACTAAGTAACTCCCCATGTTATCCCATCCAATTATCCTCCATTCCCTGATTTCAAGCTATACTACAAAGCTATAGTAATTAAAACAATACAATATTGACTTAAAAATAGACATTTAGAAAGTGGAACAGAATGCAGAGCTCAGAAGTAAACCACAATATACAGGTTAATCAGTATATGACAAGGCAACCAAGAACGTTAAATGGCAAAAAGACAGTCTCTTCCAAAATGGTGTTGGAGGGTGTTATCTGTCAGTCCAGTGGCCAAGACTCTGTGCTGTCAATGCAGGGGGCTCAGGTTTGATCCCTGGTCAGGGAATTAGATCCCATACTGAGTTCATATGCTGCAACTGGAGATCCTGTCTGCTGCAATGAAGATCTAAGATCCCAAGTGCCACAACTAAGACCCAAGGGAGCGAAATGAATATTTTTAAAATAAATATATTTTAAAAATCTATTTTAAAAAAACTATATTGCAGAAATTAAACTTTAAAAAACAAACCAACAAAATCGTGTTGGAAACACTGGATAACTACATGCAAAAAAATGAAACTGGGTCCCTATCTTACTTCACTTGTAAAAATAACTCAATACATTAAAGACATAAGCATAAGGCCTGATTCCTAGAAGAAATCTAGGAGCTTGATAAAACTCCTAGAAGGAAACAGAGAGGAACTTCTTGACATTGGTCTTGGCAATGATTTTTAAGATATAACATCAAGAGCACAGCAACGAAAACCAAAATCAAGTGGGACTATATCAAACTACTAATAAAAAGCTTCTGCATAGGGAAGGAAATCATCAACAAAATAAAAAGGCAACCTACAGAATGGTAGAAAATAACTGCAAACCATATGTCATATGGGGCCCCCCTGGTGGCTCAGTGGCAAAGAATCCACCTGTCAATGTCAGAGACGCAGTTTCCATCCCCAGGTTGGGAAGATCCCCTGGGAAAGGAAATGGCAACCCACCCTAATGTTATTGTCTGGGGAGTCCCATCAACAGAAGTGGGAGTCTGCTGGGCTTCTGTCCATGGGGGTCACAAAAGAGTTGGACAAGACTTAGCAAGTGAACAATAGCAGCAATATCAGATAAGGTGTTAACATCCACAATACATAAGAGCTCATATAACCCAAAAACAACAACAACAAAACAACTCAATGAAAAAAACACAGAGGAACTAAACAGACACTTTTCCAAAGAAGACATCCAAGTTGCCAACAGATATATAAAAAGATGTCCAACATCACTAATCATCATGGAAATGCAAACCGAAATAACAAGCCTCACACCTGTTAGAACAGATATCATCAAGAAGACAAATGACAACAAGTATTGGCAAGAATATGGAGATAAGGGAAGCTTGTGCACTGTTGGTAGGAATGTAAATTGGTACAGCCATTATGGAAAAATGTATGGAGGTCCCTTAAGAAATTAAACATAGAGCTTCCATATGATCCAGCAATTCTACTTCTGGCTCTTTATCCAAAGGAAATGAAATCAGTATCTGAAAGAGACATCTGCCCCCCCCATGTTCATTGCAGCATTATTTATAATACCCAGGATGTGAAAACAACCTAAGTGTCCATAAATGGATGAATAGATTAAGAAAATGGGATATATGGTATAGATACATATAAATTATTGATATGTGATTTCTATAGATCATGTATCTAATGAGATATTTTTATTTGTTTATTGCCTGTGCTGAGTCTTCGTTGCTGCATGGGCTTTCTCTGGCTGTGGCAATTGGGGGCTACTCTCTACTTGGGGTGCATGGGCTTCTCACTGTGGTCCCTTCTCTTGTTGCAGAGCATGGGCTCTAGGGCACACAAGCTTCAGTAGTTGTGGCTCTTCATCTCTAGAGTGAAGGTTCATAGTTGTGGTGTAGGCACTTAGTTAGTTGTTAGTTAGTTAGTTAGGCACTTAGTTAGTTAGTTAGTTGCCCTGTGGCATGTGAAATTTTCCTGCACCAGGGATTGAACCCGTGTCCCCTGAATTGGTAGGCAGATTTTTAAGCATTGGACCATGAGGGAAGTCCTAATGGGATATTATTAAGCCTTAAAAAAAAGAAAAGAAAAAAGAAATCCTGCCATTGTGACAATATGAATAAACCTAGAGGACAAGATGCTAAACGAAATAAACTAGACACAGAAAGTCAGGCGCTTCATGATCTCACTTATATGTGGAGACTGAAAAAGTCAAACTCAGAAAAGCAGAGAGTAGAATGCTGGTCGCAGGATCTAGGAGGTGGCAGACATGGAGAGATGTTGGTCAAGGTTTACCAAGGTTTGGTTATGCAGAATGATTTCATTCTAGAGAGCTGATATATACATGGCAGCTGCAGTTAATAGTGTTGTATTGCATATTTGAAACTTGCTTAGAGAGTTAGTTACCTTATGTTCTCACCACAGACATTCACCTATGTGAGGTGATAGATATGTTAATTAGTTTAATTATGGTAATCATTTCACAGTGTGTACATATATCAAAGCATCATGTTTTGCTGCCCTGCACAGACATAAAGAACAGTCTTCAGGACACAGCGGAAGAAGGAGAGGGTGGGATGCTTTGAGAGAACAGCATTGAAACATATACATTACCATATGCAAGATAGATAGCCAGTGGGATTCTGATGTATGATGCAGGGAACCCAAATCCAGTGCTCTGTTGACAACCTGGAGAGATGGGGGGGGGAGATGGGAGGGGGGCTTAGGATGGAGGGGACACATGTATGCCTATGGCTGATTCATGTTAAAGTATGGCAAAAGCCATCACAATATTGCAAAGTAATTTTCTTCTAACTTAAATAAATTTTAAGAAATCATGCTGTACATCTTAAAATCATACAATTTTTATTTGTTAATTACCTCAATAAAGTTGGAAAAATTAAAATTTTAATTCTTTAAAAAATTGTGACATTAAAAAAAGAGCTGAAACTGTGAAACTCTTAGAAGAAAATATAGAAGTAATCATGGCTTTTTTTAGGCAACATTTTCCTAGATGACAGCAAAATCACAGGTAATAAAAAGAATAAATTGGCCTACATTAAAATTAAACTTTTGTGCTGCAAATGATGCCACCAAGAAGGTGAAAACGTAGCCCACAAAATGGGAGAAAATATTTGAAATTTATACAACTGATAAGGAACTTATATCCAGAATATATAAAATATTCTTACAACTCAATTAATAAAAAGACCAATGACTCAGTTAAAATTGGGCCAAAGATTTGAATAGCCACTTCTTCAGAGAAGATACACAAATGGCCAATAAGCACATGGAAAGATGCATAATGTCATTGGCCATCAGAAAAATGCAATTCAAAGCCACAGGATACCACTTCACAGGCACTAGGATGACTGCAACTAAAAAGATGGACAATAGCAAGTGTCGCAAGGATGCAGAGCTATGGGAACCCACACACATTGCTTGTAAAATGGTGTAGTGCTTGGAACACCCTAGTAATTCCTCAAAGCATTAAACATATACTTTCTTTATGACTGAGCAATTCTACCCAAAAGTTTGAGAAATGAAATACACAAAGAATTGTACACTAACATTCAAGTTAACATATTACGGCATTATTCATAATAGTCGAAAGAGAGAAACAACCAAAATGTCCATCAAATAATTAATGGGTAAAATAAAATTTGGTATACCCATGCAATGGAGAAATTATTTGCCAATAAAAAGAAATGAAGTAGTAACACATGTGACGACACTGATGACTCAACACATTCAGTTCAGTTCAGTCGCTCAGTCGTGTCTGACTCTTTGCGACCCCATGAATCGCAGCACACCAGGCCTCCCTGTCCATCACCAACCCCCGGAATTTACTCAAACTCATGCCCATTGAGTCGGTGATGCCATCCAACCATCTCATTCTCTGTCGTCCCCTTCTCCTCCTGCCCCCAATCCCTGCCAGCATCAAGGTCTTTTCCAATGAGTCAACTCTTTGCATGAGGTGGCCAAAGTATTGGAGTTTCATTAGGACAAGTGAAAGAAGCCACAAACAAAAGATTACCATTTCGTATAATTCCTTTTGTATGAAATTTTCAAAATAGGCAAATTATACACACAGAAACTAAATTAGTATTTGCCTAGGGCTGAAAGAAGGGCAAGGGAGGTGTGGAATGGTCCCTGACTACTAGTAGGTATGAGGCATATTTTAGAGGAGATGAAAATCTCCTATCATTACAGTGGTTGCACAACCCTATGAATATACTAAAAAACATTCCATCATTCACTTTACATGGGTGAATTTTGCAATATATAAATTACATCTTCATAAAATGCTTTTTAAGAAATGTTAAAACCCCATTCCCAGACCCAATTAAGCCCTAGCCGGTTTAGGCATAGGAATCTTGGTTCTCTGTCCTAGATAACTAAGTCTTTGCAGACTAAGATGAAAAGTTAGAGTGTAAAGATGTGAGATCTCACTACCCCATCAAGCAACCCTTGTAATAGCCTCAGTTTCCTCATCTGATTGGTTGATCCTATCTTGATGTATTGTTGGGAAACGACCTGTGTATGAAATGCTCAGTGCCAAGCACAGAACAGAGCACATCTTAGCAAATAATCAGTATCATGATTATCAGTGCACTCAAAGTGTTGTTGTAAAGATTAAAGGATCAATGCCACTCAGGTGCTAAGGATTTGTTTTGGGACGACTCATGGGAGGAGGGGTTTAAACACCTGCATCGGCCTGCTCAGTGGCTCCTGGGGACTTTGACTCCACTGACACCTCACTGACCTCCTTGACCTCCATGGTAGACTCATTCTGGTCATCTGGGCCTGAAAAGCCAGGCCTGAGCCATAATGGCCTCCAAATGCCACGCCACCACCCTCCTGAGCTGTGCCTGCCTGCAGTGCCGGGGCACCTTGGTGCAGCCATCAGGGTTTGCATCCCGCAGAAGCACCCAACAGTGGATGTCACCCTGCTACCTGCTAGAACGAGTGTGTCAAGGACCTGCATGACACACACCTTGGCCTCTTCCCCAGGTCCACCAACTCCAAGACCAAGGGGGCCACTGGCAGCTTCAAATTACTTCCTGAGCACAGAGGAAAAATGCAGCCCAAGAAGATGCCCACTCTGATGACTCCCAGGAGACTCAGTGAAGCTGAGGAGAAGAGTCCTAAGAAAACAAGTGAGGCCAAGAAGGACCCTTCCAACCAGTGAGGTTAAAAGGCGACCCAAGAAGCCAGGAGAGGTGAGGGCACTTTCTTCCAAACCATGTTTGTCCAAGGAGAAGGCCCCCAGGAAAGGCAGCCAGATCAAAGACCAGGTAAGGTCAGGAAGGCCTCCCCACAGCCTGAGGACCCTCCCAGTGCAAACAACCTGGCAGGAAGTCAAGGGTCGAAGGCAGAAGGAGTAGCCAAGATGCCAAGGCCCACAGAACAACAAAAGCTGAGAGTTCAAAACTCATGGTCACCCAGGGCAATGGTGTTGCTTCTCCAGACAAAAGAGAGGGAAACCAAGGTTCCTGAAGAGGTCACTGTCCAGGCAGTAGGGGAGGGGCTGAGAGCCAAACCCACCGCTTCTTATAAAGTTAGCGGGTCCAAGTCAATGTTTGCATCACTGGCCAGGAAGACAGAGACCTTCCAGGATTCAAGAAGACCTGGAATGCCCAACAAAACTTCATCATCCAATGTGTCCAGTAAGAACTGAAAGCCAAGAGCTAGAGGCCAAGGTGGAGAGTGGTTGAGATTCTGCTCAAATTTTTATTCTCTAACAAAATATCATTCTACTTATTTTATTTTACCTATTTATCAGTTAAGGCTTCATTCCCCCAACAAACATGGTGCTTAAGATACACCTTATGAATGAATGAATGAGTGGATGAACTAATGAATGAAGAACAGGCTACTCAGAGCAGCTTGACTCCTCTCGAAAACAGGTCTTATGTATCGAAATGCTGAACAACATGAAAAATAACTCCTGAAAAAGGAAACCCTAGAGAGATGGATATTTTAAGTTTCGAGAGTCTGTCTTATAAAAATGAATAGGAATCCACCCCATGTCTATTTCCAAAACAAAAGCATGGTTCTGCTTCACCATAAGCCTTTCCCACATGATATGATGGAGCTACTAGAAGTGCCAACATGTAGAAAAAAAAATAATGAGACAAGAATTGGAAAATAGTGAATGCCTACAGGAGCCAAGAGCAGAGAAGCAGGTCAGATGCACCAGAGAGAAGAGTGGTGAGACCTGGAGCCAAATGGGCATGTGTCCCAAGTAAAGTACTAGCTGTCATTCTTGTAGACCCAGTCACTGCTGCTATAAGGAACTGGGGACTCAGCATTGCCAGATCCTAAGTGTGAGCAAATGAGTGAGTGCAAATTGTTAAGCCCTGTCTGACTCTGTGACCCCATGGATTATAGCCCTCCAGGCGTCTCTCCATGGGATTCGCCAGGCAAAAATACTGGAGTGGGTTGCCATTCCTTTCTCCAGGGGATCTTGCCAACCCAGCAATCGAACCCGGGTCTCCTATATTGCAGGCAAATTCTTTCCCTCCTAAGCCACCAGGGAAGCCCAGATTTAAACGTAGATTTTTCCAAATCTTAAAATAGTCAACAGGGTACATCCCGTGAGATTCCATCTACATGAAGTCAAGAAAGCAGAACCTTGTAGAGAGTGAGCAGAGGAAGTGTGAGGCGCTGGTCCTGTCCTGTTTCTTCCTCGGGGCTGGTTGCACCATTGAGCTCACTTTGTGTGAACCCACGGAGCTGGACCCCTGCGACATGTGCCCCTTTCTGTATCTGTCTTATACTTTCAAGGAAGTTTCACTTTTTTAAATCATGGAAACAGAAAGTCAGACTCTGCGTCAGATACATACAACTCTTAGGTCACCAGTTGGCCAGTGTGAGGCATATGCTGTGAGCCTTTGATGACTCATTCTTGCCATTGAGCTGTCTGGGACTGCAAGTCTGCTCTTTTGCGTGCTAGGTCCTCCTAGGAGTTATACCCAGGGTAGGGAGGTAATGTCACAGGGCATGTAATGTGGGTCTGTGTACGATGGAAAGATTGCTGCTCCTGCCTGGAGGTGGTGAGTGTCCCTTCTCTGCAGAAATTAGGGCAGAGGCAGAACAACTGTTGGTCTGGGATTCTGCAGAGGACCTGGGGGAAGGAGCTGAATAAAGTGATCACTGAAGCTCCTTCCAGTCCTGAGAGCCAGAGATCATTTATCCAATCATCCATTCAACAGCAATAATACTAAATATCTCTTCTGTATTAGGCACATGCCTGACACTGGGGATTTGGGGTTGAATAAAAGGGTTCAGATCCCTCCATTCAAAGACTTTGCAAACCACTGAGATGGTGGCGGAGGGGCTGCAGGGCCCTTGGGGAAGCATTAAGTCAATTCAGAGGAGAGGAGAATAGTGAGGGAAGGTGAGGGGTCTCTGCTTTTATTAGGGGCCTGTCTTATTGTAGAGGAAGAGAAAGGCCCCCCTGAGGGACTCATATCTCAGCTGAGACATGAATGATGAGCATGAACTAGCCAGACAAAGAGAGTAGGGGCTGGCGGGAGAAGAGAAACAGAAGCCCATTGAAAGAAATGGGGAAAGTTCAACCTAGCTGAAATGCAGGCTCGTGGAGGGCAAGTGTGGTCCTGGTGTCTGGCTGCACCTTTATTTCCACGATTCCAGGAATGTAAAATTCTGAGACTCTGTAATTCTGGGCTCTCCATTATTAAGATTTCTCCTAATCGAGTTGCCGAGATTCTGTGGATACACTTTTCTAAGTCTCTGACTTGCAGGCACAGTGAGCCTGCCTCCTACTTTTACTGCAGCCTGACCCTGCCTTGGATTACATCTTTGCTAGTGCAGACAAAGCTAAAGAGAAGTAGTCGGGAAGAAGAAGCTCATTCGCATTTACTCTGCAATCTGCCTCCCAATTAGACCCTGTTCTGCTCTGCTTTGGGGAAAGAGACAAAAGAAAATGCAGACAGGGGCCTTGCTTATACTAATGAGTGATCTTTGTGGGTAGAGTTAATGCCAAGCCCCGTTCGGCCACTAGGCCATCACCAGCATGGGGTGAACACACAGACTAATTTATGTGGAATAAAAACACATTTTTACATGGTGTCCTGACACTAAGACAGGCATTTCCTCCCTGCAAAACAAGCCCAATTATCACGGTATGCTCTGTGGCCTTTTCTGCTCTGAGAAAGGGTTGCAAAATCTCTTAACACTTCAGAGTTCTGAGAAGAAAGGGTGAAAAGAAGAATGGTACAAATGGGGCATTGCCAGGGAGGAGATAGGTGAATCGGGAGATACGGACATGTCAGCCTGATGCCAAGAGCTTGAGCATCAAAGTCAGAGTGGTTTTTATTTTTTTCTGAATTATTAATTTAACTTTATTGAGGTAAAGTTGGTTTACAAAACTGTACTTGTTTCAAGTATACAACATAGTGATTCAGCATTATTCCAGATTGGTGGTGGTTTAGTCACTTAGTTGTGTCCGACTCTTGCGATCCCATGGACTATAGCCATCCAGGCTCCTCTGTCCATGGGATTCTCCAGGCAAGATTACTGGAGTAGGTTGCCATTTCCTTCTCCAGGGGATCTTCCCAACCCAGGAATCGAACCCGGGTCTCCTGCATTGCAGGCAGATGATTTACTAACTGAGCTATGAGGGAAGACCTTATTCCAGATTATTACTCCATTAAAAGTTATTACTAGATAATGGCTATAATTACCTGTTATACAATATATCCTTGTTGTTTATCTATTTTATAATAGATAATAGTTTATATCTCTTAATCCCATACCCCTAACTTGCCCTTCCCCTCTTCACTCTTTCCTCTCCACTAGCTTCTTTTCTACATCTGTGAGTCTATTTCTTTCTACTTTGCATATGCATTCTTTTGTATTATTTTTAAAACTCCACCTACAAGAGGTATCAGACAGTATTGTCTTTTTCAGTCTGACGTACTGGGTATACATGTGGGAAAAAAACAAAAATACTACTTTGAAAAGATACACGCACCCTAACATTCATAGCAGAACTATTTACAGTAGCCAAGCTATGAAAGGAACCCAAGTGCCCATCGACAGATGAATGGATAAAGAAGATGTGGTACAAATATATAATGGAATATTACTCAGTCATAAGAATAACACAATTGTGTCATTTACAGCAACATGAATGGACCTAGAGAATATTGTGCTTTGTGACCTTAGGTCAGGCTATCACCATAGTGTTTGACCCAGAAACCTGCTCTCCCAGTCTCTGCCTTCGGGGCCCCACCAGTAAAATGTCTGCAGTCTACTTCAGAGGACTGCTAGGCCAGTCAAATGAGTTAACGCAAGTGAAGTGTTTGGACTGGTGGCTGACACACGGTTTTAGCTACTTTAATTAAATTGAAGCCAGAGAATGTTGCATTACAGATGCTGTATTAATTGTAAGGGACTCATCCAATGAAAAATGCATATCAATTAAAATATCTTAAGCAGGTAATGAGTTAAACAGAGAAGATTGGTCTTGCTGAGGTGTAAAGGATAAATTGTTGAGGAAAAGAGTGAAAGAACACTATGTGCTGAGGAAATGGCAACTCATTTACTACCAAAAAAGCATAAGTTCCGTGAGATCTGAAGAATAGCAAAGAACAGTCAATGAAAGAGGAAATGGCGGTCATGAGTGTATTTGCCAATAGGAGCTGCTGTAATAAAGTACCAGTGACTGGTGACTCATAAAAGACAACAACTTACTTCTCACAGTTCTGGAGGCTGGAAGTCCAAGATCAGGGTGTCAGAAAGGCCAGATTCTGGTGAGTAACTTCTTCCCACCTATAGACTGCTGTCTTCTCATTGTGTCCACATAAGTGCCTGAATAAGAGCAAGACAGCTCCCTGGAGTCCCTTTTATAAGGACACTAGTCCCATCCAGGGGGAGTCCACCTTCATGACCTAATCACGTCCTAAGGCCCACCTCAAATGCCATCACTTTGGGAATAAGTTTCAACAGAGGAATTCTGAGAGGGCACATTCAGTCCATTGCAATGAAAATCACCAAAGATTTTTTTGAACAAAGTAAGTCATTAATTACACTTTTGATCCAACTGTCAGAAACACAACTCAAACTGACTTAAGCAAAATATATAAGGACTTTCTGTGGTAAAGCTAATCCTAGACTAGATTAGATTTAGATTAATTCCAGGCTAGCGAAACTAGCCAGACCATTAATAGAATCAAACTGAAGTGATTTCCTCAGGACATGGTTCCCTCCATCCTTAAAGTCTGCTTTATACCAAGTTGGTTTCATTTAGCCCCAGGTGTTCCCAAGTGGTGACAGAGACAGCCATCAATAGCTCCAGTCTTAAAGCCAATTAAGAAAGCCATGCTGAAGGGATGGAGCATTTCAGGGCCCACTCTCATTGGTCAACTTTGAGTCAGATGGATATCCCTGAACCAGTCACTGATGCTGACGTGGGAAGCTTTGATCTGTGATTGGTCAGACCTGATCACATGCCTATTGTTGTGGGGTGGGGTGATGGAATATGGCTTAAAGAGCAGGAAAGGGATACTTCCCCATAGGAAAATCAGAGGTATGGGTGTGTGTATGTGTGCCTGTGCTTTATAGTCTTTGTGAGGCTGTCACGGCTAACGCCATGGCAGGCAGCCTAGATTAGGAGTAGGCCTGGTTTCCCGGGGTAACATAATTATCAGGCTACCTGGAGCCATCCAATCAACATATGCCTAGCCAGAAAAAAAGGAACCTATCAGGGGAAAGCTGAAAGCCCCACGTAGGGCCAACAAAAATTACCTTGCAACTGTGTAACCAATCCGCTTACGCCAACTACCCACTGTGTAACCAATCCGATTGCGCCAACTACCTGCTGCTTGTTTTGACCTGATAAATACCTGAGAGAACTGGGGCTCGGGGCCTTTCGTCCTCACACACCTGGTGAGGGCGGGAGGCCCTGGCTCGAGTCAGTAATAAATTCCCCTATTGCAAGTTGCATTGTTTCGAGGAGTCTTCTTTCCCGACTGGGGACTCGGACTACAGGCAGAACAGTCTTATTTTGTTTATTTTGTTGTGGTTGTATCATTTTACCAAAAGAAAAAGAATGGATTCTAGGCAAGCAAAAATAATACACATCCACAGTATAACGCATTTGTTTATATGTACTTTTGAAAGTAATGTGGATTTGTGTGAATGAAGAGTAGAGCAGGGTTGTCAAATGTGTAACAACCTGGTTATCACTGCCCCTTCCTGCACGCATGTCAGATGTGATTAATTCATTGCTAGTCCATCCAGACTTCTTTTCTATTGATTCTACATGAGTTGAAATCTGTCAGTCTGAGTGAGAACTATTTGCCACCCCTGGATTGGAGGCAAGGGGTCCAGTTTTTTCTCTCTCTCTTAGATACCATACCTCTGATCTTTTTCAGCTAGAAAGAGATTGATGAAGTTGGGGCTGGACGATCTCTCATATCTCCAAGGGAAGAAATGAGTCCAGGGCTACAGAGCTGGAGTTTGAACTGAGGTATCCTGATAGCCAGCTAAAAGAGTATTCTCTGAGAATTAAGAGCCCAGGACTCAGATTGCTGTGTTTACATTCCATCTTTGCTACCTACTAGCCCTGTGATCTTTGGTTAATTGCTTCACCTCTGTCAGCTAGCTTCTTCTGTGAAATGTAAATAACAACTCCCCCAGGGTCACCGGGATGATGGAAACAGCAATACAGGCAAAGCAGTAGCCCAATCCATACTTAGTACTCAAAAAACGGAAGTTGTCTTTGTAATCATGGTTAATACACCTTCCTGCTGTTTCCCAGCTTCCAGGCTCTTACCTTTTTTTTTTTTTTTTTTTAATTCAGTCAAGGAAAGAAGTGAGAAAATTAAGATAACCAAGTGGTTTAGTGACAACGTTATGTAAACCTGTCTCCCTGTGGATCCTTCCAAGCTGTGTAGAGAACAGCATTTGAATTTCCAAAAGTAACTTAGTAAACTCTCTTATCATTGTAGAATGAGGAGCCTGGTTAATCAAATATAGAGAAATCAGAGTTAATCAAACAAGGAGTTACTGTGTTGATGGAGTTAGAATTAGCCTTACTAAAAGAATTAAGACACAGCAGAAACGCAGTGAAAGATGGCCCGAGGGCTCCCCATTGCCTGCAAGCGCAAACACCTCAGAACCTGACTCCCAGTGATGTTTGGCCACTAGGGCCCCAGGTGGCCTCCACTCCTGCCCTCATGATGGAGCCTCAGGTGCCCGCATGGAGCTCCATGGCATTGCTTGTGTCATGCCACCCCTCTTGAAGACCTCCATCACACCACGCTGCCTTTCTGCACTACTGTGTCTCCCTCTATAAATGGGCGGAATGAATGCTTGGATTTCATCACGGGAATGTTGGGAGCTTGAAGAAGGGCCATGTGTGTAAATGTGCCAGGAAGATGCCTACCAGGATGTGGGTGCTTATAAAGCCTCAGTTGAACCTGGATGTGGGTACCTAGGAACCCTCTGATCCAAAAGTGATGATGATAGAAGATCAATGGCCCCCAGATCAGGGAGGACATGGGAAGTGTGCTCAGTCATCGAAGAAAACCATAAAAATTCTATTACAGTTAAAATTCTTTCTCTGGACCTCACTGCTGGCAATAACAGACTTCTTAGGATATACAGTAATAAAGCCTGATCATAGTAATCTTCAATCCAATTCAGTTCAGTCAGTCAGTCGTGTCCAACTCTTTGGGACCCCATGAATCGCAACATGCCAGGCCACCATGTCCATCACCAACTCCTGGAGTTTACTCAAACTCAAGTCCATCGAGTCGGTGATGCCATCAAGCCATCTCATCCTCTGTCATCCCCTTCTCCTAATGAGGGATCGCCAAATCCTTCCCAGCATCAGGGTCTTTTCCAATGAGTCAAATCTTTGCATGAGGTGGCCAATGTATTGGAGTTTCAGCTTCAGCATCAGTCCTTCCAATGAACACCCAGGACTGATCTCCTTTAGGATGGACTGGTTGGATCTCCTTGCAGTCCAAGGGACTCTCAAGAGTCTTCTCCAACACCACAGTTCAAAAGCATCAATTCTTCGGCGCTCAGCTTGCTTCACAGCCCAACTCTCACATCCATACATGACCATTGGAAAAACCATAGCCTTGGCTAGACGGACCTTTGTTGGCAAAGTAATGTCTCTGCTTTTCTAATAATCTTAAGAGATTCTCTTCTACAGGATCTACCTGGGCCCTGTACATTTAGATTGAGGACCTAAAGACTGACAAATATAGAGGCAAATTCTACAGGTATACAATGACCTTTAGAACTTCTTGCCAGCCCCTGTTCCCACTAGGATTTTCTCAGTGGCATTAGGCCCAATTGCTCGGATGCCTAAAGTGAAAGTGTTAGTCTCTCAGCTGTGTCTGACTCTTTTCGACCCCATGGACTATGTCTGTCCATGGAACTCTCCAGGCAAGAATACTGGAGTGAGTAACTATTCCCTTCTCCAGAGGCTCTTCCCAACCCAGGAATCAAACTCGGGGCTCCTGCATTGCAGGCAGATTCTTTACCATTTGAGCCACCAATTGCTTGGATGCCTAGAAACATTAGAATTTGTACTTTCTTCTGCTGCTTCTATTTATCTAGTTTTAGGACCTTGTGCTAATGCCCCATACCTTTCTTTCTAAAGCCTTTTAGGACCCTTCTAAGAACCCATATTCCCTGCAAGAATCTTTAGAAGTTTAGGTACCAATCAGATGCTTGGAGATGTTGTTTGCTATGACTTCCTAAAGCTCTTGGCTCTAGCAAGAAGGAGCTATTTATGAGCACTGATTCTGGAGCCAGACTGCCATTTGCTAGCTGTGTGACATCAGAGCAAGTCTTTTAACTTCTCTGTGGTTCTGTGGCTCCACCTGTTAAATAGGAATAACAGTGGTATATATCATGTATGGTTTGGGGAAGATTAAAGGCGATAACCCACATAAAGTGCTTCCCCACTGTGTCCCATAAATATTAGTAGTTATTGCACTCTGAAAGCAATGGGGTATTTTGTCAGCCCAGGATTGCGTGAGTACTCTGGTGCGGGGTTCCCTGGGCTTATGAGGGTCTGTCAAAGCCTGCCGCCAGCTCAGGGTGAGGCTGGAGGGGAAGGACTTGCCTGTGTTTCCAGCCCGCCCTTTATGTTCTTCATTCCGCAGGGCCCTCTGGTAACCATGGCAACCCAGCTTACAGGTTGCCAAGTTCAAAACAATATATTTCCAAGCAAGAAGTTTTGCTGACATCATCCATCCTGATGAGAAGACAATGAAGACTTTTGGGTCCTCGCTGGTACCTGTGCTAACCCGAAGACATGAGAGCCTTTGTGCCATCTTTTTCACATTCCATGCAAAAATAGAGCTATTATTACTAACTAACCAGCATAATAAACAGAACTGACCATAATGATAACCTTGATCATCCCTGACTAAGTGAACTGAGCCTGATCTTTGGGGTCTCATGAACTAAGACCCACTTTTGAGGCAGTTATTTACTGTGTGACCTTCAGCAGGTAACTTAACTTCTCTGTGCTTCTGTTTCTTCAACAACAAAATGGGATTGGCCTTGATGGACAGTGTAAAGGGACAAGGTTTTTCCACTAGTCATGTACAGAGGTAAGAGTTGGACCATAAAGAAGGCTGAGCACAAGAGAATTGATGCTTTCAAACTGTGGTGCTGGAGAAGATTCTTGATAGTCCCTTGGACAGCAAGGAGATCAAACCAGTCAATCCTAAAGGAAATCAATCCTGACTACTCTTTGGAAGGATTGATGCTGAAGCTGAAGCTCCAATCCTTTGGCCATCTGATGCAAAGAGCCAACTCACTGGAAAAGACCGTGATGCTGGGAAAGACTGAGGGCAGGAGGAGAAGGGGGCAACAGAGGATGAGATGGTTGGATGGCATCACTGACTCAATGGACATGGGTTTGAGCAAACTCTGAGAGATAGTGAAGGACAGGGAAGTCTGGTGTGCTGCAGTCCATGGGGTCCCTAAGATTTGGACATGCTTAGCAACTGAACAGAAAGGGACAAAGTAGGTGATTTAATAGTTAATCCTGCTTAGGGATTGTAAGAATATGTGAGACCCCTGAAGTTAATAATTACTCAAGAGAACAGGTTTGCTTAACCAGAAAACCAAGCAGGCTTGCTTAGCAACAAAACCATGCAAGAGAAGCACAAGACATCCCCCCCAAAACAATAAAACAGAGGTGGCATGAGATCTGCATCCTGGCCAGTGAACTTAGTAAGTTAATGACCCCAACACATGCTCTCTGCACTTATACAGAACAATAATCTGTGGAACTAGCTTGACCACACAAGGACAAGGAAATACTCCCCTGCCTAACCTAGAGGAGGAGCTGATGATGGAAGCATGATGTCTACTCAAGAAAAAGGAACCCCCCCCAACCCCCGCCACTTTTCCTTTGATTATAAAGCTGTAGCCCAGTAAGTTCTCAGGGTATGGCATTTCTCGCCCTCCCACTTGTAAACCTCACAAGTGTCTTATTCTGAATCACTTCTTATCTTTCACTTTGCGTCTCGCTGAAAACTTTTTTGTGCTGAGATATAAAGCACTGTGGTAGCAGGAGCTCTTCAGAGCCACCCAAAACAACATCCAATGGTTTCAGCCTAATGCGTCTCCAATGGTTCATATGAAAAGTACACGTAGTCGTGTACGTCAAGGCCCACAGCACAGTGCTTGGCACACAGCAATACCTACCACGACTGTGCACTGTGGCTCTTGTTATCTGCTTGTGCAACTCACTGGTGCAGCCCCAACTCTTTGCTTCTGCCTTCTCTGAGTCTTCTGCCAAGACCATCCTTCATGTCAAGCCTCGAATCCCCACCTAATGAAAACACACTGGATTTTCCCCTTAAAACAATGGCACAAAGGTTCATTTGCAGAGATCTTAATCAAAACAGAATTTATAATGACAAAAATTGCAAGCAATGTAAATATCCGACAATAGAAGATTGATTAAAGGGAGGAAGATAATTCACAGTAGAATATGATTCACCTGTTTAAAATGATAATGCACATCTGCATTTATTAATACAGGATGGGTTACTCTATTACAAAATAAAAAGTAGATTATGAAAGAATATCCATAGGATGACCATGTTTTAGAGATAGGTAGGCAGGTCGATAGGTAGGCAGATAGACGTCAAAATATTAATAGTTGTTGGCTAACTTTCTGTTGTTCAGTTTTCTTTGTGTCTTTTATAATTTTTACCTACAAATGTGCATGCCGTGTGAAATAAAATGTCTCTAATACAACCCTGAAGTTAATACTAATATGTTAATATTCATTTTCCAAGGTACAAGTCAAATTCCACTTCTACCACAGGCTTTCCTGGATGTCTCTGGCTCACAGAGAATTTCCTTTTTCCTTCTCCGGAATCCATGCAGTCCTTTGTGCATCTCTGAAGACATTTATCCCATCTTACTCTGCCTTATGCCCTCTGCCTGCTCAAGCCAATATTCCTAGGGAGCAAAGGTAGCCTCGCTTAGTTCCTGTAGGCACCAGTCAGGGAAGACATGGTTGAATGAGTGAATGAATGAATGCATCTTTCACTCTTCAAAATTTTGGTGTGATGTGCTCTCTTTTGGGAGCCTTTTCTAGACTCCTTCCCTCTTATCTCAATGCTTTGAATGCTGTCTCCTCTAGAACTGGCCAGTCTGAGCTCTCCTTCCTATTCTAACTCTGTCCTGTTGGATATTAAGGGCAGAAACAAGGGGGCCCAGGTGGGAGTTCATTGAACACAGTCATGATTCCAAGGGTGTCAGCAACAGCCCAGGCAGTGGGGAAGGGCTTTCCAGGAAGGGAGATACTGTATGTGATGTTTACCGTGATACTTGGAAGCAGAGCAAAAGAAGGTGGTGTGGATCCAGGAGCTTCTGGGCTCTATATTCACATTCTCCAAAAGGACTTGCAGTTTAGATCATTTCTTTTTTATTTTGTTATTTTTGGCTGCACTGGGTCTTCATCGCTGCACACAGGCTTTTTCTAGTTGAGGCAAGTGGGGGTTACTCTCTGGTTGTAGTGGCTTCTCCTTTCAGTGGCTTCTCTTGTTCCTGAGCATGGGTTCTAGGGCATGTGAGCTTCGGTAGCTGCAGTCCATGGGCTTAGCTGTCCTGAGGCATGTGGGATCTTCCCAGACCAGGGATCAAACCCATGCTGTTTTCATTGGTAGTCAGATTCTTAACCACCAGATCACCAGGGAAGTCTCCAATAATTACTTTAAATGCAATATGATGGCATGCTTATTTAGTGCTACCAAAATTTCATGTTCTCCCTGTATTTGCCAGCCTCACATGTCATTAGGTTAGGGCCAGGTGGCCAATGGACTGAAAGAAAAAATAAGATAAGTGTCTTCTGGCCTGCAGCCTTTAAGAACTTGTGTGGCACGTCCTCCAACCCTCTCTTCTCCACCTGCTGAAACTTGAAGGCCTTGTGCTCGCAGTTGCCCAGGCACATGATATAAAGAGCTGCCTGACCACCACTGAACTTTGCATGACCAATTTAATGACCTTTTCTATGTTAAGCCGACTGAGATGTTAGGGTTTACTTCGCACAGCCTAACCCATTCTGACTAACCCAGCACACGCACTTTTATCCAACCGCTGTTCCTTTTCAATAACCTTCACAAGAAGGTGACCCTGCCTTTTACAAGATTAAATTTTTTTCAATCTCACTTACACAATGATAGTGGGGTTTCACTCCACTGATGGATACAATAAATAAATATTTGTGCATAAAAATGGAAAAAGAAAGAAAAGTCTTCATATCTCCTGGCCAACCCAGCAGCTGCCTCTGAAAAGCAGGAGAGTCTGGCTCTTAATTAGGCATTTTTCCCTGTCCTTGAGCTTAGCAAAAGGGGATCCATCCAAACTGAATCCATCACCTTCCAACGATTTCCTCTCGTGCAGGGACAACAGCATCAATTAGGCCCCAGGATGGATGCTGGTAAAACTTCGCTCCAACAAGCCTTGCTTCTCAACCTGTCTTACTTCTAATTGTCCATTTATTTCTCTCACAAACAATGTCAATAGCCCAGATGAAGCTTTTGTGAAGCAGTGTCTGCTCCCCAGGGAAGAGGGCTGCGGGAAGCAGCTGAGTGTGGCGTGAAGGTTTCCATGGAAATTATGCGCCAACCACCAGAAGGCTCTGCCCGGTGAAATCCCTCGTTAGCCACCAGCCAGCTAATTAGAGGAGGCCTTTAGCACTTGCTCGCATTCTGGAACATTTGTTCCTGGTGGGTTAGGAATGGACACTCAAGGCTTTGGGCAGTCTCTTCAGCCCCAAGTCCCTGGGAAAGTCACAGGCATGAAGAGAGAGTAATTTATTCCAGTGGCCTGTGGAGCAGCAGACAGCTGACAGCCTTTTCTTGGCATCTGGCAAACACCAAGATGAGTTCATGGCAACCAGCCCAGGACAGAGGGGCAGGGACCATTAAGGGAGGAAGGGATCCTAACTTTCCATTCTGGGGAAGACCTAGAGAGTCACCAAGGGCACAGGGGACAAAATACTGCCTTTGGGAAGAATGTGGTGGGAGTGTGAACAGGGAAACACGCTGGGGCCAGATGGTCCACACAGGGCACCGAGCTCTGAAGGATTCCACCTTGGTTAAGTGCTCTGCTGTTGCTATCTTAAAATGTTTAAAGATTTAAAATTTTTTTGTTGTTGTTTTTTACTTTTTCCACTGTTGTGTTGTTTTCTGCCATTACAACAACGTGAATCAGCTGTAATTATACGTATATCCCCTCTCTTTGGAGCCTCCCTCCCCTTCCTCCATCCCACCCGTCTAGGCCATCACAGAGTGCCAGGCTGAGCTCCCTGTCTTATACAGAAACTTCTCACCAGCTGCCCACTTTATGCATGGTAGTGTATATATGCTGATGCTACTTTCTCCATTCATCCCACTTTCTCCCTCCCCATCTACATCCACAAGTCCATTCTCTACATCTGTGTGTCCATTCCTTCCCTGCAAACAGGTCCATCAACACCATATTCCTACATTCCACATATATATAAAGCCCAGCATTCTCGTTTTCCACTGAGCCCTACAACATTATATAGCTGGTCCCAGGTGCTCAGGTGGACAGGTTTTCTAAGCAGGTAAACCAAGGCAACAACTGTGGACATGGAGAAAGCCTCTATGTACCCAATTACCCAGGACTCCCCTGGGCCACCAGATACTGGATCCACAAAACACTGTATTGAATCTCAGCCAGGTATGGACACTAAGAGCTCTGACTCTAGAGTAGAAAAGACATGGATCCAAGATTCAGCTTTGCCAGGCATTCCCCACATGTTCTTGGGTAAGTGACCCAACCCCTCTGCACCCCAGGTTCTCCTCTACGACATGAAGATGCTAGTTGGTAGCTATATCATAGGGTTATAGAAAAGACTGGCACAAAATTGTTGCTTAATAAATGTTTCCCGATACCCTGAATACCATCACTGATACTTTTATAATGATCATGTTTTCATCTTCCTATTGTTGCAAAGCCCCTCGCTAAGTCTCCTGAGGACCCCCTGAGATATTCACGCTGCCTGGGAGCTGGTCTCTTTGGATCGGTATCCTGCAGAAGGACAACGGAGGCCAAAGTACTAATCCTTTTCTTCTCAAGTCTTCTCTGCTCCAATGCCTTGAAAAAGAAAGGAAGTGAAGTCACTTAGTCGTGTCTGACTCTTTGCGACCCCATGGACTGTAGCCTACCACGCTCCTCTGTCCATGGGATTTTCCAGGCAAGAGTATTGGAGTGGGTGGCCATTTACTTCTCCAGAGGATCTTCCCGACCCAGGGATTGAACCCGAGTCTCCCGCATTGTAGGTAGACACTTTACTGTCTGAGCCACCAGGGAATGCCTTTCCCCTTGTGTAAATCTGCTCCACCCCTCTCACCCTCACCCTGGCCCTAGCAATTAGCTCCACCTTTAAACTTTCAGAATTAATTTTCACCCCATAATTATACTAAGGAACCCACCCTAGGAGACAGTGGCTTGTCCAAGTTCGACAGAACCACAATCTCATCTTGGCCTTTCAATGTTTTCCACCCCTCTCCAAGACTGTGTATTTGACTGGGTAACATTGCTTCATTTCTGCCAGCCTCCAAAAAGTACTCCACTGTGCTTTAAATTTACAGAGTCTGCTCTTTCCTTATAAATTCACTCGAATCCCCCAGGATATAGTTATCTCCAGGAAAATCAAGCACCTTTTGATTGGGGGCTGGTCAGAATGAGACCCTGGGCTCAATGCATCAGTGGGCAGAAGGAGCTGCTTATCTTAAGCAGTGGCAACAAACCGGGTGGGAGTCTAATTGGCAAACAAAGGGAGAAGAAGAGGCTATTAGAGCATGACCTGAACTTGGCTAGTCCTGCCGGGAAAGGGCAGCTGCGTTGCGCTTGGTCATTGCAGTCGTGTCCGACTCTCTGCAATCCCATGGGCTGTAGCATCCCAGGCTCCTCTCGCCATGGGATTTCCCAGGCAAGTATTCTGGAGTGGGTTGCCATTTCCTACCCCAGGGGATCTTCCCAACCCAGGGATGGAACCCACATCTCTTATGTCTCCTACGTTGGTAGGTGCTCCTGGGAAGCAGCTGAGGAAGGGCAGTCCCATCCAGAGGTTAGGAAAAGCAGACGAGGAAGAAGCACATGGCTCCTGAGAAATGGCAGCTGGTGTGTCTGGTTCTCAGAAGAACACAGGCTCTGGCATCAAAGGGAATTTGGTGTAAATCCCTCCTCTGCTGTTTACTAGCTCTGTGAATTTGAGCTGGTTATTCTCCCTCTCGGAACATGTTTCTCTGTGTGTAAAATGGGCGTAATAAGGTGTGCTTCTCAGGGTTGTTGAAGTGGTTGAGTGAAATAATCCATGCACAGTAGTGTGGGCACTGTGCTGTGCTTAGTCATGTCTGACTCTTTGTGACCCCATGGACTGTAGCCCGCCAGGCTCCTCTGTCCATGGGGATTCTCCAGGCAAGAATACTGGAGTGGGTTGCCGTGCCCTCCTCCAGGGGATCTTCCCAACCCAGGTCTCCCACATTGCAGGTGGATTCTTTACCATCTGAGCCACCAGGGAAGCCCAAGAATTCTGGAGTGGGTAGCCTGTCCCATCTCCAGGGGAACTTCTTGACCCAGGAATTGAACTGAGCTCTCCCGCATTTCAGGCGGATTCTTTCCCAGCAGTGTGGGCACTAGAATCCAGTAAATGTCCATCGTCCTCGTGGTCACCACCATCATCGTCATCTTCATCATTAGTATTGGCAAAGAGATCTTTGGTCTGTCCTCAGCCCTTCCTGGTGATTAAGGAATGCAAGGGCTTTGAAAGACAGTGACAGAATTCATCAGAGCCATAAAAACAACAATAAAAAATGGAGAGAGACAGTCATATTTTCAGCAGCCTCACTCTGGACCAGAACGTAGCTGGCACTACCATGCACATCTTCCCATTTCATCTCCACAACCTACGAGGCAATTGGCACAGGCGCCTGCATTTTGTTGACGAAGCAGCCGAGCTTCCCCCAGATGAAGGGACTTGCCCGGAGTCTCCAGCTGTGCGTATGATCAGGGGGCTCATACCGGGTCCACTCAGGTCCGGGGCCATGAAGGCAGCCAGGAAAGACCAACCCTGAGTCGGTGGTCTCCAGAAACCCCTGTCCCCTCGGACAGGGACGAAGAGGACACAGCAAGGAAAAGTGAGTGAACGGTGGCAGGAAAATGAATCGAGGAGTGGGGAGGAGCTGCCTGCCATTAATCATCATGAAGAATAGGTCCCGGAGAGCTGCCTTGGGCTCCACGGTGATTAATGACCTTTTTAATTTTCCTGCACATCATCCCAATTATGCAGGGCCACTGAGGGAGGTCCCACCTTCTCTGGGGAAGCAGGGAGGTCTGGGCAATGCCCTGAGCGAGGCAGAGAGGAGGGCTCTGGGGAGACCCTGAGCTGTTTTCTGAAGACCCTGGACCCGGGGGCAGGGCTTGGAGGAGCTGCAGATCTGATCCCAGAGCTTGGCAGGACATGGGGGCTAGGGAAAGACAGCGGCCGTCTCTAGAGAGAGTGGTGATGAGCACCACTCTCTGCCCTCTAACTCAGTTGCAAAGGAATAGAATCATTTTCTTACCAACTCAACCCATTTTTCTCTTTTGAGTTCCCATGCTTCCCAAGTGGCCAAAGCTTAATCTTGTGCCTGAGTTGTGTCTAAGTTCTGGATGTCATGGACTGAGCGTCCGGGGCAACTGGTTACTTGAGATTCTCCACGAGGTGGGCAAGGATCTCCTGGTTCATCCATCATCCAGTCCGATCCTCAGCTGTCGGCCCATAGAGGCTGCCGCTAGGAAACCTAACGCTCCCATTCCGTGGCTCTCTCTCTGCTACTGTTGCATCGTGCGCTCAGTCACTCAGTCCTGTACCTCTTTCATGACCCCACGGACTGTATCACACCAGGTTCCTCTGTCCTTGGGATTTTCCAGGCAAGGATGCTAGAGCAGGTTGCCATTTCCTTCTCTGGGGGATCTTCCTGACTTCTTTATTAATGAGTCACCTGGGAAGCCCCTCTTTGTTATTACCTCTGCACCAAAGAGCAATGGAGTCTTTAAAAAGCTGCCTCTGGCCCTAGTTTCCAAGATGGACCAGACCTTTCTGAAGTTTCCAGTGCTCCAAAACGATGGTC
Source organism: Muntiacus reevesi (assembly GCF_963930625.1). Taxonomy (NCBI): domain Eukaryota; kingdom Metazoa; phylum Chordata; class Mammalia; order Artiodactyla; family Cervidae; genus Muntiacus; species Muntiacus reevesi. Next base: position 202,699,177 of record NC_089250.1, read on the forward strand.
TATTGAGAATCAAGGCATAGGGGCTACTTCCGAGCTATGTCATTCTCTCTCTCTCAGCCCCTCTCCTTATTCCAGCCCAGGGCAAGGCACAGTCATCCTCCCCTGCTTCTTAGATCATGCCAATATAGCCAGCCTTCTAAATCGTCCCTCTCCCAAAAGTTCAAATTTTTGAATACAAAAGCCAGAACCAGGAGTTTATTTCTGTTTGCCAACCTGAGGTATTAACTGCAATACTAAGCCTCTTTCTCTCTCTCTGTCCTCCTTCTTTCATTTTGAGAAGTAGGGTGTAGGACAGAAGAAAAATCAGGAGAGAACCATTGGTGAATATCTCATAAATATTCCCTTGCCACACACGCAGAAGGCTACAGAGAGGCTCAGAAGAAGGAATGAGCACATCCTATAGGAAAATCAATAAAATTGGTCATGCAGAGAGCTGTGTTTCTTCATTATTGAGAGCACAGGCTTCAGAATCCGACAGATCTTGCTTCAGTCTGGGGCCTCTACTTACTACTGTGTGACCTTGAGCAAGTGGCTTCTTCTCCTCCAACCTCAATGGCCTCATCTGTAAATGGGGAGAAGCAAATCTGCTGTGGGATCAGCTAAAAGGTGCTTGCGGAAAGGCTTTGCCAAGTCCTCCATCTGTATTAACCAAAAGAACAGAGACAATTGGAGATGGAAGGAGAAAGAGCAGGTGAGCAGGTGAGAAGAGAATAAAATTCAGGGAGGAGGAACACAGAGGACAGAGAGAGGGTTGGGGCTTCACCAGAAAGAGAAACTACAGAGACGGGAGAAAGTAGCCAGATCGGGAATAAGTAAGGGAAGAGTGGAAGCTGGATTTGAATTGTTGCTCTGGGTGGGCTGAGCTGAGCCTCCATAGAAAATAGCTAGAGCAGTACTTCCCACACTTCAGCACCACATGGATGACTTGGGGGTCCTGTCAGAAGGCAGATTCAGAGTCAGTAGGTTGGGATCTGGGGGCACTGTCCAACTAGCTCCATGGGATGCTGGTGTCACTGGTCCATGGACCATTCTCAGATGGTGAGCGACTCTCAGTCACCTGGACGAGATGGCATCACTTCAGATACTTGAGGGGGCCCTGTTCATTCTGCATCCTGGGGAAAAAAATTCCTGTCCCCTCCCTTACAGTGATCCTCACTAATGTCTTGGTAACCTGCACCTCCGCTTTTTGTCGATTTATTATTCAGGGAGACATCAAGAAATCCTGTCTGTCGTTTAAGACTCAGGAGTTGACTTGGCGGCAGGGAGCGGGCTTTCATACCTCCAGGATCTGGACCAACTGTTACCTTCCATCTTCCTCTCTTCTGGTGATTTTGGCAGGGCAGTCGGAGAGCAGTCACTGGCCCCGCTCATGTATTGCCTGGTTTTCCAGCCTTTACCAGTCAACAGACACACACTGCTACCGTAGAAACAAAAATATCTGACTGCCTAAAGTCAAACTCCTTATAGCATCCTTCAAGGCCCGAACGATCTAGCATCTGCCTCCTTTGTTTACCTCTTCTCGGCTCTTTGCTCCTCTCACTAAGGGCCAGCTATGCCTGCTCCCTTCTGTTTCTCTAAGGCAGGATTTTTCCAAACCTGGCTGCGCTTTAGAATCACCAGGGCAGGGAGCCATTTTTTAAAATATATAAATTCCATTATAAATTCCTAAAACAAACCTCAGACCAATAAGATCACAGTCTCTTGGAGATGGGAACTAGGCATCAGTAAATTCTAAATCCTCCCCAAGAGACTGGAATCTAAACAAAAAAAAGGTACAAATGAACTTATTTACAAAACAAAAGTAGAGTCATAGACGTAGAAAGCAAACATATGGTTACAGGGTGTAAGAAGGGAGGGCAGGGATAAATTAGAAGCCTGATTTTGACATATACACCCTACTATATATAAAGTAGAACTTACAAGAACCTATTGTAGGGCACCGACAACTCCACTCAATACTCTGCAATGGCCTACATGGGGAAATAATCTAAAAGAGTGGATACCTGTGTATGAATAAATGATTCACTTTGCCGTGCACCTGAAACTAACATCGTAAATCAACTCTACTCCAATAAAAGTTTTTTTTAAAAAATGAGAAAAGAAGAAGTTCCAATGGGCAGCCAATGTTGAGAATTGCCTCTCTGAAGTTCCAAAGAATTCTGCCCTCACTTCCTTGCTGCTTTTTCTGGCTCCGATCTTTTGTCCACTGGCCCCCTCCCATCTGTCAGATTTCGGCCCCAATGACTCCTCTTCAATGAAGCATTCCACAGACACCTCGTATCTCATCAAAAGCCATCATTTGCCCTTCCTCCTCCCTAGAACGTGTCACAATCTGTAATTCTCCTGTTAACTTGTGTCTTTGTTTATTCTTTGTTCCCTTCATCAAAACTTTAGCCCCAAGACGCCAAGAACCTTGTCTGGTTGTATTGCTACCATAGCCAATGCTTAACACAGCATTTGACCTGTGGTCGGGGTTAAGTACATAGCTGATGAATAAATTAAAGGTCAAGAAGACTTTGCAGAGCCTTCCATGTAAGATGCTCAGTTGTGACTTAGTTTCACACCTGTTACCTAGAGTCAGGCTAAGTGAAGAAGGACTGAGCCTTCAGAAAGACGTTTCCCATATGACTGTATCCTTATCCTTACTTCCCAATATCCCTCCTTAATCACTAATGACCTCTCTCTGGGGACTCCGCTTCCAAGCCTTCCAACTCAATGCCCCTAACCTGTGCTCTTTGGAAGCCACACACCATTCAAAAGGAGGGCAAAATCTGCTCTTTCAGTGTTTCCATACTCTTGTATCTTGCATACTGTGGAACTCAGTCATGCATTCAGGTCACTCGAGGCTCCTGTCTGCTGAACTTTGTAACTCCAAATGAGGAGAGGTGGTCCTGGACCCAAGGAGAAGAGAAAGTTGTGGATGCCCCAGTTCTTATTCAGTCCCATCACCAGCAGTAGATTTTCTCCTTAGTTTCCCCAGGAAGCTTGCACCCTTACCAAATCCAAAATACAGGACTTCCCTGGTGGTCCAGTGGTTAAGAATCCACCTGCCAATGCAGGACACATGGGTTCAATCCCTGGTCCAAGGAGAACCTACATGTCATGTAGCAAGTGAGCCCGTGTGCCACAACTACTGACACCTGCGGACCTAGAGTCCAGTTCAGTTCAGTTGCTCAGTCATGTTTGACTCTGCTATCCCATGGACTGCAGCATGCCAGGCCTCCCTTTCCATCACCAACTCCTGGAGTTTACTCAAACTCCTGCCCACTGAGTCGGTGATGCCATTAAACCATCTCATCCACTGTCGTCCCCTTCTCCTCCTGCCTTCAACCTTTCCCAGCATCAGGGTCTTTTCAAATAAGTCAACTCTTTGCATCAGGTGACCAAAGTATTGGAATTTCAGCTTCAACATCAGACTTTCCAATGAACACCCAGGACTGATCTCCTTTAGGATAGACTGGTTGGATCTCCTTGCAGTCCAATGGACTCTCAAGAGTCTTCTCCAACACCACAGTTCAAAAGCATCAATTCTTCTGCACTCAGCTTTCTTCAAAGTCCAACTCTCACATCCATACACGACCACTGGAAAAATGTTAACTTTGACTAGATGGACCTTTGTTGGCAAAGTAATGTTTCTGCTTTTTAATATGCTATCTAGGTTGGTCATAACTTCTCTTCCAAGAAGTAAGTGTCTTTTAATTTCAAGGCTGCAGTCACCATCTGCAGTGATTTTGGAGCCCCAAAGAATAAAGTCTGTCACTATTTCCACTGTTTCCCCATCTATTTGCCATGAAGTGATGGGACCAGATGCCATGATCTCAGTTTTCTGAATGTTGAGCTTAAACCAACTTTTTCACTCTCCTCTTTCACTTTCAACAAGAAGCTCTTTAGTTCTTCGCTTTCTGCCATAAGGGTGGTGTCATCTGCATATCTGAGGTTATTGATATTTCTCCCACCAATCTGGATTCCAGCTTGTGCTTCTTCCAGCCCAGGGTTTCTCATGATGTACTCTGCATAGAAGTTAAATAAGCAGGTTGACTATATACAGCCTTGATGTACTCCTTTTCCTATTGGGATCCATTCTTTCGTTCCATGTCCAGTTCTAACTGTTGCTTCCTGACCTGCATATAGGTTTCTCAAGAGGCAGGTCAGGTGGTCTGGTATTCCCATCTCTTTCAGAATTTTCCACAGTTTGTTGTGATCCACACAGTCAAAGGCTTTGGCATAGTCAATAAAGCAGAAATAGTTGTTTTTCTGGAACTCTCTTGCTTTTTCAATGATCCAACGGATGTTGGCAATTTGATCTCTGGTTCCTCTGCCTTTTCTAAATCCAGCTTGAACATCTGGAAGTTCACAGTTCACATACTGTTGAAGCCTGGCTTGGAGAATTTTGAGCATTACTTTGCTGGTATGTGAGATGAGTGCAATTTGTGGTAGTTTGAGCATGCTTTGGCATTGTCTTTCTTTGGGATTGGAATGAAAACTGACCTTTTCCAGCCCTGTGGCTACTGCTGAGTTTTCCAAATTTGCTGGCATATTGAGTGCAGCACTTTCACAGCATCATCTTTCAGGATTTGAAATAGCTCAACTGAAATTTCATCACCTCCACTAACTTTGTTTGTAGTGATGCTTCCTAAGGCCCACTTGACTTCGCATTCCAGGATGTCTGGTGTGAGTGATCACACCATCATGCTTATCTGGGTCGTGAAGATCTTTTTTGTATAGTTCCTTTGTGTATTCTTGCCACCTCTTCTTAACATCTTCTGCTTCTGTTAGGTCCATACCATTTCCGTCCTTTATTGAGCCCATCTTTGCATGAAATGTTCCTTTGGTATCTCTAATCTTCTTGAAGAGATCTCTAGTCTTTCCCATCCTATTGTTTTCCTCTATTTCTTTGCATTGATCACTGAGGAAGGCTTTCTTATCTCTCCTTGCTATTCTTTGGAACTTTGCATTCAAATGGGTATATCTTTCCTTTTCTCCCTTGCTTTTAACTTCTCTTCTTTTCACAGCTATTTGTAAGGCCTCCTCAGACCACCATTTTTTGCATTTCTTTTTCTTGGGGATGGTCTTGATCACTGCCTCCTGTACAATGTCACGAACCTCCGTCCATAGTTTTTCAGGCTCTCTGTCTTTCAGGTCTAATCCCTTGAATCTATTTCTCACTTCCACTGTATAATCGTAAGGGATTTGACTTAGGTCATACCTGAATGGTCTAGTGGTTTTCCCTACTTTCTTCAATTTAAGTCTGAATTTGGCAGCCCATGCTTTGCAACAAGAGAAGTCACCACAGTGAGAAATCCAGGCACCACAACGAAGAGGAGTCCCTGCTCACCACAACTAGAGAAAGCCCGAGTGCAGCAACAAAGACTCAGGCAGTCAAAAATAAACAGCATACATTTCTCCCATGGCAATGCAGTAATAGTTTTATATGAGGGAATTATAAATCTCCTACCACCATATGAAGAATAAATAACAATTGTCCCTTTCTTCACTAAGCAATGGGCTCCCCTGATGACTCAGATGGGAAAGAATCCACCTGCAATGCAGAAAACCCAGGTTTGATCCCTGTATCAGGATGATATCTTGCAGAAAGGAATGGCAACCCACTCCAGGATTCTTGCCTGGGAAATCTCTTGGAAAGAGAAGCCTGGTAGGCTACTGTTCATGGGATCACAAAGAGTAGGACAGGAATGAGTAACATTATCACTAAGCAATAACTCCATCATTATTATCCTAGGGACCATTCACCTGTGAGCTAGGATTGTATTATCAGAGACACCATCAGCTGTGCATTTTCATTTCTTACCCTTCTAGGGAAAGAGGTATGACATCCCCAAATCTTCCACCTAAGACTTCTACGTTCATCCTATCAATCCAATATAGCAATCTTTCTTGAACTTTCCATGTGTTCCCTTTCCCAACATGAGAAAAACAATATGTTCTGGTAGAGATTTGTTCCCAGAAAAAATGACTGGCTGTCACAAAAAGAAAATCATCTTCAGAGTATGAGCTGATAGCCATAAAGTGCCAGGCAGAGTACCTGGTCCACCAAAAAAATCCACTCTTTTTTTTTTTTTTTTTTTTTTTTTTTTGCTTTTTTTAAGTGACAGCTATTCTTACTACTGCTGCTGCTTCTACTTTTGCTACCACAATTGGTTGTTTTCCTAGCACCTAGAGAAAGACTTAGGATACATCAGTCATTTGATGCATGCTTGTTGGATAAATAAGTGAATGAAAGATAAAGCTAGAATTTCTCATAAAATTGTGTTATAACTCGCCGACATTTCACAGCTGATATCAGGGCATCTCCCTAAACTGTGTTCCTGAGTGCTGAGTCCTGGCACCCTATTGGTAATTTCCCAGAAACATGCTTGCTCAGCCTTTTGGGCTCAGGGATGCAAACATTCAGTCCTATTGCCTGGGAGGATATTTACACAAGTCCACAGCCATTAAAAGAGGGCTCCGAAATATATTTGCAGAAATCAAACTGCTGGTATGGATAACTATTAATAAATGCTGAATGAAGACTCGATAGAGTCCCAAAAGGTCGACTCTCTCAAAATGGCATTTTTTTGAGAATCAAGATAAGGTACACCAGCATTCAAAATTCCACGTGGACATGTTCAGGATGGAGGAGAATCATTCAGTTGTAGCCTGAGCAGAAGAGCAATGGTGTTTACATTGGAAGAAGCTCCCGGACAAAGGTATTCTTTTCTGATTGAACAAACAAGATAAAATACATTTTTGGCAAATGTGAAGGGTTGGTCCAACTCACCCTTAAAAAAAGAGTTTGCAACTCCTATTTTCATTCTGACTTGGAAAGCAAAGTGATGTCAAACCAACAGGGAAAACAAGTAATTGCTTTTATTAACCGAGTGGTTACCATGCAACAGGCACTGTGCCAAAGCATCATGTTGATTATCTCGATTACATTAACTTCTTTGGTGTTTTCAGAGAAGTGGAACTGTGCAAAGATCTCCCAACATGGGACTGAAATTTGGGCTTAAAGTTCAGGTCTGCCTGACTCCTAGAAGCCATCCTCTAACCTGCTTCATCTTGGGACTTGGAGGGGATGAGCCTCTATTTTACAGAGAAAACGTACTTATTCAAATCATGAACACAGGAAGCTATTGTCACTGAGCTCTGGTTTAGGCCCATTTCATGAGTCTTATCCAACAACAGCAGCAGGGGAGAAAAAGGAAAGAAGAAAAAAACCTGCCATGCAGGCATTTTTTCCCTTAAATGGCTCTAGAACGAGAAATGAGATCAAGAAACTTGACCCACACTCTAAGTATTCCTTACCCTTCTAGACAAAGAGGTGTGATATTTCCAAATCTCCCACCTGTGTCATTGCTGTTGTCGTTGTCTAGTTGCTAAGTCATGTCTGACTCTTTGCAACCTCATGAACTGTAGTCCACCAGGCTCCTCTGTCCATAGGATTTCCCAGACAAGAAAACTGGAGTTGGTTGCCATTTCCTTCTCCAGGGGATCCTCCCAACCCAAGGATCTAACCTCATCTCCTGCACTGGTAGGTGGATTCTTTACCTCTGAGCCACCTGGAAAGCCCTAAGTATAGTCTATTGTTAAACAAAACTAAAGAAAACTCCTGCAGACGTAGAATAAAAATCAAGATTAAGCCAAGTAGAGATTTGAAAACAACTAAATATCAATAATAATTTTAAAAAAAAAACCTCATATATCTCTAAGAATTTGTATTTCTCATTAATTCAGCAAAGATTTATTGTTTCCTATGCTGTGCCTACTCTAGGTATTTGGGTCCCATCAGTAAATATAACAGATTAAAATTATGTCTTTATGAAGCTCATACTCCAGCAGAGAATCACAGGCTATCAAAAAATTAAAACAAAATTATATACTAAGATAAAAGGTGATACATAATACATTATAAAATGAGAAATAAGGAGAGTTAGCAGGGGAGATGGACAATATTTGAGCAAATACGTGAAGGCAGTGAGGGAACAAACCATGAAGGTATCCAGGGAAAGAGTGTTCCATTCGGAAACAGCAAGTGCAAAGGCCCTGAGGCAGAAATATGGCTGGATAGAATCAAGACTAGCAAGGAGACAGGTGTAGCTGGAATAGAATAAGCAAAGTGAAAAAGGACAGATGATATTAATCCAATAGCTCATGAGGACAAAATGATGCAGGGTCTTAGAAGCTGTTATGAGCACTGAAGATTTTACTCTGCTGTAAAAGTGGTGAGACATTGGTGAGGGTTCGGTAGAAGAGTGATCATGACCTGATGTATGTCAACAACTCAATAGAGAACCACTTAGGAGACCATATAGATGATCAGACCATACTGGGGAGACTTTTGGGGGCTTGAAGCAGTGTTGTCAGCAGAGGTGGTAAGAAGTGCTTGGATTCTGCATAGGTGCTACAACCAGCAGGAATCTTGATTGCTTGTAAGCGGTGTGAGAGACAGACAGGGAAATATCAATAATGTTTCCCTCACCCTCAAGGTCTGTCGTGCTTTAGAATATTACTTCATGATAGAGTGAAGTCATCATGATCTGCGAAACATGCAAAAATTAATCATCTGAAATATGAAGATGTAACTGTAATTTTTTCAGTAAGTTTTATTCATAAGGTATTCAATCCTGCTCTTTAAAGCCTTTCAAAAAATTTAATGATGAGAGTTCCTGAATAGAAAAGCTCAGGACTACATGTATAAAATTCATATATATATATGAATAATATACTATATGTATATTGTATGTAGATTACAAGGCTTCTCAAGTGGCACTGAGGTGAAGAATTAGCCTGCCAATGCAGGAGACATAAGAGATGTGGGTTTGATTCCTAGGTCAGGAAGATACCCTGGAGAAGGAAATGGCAACTCACTCCAGTATCTTGCCTGAAGAATCTCATGGACAGAGAAGCCTGTCAGCTACAGTTCATAGGGTCACAAAGAGTTGGATGTGACCAAGTGACTTAGCATGCACAAGTATATACTATATATAGGATTTCCCTGGTGGCTCAGATGATAAGGAATCAGCCTGCAATGCAGGAAACTCAGATTCTATCTCTGGGTAGGGAGGATCCCCTGGAGCAGGGCCTGGCAATCCACTCCAGTATCCCTGCCTGAAGAATTCTAAGGACATAGGAGCCTGGCAGGCTACTGTCCGTGGGGTTGCAAAGAGTCAGATATGACTGAGCAACTTTCACTTCACATACACTATGTGTGTCTGTTGCTCAGTCTTATCTGACTGTTTGTGAGCCCATGGACTGTAGCCGGCTGGGCTCCTCTGTCCATGGGATTCCCCAAGCAAGAATACTGAAATAGGTTGCCATTCTCTTCTTCAGGGGATCTTCTCAATCCTGGGATCAAACCCAGGTCTTCCATATTACAGGCAGATTCTTTACCATTTGAGTAATCAGGGAAGCCCTACATACACTCTGTGTGTGTGTGTGTGTGTGTGTGTGTGTGTGTGTGTGTGTACACAAATTTCTCAAAATTCTGGTCTGAGATGCTGGAGAAATGGATTACCATCAACTGAGATGAAGATGATCACAAGTCAAGCAGTTTTAGGGAGAATTTCAAGAAGTCTGACTAGTACAAGTTAAGCTTGAGATCACTACTCAACATCTGGGTGAACAGGTTGGTTGTGCATTCAGATACAGGAATCCGGGTTCAGCAGACGGGTATAAATGCACCAGGAATCCAGGCCTTGCATCTCCTTTTTCCCTTTCCTGTGGCTTTAAATCACATGTACATGCTGCTGAAGCCAAAAACTATAGCTTTAGTTCAGACTGTACATTGACTCCAGATTCATATATTCAATGATGAGAATACGTGAGTAGCAACTGACATAGTCAAGGAGAACTCTCCATTTCTGCCTCAAATCTAATTCTTTGTTCATCCTCCCCAGCTCCTAAAATGATACCACCATCTCCCTGTTTCTCTGAGTGAAAACTTTACAATCCTCCTCATCCTTCTTCTTCCCTTACTTTTCACATCCAATCCAATTGTAGGCAATTCCATTTCATTCTACCTCCAAAATGCACACCAAAATTGTCCCACTTTCTCTCTCTCTACTGTGCACTTCTAATCCAAACAAACAATCTCTAACGTAGAATATAGCAACGCTCTCCTGTCTTCTCTATTGTTTTGTTCTCAGTTGCACGACCCACAGTCTATCCTTCACAGAACCATCATTGAGCTCCTCTAGAAACACAAGGATTTAACCTCCCCTCATGAATAAAAGTCCTTCAGTGACTCCCACAGGTTTAAAACACATGCAGTCTCCTTAGCATGCTCTAAAAACCCCTGCGTGAGCAGGTTCCACCTACCTTTCCAACCTAAATCTGAGTCAGAACTTTCCACTAGGATCCATACATACAGGAGCTCTTCTGCTCCATAAGGTCTCTGATCTTCATCCACTTTTAAGAGTTGATGTATGCTCTTCCCTCACCCAGGAATATTCCAACCACCAATTTCTGTTTGACCTTGTTTCTTCTCATTATTCAGATCTTAGCTCAACATCATCTCTTCAGAATATTTTCTCTATTTGAGCCAAAGCTAACCTACCCTTTCATAGTGATCTACTACATCTTTCCAGTTGTAGAATTTATCACTATCTCAAAATGAGCCTATTTAATTTTTAACCAGCTTGCATATTATCTACCCTTCTCCACATGAGTTTGCGTTCCATGAGAGTGGTCTTGTTCAGCACTGTACTCTCAGTTTTTATTCAGTCCTTGGCACATACTAGACATGGCAGAAATGCCTAGTCGATGAGTAAACTTTAGAAGAAAAAAAATGATGTATTGGGCGCATATTAAAGGTCCATCCAGATCATGTAGTTGTTGAAAGATTTTTCTGGAAAGTAAAAGACCGAGTGATGGGACCATCTTCTAAACTACATTCACAGCATCTCCTCAATTAAAGAAAACTTAGACAGCTACTCCACAAGACCTGTGTCACTCATGGATGGTGGTAGTCTAGTTGGTGATTTAGTTGCTAAGTCGTGTCCAACTCTTGCAACCCCATGGATTACAGCTCACCAGGCTTTTCTGTCCATGGGATTTCCCAGGCAAGAATACTGGAGTGGGTAGCCATTCCCTTCTCCAGGGGTCTTCCCAACAAAGGGATCCAACCCTGGTCTCCTGCCTTGCAGGCAGATTCTTCACCAACTGGGCCACCAGAGAAACCCCTGTGTCACTCACTTGGTAGTCGCTAACTGAATCAAGAGCCAGCATCAGGAAGGGTCTATCCAAAAAATTTAACCTTCAATAGCCTTTCTAAACTTATGTTAAAAGCACAATCTTTTAAGTGACGGCAAATACCACTGGACCAGATGGAGCTGGATCCTAACAAAAAATTTTAGTTACACTGAGCTTCCACTGCCATTAACATATTACAAAACTGTGGCATGATATCACAACCTGACCCAATCCAGGTTCCTAACAGATGTTGGAATACAGGTGGTTCTTCATTCCTGCTTCCTACTGTAAAGCACGCCCTTGTAAGGCCTCACTCTAAGCTCATAAGTAATTGTGATCAAGTTATTAAGGAATTACTCTTTTCAAGAATAATTGCATGTTTGAGAATTTTGAAGGCCAAAATACAATAAGCTATATGAAAATGTCCACAAACTATTACCCAGAGAAATGTGTAGTGAAACAGAGAGAGTCTGCTTTTCATCAGTCAGATTAATAAAAATAAGAAAAGACTGAAAATATTTAGTGTTAGTGTGCATATGCAGAAACAAGCATTCCTATATTCTTCTTGGAAGTCTTAATTGCTCTTTGGGAATTAGTCTGGCAATAGCTGTCATAATAAAACCTCATATCCTCTTTGATGTAGCAATCTCAATTGAGGATAATCTACTTTCCAGAAGTAAAAGTAACTACAAAAACATGGAGTTACTTTTACCAAAAGCACTTGCTCTTTGGAAGAAAAACTATGACAAACCTAGACAGCATGTTAAAAAGCAGAGACATTACTTGGCCGACAAATGTCGGTATAGTCAAAGCTATGGTTTTTCCAGTAATCATGTATGTATTTATGCATTGGAAAATAGAGAAGGCTGAACCTGAAGAATCAATGCTTTTGAACTGTGGAGTTGGAGAAGACTCTTGAAAGCCCCTTGGACTGCAAGGAGGTCAAATCAGTCAATCCTAAAGGAAATCAGTCCTGAATAGTCATTGGAAGGAATGATGCTGAAGCTCCAATACTTTGGCCACCTGATACGGAGAACTGACTGACTAGAAAAGACCCTGATGATGGGAAAGATTGAAGGCAGGAGGAGAAGGGGACAACAGAGGACGAGATGGTTGAATGGCATCACCAACTAAATGGGCATGAGTTTGAGCAAGCTTGGGGAGTTGGTGATGGACAAGGAACCCAGGGTGCTGCAGTCCATGGGGTAGCAAAGAGTTGGACATGACTGAGCAACTGGACAACAGGAACAACAAAAAACAGGAGCATATCTATTACAGCATTGTTTAGTGTCAAGCATACAGACATGAATACCCTGGACATATCCTAAATGTCAATCAGTAGAAGAATAGTTGAATCCATGATGTAAAATCCAACTGTGAAACACTATGCAGTTATTTTAAAAGTTGTGTTGATCTAATTGTATTTCTAATTGAATTTCTGGTGCAATAAATGAAAAAAAGCAAGGTACAGGTTAGTGTATATAACATGATCTAAGTTTAGCAAAAAAAAATTCTACAAATGTATACATATTTGTAAATGTTTTATTAGCTTGAATCAAGCTGTGTCAAGATATAAACTAGATAGCCAGTATTGTTTTCTCCGGAGTTGGAGGGAAAGTTAGAAAGAGTGAGGGAAGATATTAATGACTTCTTCTTTTCAACTTCTTTCAATTTTTTGTCTAGTTACAACAGGTATGCAATTTTTTAAAGATTTACAAGAAATCTAATAAGTAGTAGAGAAGGAAAATATCAAAAGATCAAAGATGATCTTCAAGCCCAAAGGAATGAATCATGATGGTGGAATTTTAGAATCTGACAAGAGTTTCTGCATCTGAGGAGTCAGGGAAGGAGAGGAGAGACTCACCCTTTAGTCGGGGGTCTGGAAACTTGCCTTCCCCTCCCCAAATCCTGCTGTGTGAGCCAAAGGAGAGTAAGGAGAGCAAAGGCATGTTGATCAGAATGGATATGAGGCAAGCAGCTCATTAAATGGGCCCCGGTAATTGATTTCCAAGGAAGCAGATGCCTTTCTTGTGCATGCAACAGCACAGGTGTTCCGGCTGCCTGGGAAACCTGAGCACTGCCTTTGCAAGAAGTACTTTGATGTGTGCTTCCCCTTCAGACTAGGAAGGAGGCATCACGCATCTGGCTTGACATCCTTTCCTCTGCTGACCCTGGAGAAGCCCAGTCTTGCAAACCAGCAGGGATGCACTCTGCTGAGTTGGGTCATCACCTCTGGGCCAGATTGCCTTCTTGGGAATCTCAGGGTGGGAGGGTCTAAGCAGTGCCTTGTGCAAGAATTAAGGAAGAAGGATAGAAAACTTCACCTGACCGCTGAAATGACAAGACTCTAGGGCAAAAACAGCTCTAAAAGGTCACCGTCTGTACAGGTCTGAATAGGCAGAACAATCAGACCTTGTCAGAAGAGCCACACCCAAGGATTTGAGAAACTGGGAGCCTAACTGGAAATGCCCGACTACACAGGCAACTATAGTGGATTTATTTCACACTGCAAGTTTGCTCCCAAGAACTGCACTCCTACCCAGTTCTGCTAAATCAAATGACAGTTTCTTTGGACAGTATTGTTTTCGAGCAACCCACATGGCTCCAAGGGAGATGTCATCTGCAAATGGAGTTACTTCATCTCCATGTGCCTCAGTTTCCTCATCTATATGATGGAAATAACAGCTCCTATCTCATGGGATGGTTGTAAGAATAAACCGGGTTAATAGTTGAACAGCAATTATCTTCCCATTTAAAAAATAGCTAGACAGCACTTAGAACTAGTTCTAGCATGCGGCACTATACAAACTCTTGCTGTTATTAGTAGAAGTAGTAGTATTAAGATGTGATTGCTAATTAATTTCTCTTGCAGAGGTTTGTTTAAATTGAGATGTGTACTAGTGGCCCCTTGGTGGTGCTGGTGGTAAAGAACTCTCCTGCCAACGCAGGAGACGTAAGAGACACTGGTTCGATCCCTGGGTCAGGAAGATCCCCTGGAGGAGGGCATGGCAATCCAGTTCAGTATTCTTGCCTGGAGAATCACATAGACAAAAGGACCTGGCGGGCTACAGTCGATGGGGTCGCAAAGAGTCGGATATGACTGAAGCGACCTAGCATGGACACAGTGACCCCTATGTCTCTGGCATAACACTTGCAGAATGTCATCATCATTGGTCCTGTGGGCATCACAGAGCCCAGGCACTCTGCTGTGTGCTGTACCTGTTTTTATCCTCACACAACTCTGAGAGGTCAGGGTGGTGCTCATCTTCACTTTTTTTCGAGCATCAGAGAATTGAATTGAATTGGTTCTCATCACCCAAGGCTGCCAAGCCAGTAGGAGGAAAGCTGAGATTCTCACTCCAATCTGGTCAACTCTGGACACCCAGCTCTACCCACATGCACCACAGGTGCAGGTCAGCAGCATCCCTGATACAGAGGTTCCCACCTCTGGCTTCACCAGATTTCTGCATTTCTACCCAATATATTTATTGAATCAGAATCTCAAGAGTGGGCCCAGAAATACGTATTTTTGACAAGCTTCTTATGTAACTTCTATGTAGTTATCCCACTACTTGAATGTATGAGCTATCCCTGACTCAGCAATTCCACTCCTGGGCATATATTTGGACAAAACTATAATTTAAAAAAAGGTACATCCATCGATAAGTTCATAGCAGCACAATTCACAATGGCCAAGACATGTGAACAACCTAAATGGCCATCTGCAGATGAATGGCTAAAGAAGATGTAGTATACACACACACAGATACACACACAAAAGAATACTACTCGGCCATACAAAATAGTGAAATAATGCTGTTTGCAGCAACACGGATGGACCTAGAGATGATCATACTAAGTGAAGTAGCAATAAGACAGAAAGGGGAAGACAAATGCCATATATCACTTATATGTGGAATGTAAAATATGAACCAAATGAACTTATCTATGAAACAGAAGCAGGCTCACAGACACAGAGAGCAGACTGTGGTTATCAAAGGGGGAGGGATGGATTGGGAGTTTGGGATTAGCAGATGGAAAGGATACTATATAGGATGGATAAACAGCCAGGTCCTACTGTTTAGCACAGGGAAGTATGTTCAACATCCTGTGATAAACCATAATGGAAAAGAATATGAAAAACAAACAAATATACATATATATATATATATATATATATATATATATATATACATATATATACATATATGACTGAATCACTGCTGTACCACAAAAATGAACACAACATTGTAAATCAGCTATACAGTCCTCAAATAGGATTTGATTTTCTCTTTAACCCACTGGTGATCCCTCTAAGGAAACAAATCTCATTATACCTAGACTAGACCCTTTTAAGACTTCCCTGGTGGCTCAGACAGTGAACAATCCGCCTGCAATGCAGGAGACCCAGGTTTGATCCCTGGTCAGGAAGATCCCCTTGAAAAAGGAATGGCAACCCACTCCAGTATTCTTGCCTGGAGAATCCCACACATAGAGGAGTCTGGTGGGCTACAGTCTAAAGGGTCACAAAGGATTGGACACAACTGAGCGACGAGCACTTTCACTTTCAGACCCTTTCATCTGACTTAAGTTATCCTAAGCTGAGTCTAAATCCCTATAAGAAAAACTATCTTGACTCCTACATCTTACTTTAAACATCTGGGGCTGCAAACTTCCCAAATGCCTAGAAAACCTTTTCTATCCTCCCACTCTCCCCACTTCAGTATTCAGTCTCCACAGTAGCCTCAGGCTGCCTCATCTATTAAATGACCTACAGTTATGAACAATGGAAAGATAAATCTGTTTCATTCAATGGAAACATTTACCCAATGAGTCTGAGTCGTCAAAGCCTCAGAAACTTTGACACGTTCATTAATTTTGTTCAACTTTATTTGTTAATCATAAAAACCAGGGACTACACAAGCTCTGAAAGCTCTGCCTTTTACATGAAGATGTATTTGTTGGAAAGGAGTGCTGAAATGAGCATTTCCTTCCACACAGGGATTCTTAAAGTCATTACACCAAACAAAGTAAAAAAAGAGCTTGGGTATATATTATTCCATTAGAGTCCTATTTATTGAGCACCTGTCATGTGAAAGGCACACCCCAGTGTCAAGCAAGAGACGCTGAAACAGATGTCAGTTTTGGCATGAAGAAGCTTTCAGCCGGGAGGGCAGATAAGCAGAAGAGCTATAACACGAGGCAGGATACGGGACGTGTTATGAGACGGTAAATGGAGCACTGAGCATTTTTGCCCTTCTAGGATCTGTTTCCCCTTCTTTGAGTAACACTACCTGAGTTTCACTTTACAGAACTACCCACAACCCACTGTGACTTCACGTGGCATAAGACTGACTGACCTCAACATCCAGCTTCAGGACGGATCCATCTTCAGCTTTGACCAATCAGAATATTCCATCCCTCTGGCCACAGTGATTGGTTCAAGAATGGGCATGTGACTCAGATTGGTCCAATGAGATTTAGTCCCAGGGTCTTACTCTAATAATATAAAGACAGCAGGTTTCTTTCCCCTGGAGTTGTTGAACTGGGGAGACATCAGTCTGAAGCTGCCAGTACCCACGCCCAATCCCCCACTGGGAAGAGCTTTCCTGAAAGTGAAGGCAATGAAATACAAAAGACAGAGCCCAGAGGGCATTATCTGAGCTCCTGGATTCATCTGTACCTAAGGAATAGAAATGCTATATGTGAAGAATCTTGGGCCTCAGTTCCTTGGAGTTCAGTGTCTGTCACAACAGCTGAGAACCAAATACGGTGAGATATGTTTGAAGCATAGCCAGTGTTCAGAGGCTGCACCCAGGTGGAAGCATAGAGAAACCACTATTTCCTGAGGCAGTGGCTTCAGAACAGGGGTAGGCTGGGGCTGGAGTGATGAAGGGCAAGTGTCTAACCACCACTCTGGGCACCTTTGTGTGGAGGTCTTGCACCAGCACCCCCGTCTTGCAGTCACACCCCCAATCATTCTAACTCCATGATGGCACTTGTTCCAATAAGTTTTCAGCAGTGGAAATCATATCTTTTCTTTTCTTTTCACTGGGCATCTATGTACACAGAAGGTGCTTAATTAGTGCTTCCTACATTATGTATTATGATGTATCACGTTCTTGATAAATTGAATCTCAGAAGACCGGCATTCAGTGGCTATCAAACATAAACAGACATTTCTCTAAAGACATACAGATGGCCAACAAACACATCAAGGATGCTCAGCATCGCTAATTATTAGAGGAATGCAAATCAAAACTACAATGATGCAACTACAAAATTCAGTTACAAAGATGCAACTACAAAACTACTACCTCACACCAGTAGGAATGCATGCTAAGTCTCTTCAGTTGTGTCCAACTCTTTGTGACCCCATGGACTATAGCCCACCAGTTTCCTCTGCCCGTGGGATTCTCTAGGCAAGAATACTGGAGTGAGTTGCCATTTCCTTCTCCAGGGGATTTTCCTGATCCAGGGATCAAACCCACATCTCTTATGACTCCTGCACTGGCAGGCAGGTTTAACACTAATGCCACCCAGTCAGAACGACCATCATCAAAAAGTCTGCAAACAATAAATGCTGGAGAGAATGTGGAGAAAAAGGATCCCTCCTACACTGTTAGTGGGAATATAAATCCATACAGTGACTACAGAGTACACTATGGAGATTCCTACAAAACTGAAAATAGAGCTACCGTATGATCTACCAATCCCACTCCTAGGCATATATCCATAGAGGAACATGACTCAAAAGGATACATGCATCCAATGTTTATTGCAGTTCTGCTGACAGTAACCAACATGTGGAAGCAAGCTAAATGTCCATCAACAGATGACTAGATAAAGAATATATGGTACATATAAACAATGGACTATTACTCAGTCATTTAAAAAAATGAAATAGTGATATTTGCAGCAACATGAATGGACCTGAAGATTATCATGCTAAGTGAAGTAAGTCAGACAGAGAAAGAGAAACATCCTATGATATCACTTATATGCAGAAACTAAAAAAAAAAAAAAAATGATACAAATGAATTTATTTACAAAACAGAAACACTCCTAGACTTAGAGAACAAACCTATGCTTACTAAGGCAGGAATGGTAGGGGGAAGGAATACATTGGGAGTTTGGAATTGACATTGTTATGCCCGATGTCCGAATCCCCAAGCGGGAATAGAGAAGGCCTCCAAGACAATGCAACTCGCAGAAAGGGAAGTTTATTACTGACTCGAGCCAGGACTCTCTGCCGCAACCAACGCAGTGGTGCTGGTCAGAGAGCCCCAAGCCCAAGCTGTTACACAAATTTATAGGGTGAGAAGCGGATTGGTTACACATTTGCAAAGCAATTTCATTGGTCAAAACTTTCGTGCGCGCGGGACTTTCCTGGGGGTTTCCGCCCTGTTCCTAATTTCCTAATTGGCAAACAGCGGTCAGTATTAAGTGAAAGCTAATTGATCCTAATTGGCAAACAGCAGTCAGTGTTAAGCGAAAGCTAACTGGTTGTATCCAGGTGGCCTGATAATCTTACCAAGTAGGAAGGCCTACTCTCGCCTCACATTCCCCCCTGTCTGTTGTTCAAGTAGAGGAATCTTCCTCTTTTCTATCTTGGGCTACTGACACTATAAGTGGACCCAGAAGGGTGGAAATTAAGGTAGTCAGCCAGGGGGCGTGTTGAAACCAAGACTCAAACCACCTCTGCTGGGCTTCCCGTTATCTCTTTCGTTGTGCCAGTCCCTCTCTCACTTTTGCCATAGATTCTACCACCTCAGACAAGGAAGCCAAAGACTTCTCTAAGTGACTGATTGCATCTACAGCGGCTCGTAGGGAGGAAAGCCCTTGGCCTTGCAGAGATAGTGAAGCTTGGTTAAATTGCCCCCATATCTGAGGTACTTGGCCCTGCGGATTGTGCCACACTCAGGGCTACCAAATCTCTGTTTCCTATGCCCCATTCCCGGGGCCCATCACAAGAGGTTACACAGCTTCAGCTCCTCCAATAATCAGCAGGAGAATTAGGAGACCTCCCGGCGGATGAGCCAAAGGATTTGACGGGTGAGGACTCGCCTTCCATTCTGCTCCTGTTCTTCCGGTGTGGCTTGCCGCACGTGATTGCAGTGAACCCAGGGTCCAATCCCATCGACCTTGACAGCAGTAGGAGTGGTAAGGAGAACAACATAAGGGCCTTTCCATCTGGGTTCTAATACACACAGGGGGGGTCTTCCATACAGAATCTCTTATAAGGGGTGTTACGCGCCCGAAAGAGTGCGAAGGGAAGGAGGGTCACCCAGTCCCTGCCAGTCTCTATCACCAACTTTGTTCTCTCAACCTGTCCTGAGCTCTGGGGATTATATTCACAATGTAATTTCCATTTCATCCCCAGAGCTTGGGCCAACCCTTGTACAATCTGGCTCACAAAGGTAGGTCCGTTATCAGAGCCCATAGTCACTGGCAGCCCGTACCTAGGCACTATCTCCTCTAAGATCTCCCTTAGCAGGGAAGGCTTCCACTCACCCCGAGAAGGTATCTACCAGAACCAACATATAGCAATACCAGTACTTGCCTGGCCTTACCTCAGTGAAATCTACCTTCCAGTGTTGCCCTGGCTCTTCCCCTTGGTACCTCATTCCCGTGTGCTGCTTTTTCCCTGTCCTCATCTGCTGGCACGTTTTGCAAGCCTGGATTATCTCAAACACTGATCAACATGCAGATTCAGCCCATATTTGCTTTCATTTATCTATTGAGTGTACCCAAGCTTCTTCTTCAGAGACTCTGGCATCTCAGGGGGACAAGGGCAAAGGAGCCTGAAGTAGACCTTCACAGAATCATAGATAAACCACTGTAGTGCAGTCAGAGTGCTGATCACGATGATACGGGCAAAGTGTCCCTTCGATACACCTCTAAATCCAAGTCTCTTGAGGACCTGAGAGGCACTGCTACCCTTCTCTTTATTCAACACAGACACCACGGAATCAGCAACAGTACGTTCAAAGCAGGCAAACTTCATCATGGTGTACTTCATAAAAGCCAAACTTGCAGAGCCCCTGCAGGGAGTAGCCAATGAGGGTCAGGGCCCATCCTTTGGCCAAACCTCGGAAACCATCCTCTTTGAGTATAACTGAAAATCCATTAAGAATGCCCTTGTACTTCTGTGGGTCCACCTGCATACGGACCACAACTTAAGACCCCACCAAAGCCACACAGTGCATTAAACTTCACGAAGCCATATTCACAACTGTACTCTTCTACCGTGGCAGCTCCAGCTTTCCTTTGCCCATCTTTTACATAGCTGTTCCCATCGGTGAACCATACTAGCTCACTGTTGTCTAGGGGTATATCAGTTAAGTCTTTTCGTGCCGCCAGGGCCTCAGCCAGTATCTCGCTGCAATCATGGAGCTACAAACAGCTGGAATGGCTTATTTGGGTTAGGCAGGGCAAGGGCTGGGGCTTCTAGTAGGGCCTGTCTGAGTGTCTGGAAAGCTCAGTCCAAGTCCAGTTTGGGGTCTCTTTACTTCCCTCATATGAGGGCCAGGCCTTCTCAGCAAACCCCATGATCCACAGTCTGCAATATCCAACAGTCCCCAGAAACTCTCTCACCTGACGGGGGGTCTTGGGCTCTGGTATCTGCAATATTGTTAATCTTCAGCAGAATTTTCCAGTTCCTCATGACTGCAATTATCCAACATATACCCAGGACTTGGAGAGGGGTGCCGAGTCTTGACTCCCCTAGTCACTGTCTTCCCCTGCATATAGAATTCGAGTTCCAGGGGAGATTCTCTCTCTCTGGGTCGTACCTCTCCTCAGGTCCCTCTTAGGGCACTTGTTTTTCCAGTGCCCCTGTTCTCTGCAGTAGGCGCACTGATCTTTCTTTAGGGCCTGCCTATTTGGTTTCTGTTTTTCTCCTGTCCAGGAGTCTCGAGGTTTCCTCAATTCTGTTCCGGCTTTTATCCCCACAAAAAGAATCTGGGCTAGTTCCCTCTGGTTCTACCGGTTTTCCCTCGTTCTATATTCTCTATCTTCCTTCCTGATCTTCTCAGCTAATTCTCTTTCCTCCCATCGACCTTTGCCAAATTTGTCGGCTTTCTTGCTGCGGCCCGCAGGCCTGCCATCAGAGTCTGGCGGTACACTCGGAGACGCTCCCTACCTTCCACTCACTCAAAATCCCAGTTAGGCCACAACAGAGGAAACCCCTCATCCACGAGATGAGGCTGGGCGGTTGGCCTCCCATCGGCCCCTGGGACCCGTTCCCACGCTTCTGCCAGAATTCGCTCCCGTTCTTCTGTGGTGCAACAGCTGCTGACAATCGTAGTGAAAGGAGGGTTTCACCTGGTCGGGCTTCTAGTTACTGAGGCTCACTTATTGTAGGGCCTTCCGAGTCCACCAGAGTGTAGCCCTGGCCAGGACTCATCAATTGCGCCCACAAATGTTTGCCTGTTCACTGAAACTCCTGAAAAGAGTAGGACCAGAGACAATACCGGCACACACACACAGACACGGACAAACATGGAGAGCCGAAGACAACCACACGGACAGACAAACGTCGGCCGACAACACAGAAAGCTTTCTCCTGTGCCAGATACCTTCCTGCTTCACAGCAGGGCCCCAGATTTACACTGGACTTCCTGTGCCAGACACCTTCCTGCTTCACAGCAGGGCCCCGGATTTACACTGGACTTCTCCTGTCCTGCCTGAGACAATGCCGGCACACACACAAACACGGAGAGCCAAAGACAAACACACGGACAGCTGACAACACAGCGCTGGGTTTTCGGGCCCCCTGAGTTTTCCTGAGTACCGGTGCTGTTATCTATCCTTCCCCTCTGTCCTGGAAGTGTTCTCTTCCCCTGGTAAAGGGATCCTGGACGAGCCCCCAAATGTTATGCCCGATGTCCAAATCCCCAAGCGGGAAGAGAGAAGGTCTCCAGGACAATGCAACTGGCGAAAAGGGGAAGTTTATTACCGACTCGAGCCAGGACTCTCTGCCGCAACCAATGCAGTGGTGCGGGTCAGAGAGCCCCGAGCCCAAGCTGTTACACAAATTTATAGGGTGAGCACACACCGTTGGTTTAAGCGGATTGGTTACAAGTTTGCAAAGCAATTTCATTGGTCAAAACTTTCGCGCAGGCGGTACTTTCCTGGGGGTTTCCGCCCCGTTCCTAATTGGTCCTAATTGGCAAACAGCAGTCAGTGTTAAGCAAAAGCTAATTGGTTGTATCCAGGTGGCCTGATAATCTTACCAAGTAGGAAGGCCTACTCTCGCCTCACAACATGTGTACACTGCTATATTTAAAAGAGATAACCAACAAGAACCTACTGTATAGACAGGGAATTCTGTTCAGTGCTTTGTAATAAACTGAATGGGAAAAGACTTTGATAAAGAATGGATACATGTATGTATGTGTGCTCAGTCACTTCAGCCAGGTCTGACTGTTGGCGACCCCATGGACTGTGTAGCCCACCAGGCTTCTTTGTTCATGGGATTTTCCAGGCAAGAATACTGGAGTGGCTTGCCATGCCCTTCTCCAGGGGATTTTCCTAACCAAGGGATCGAACTTGCATCTGTCTTCATCTCCTGCATTGCAGGCAGATTTTTTACCCACTAAGCCAACTGGGAAGTCCTAGATACCTGCATTTGTATGGCTAAATCACCTTGCTGTACTCCTGAAACTTAGCACAACATTGTTAATCAACTATACTCCAATATAAAATAAATAAATGAAAAATTTTTAATGAAAAAAATCAGACATCTCCAATATGATCTAGGAAGATACAGAATCAGCTACATTTCTCATTTTCTATAATAGTTTGCTTCAAGGTGCTCCAAATGATGGTGCCAGCAGCTCACCCAGAATACAGTTCAATGAGCAGTGTGTTATTCTCCCATAATCTCTCTTACATCTTTATTATCACTCCTACCAATGGGAGACTTGTTCAAAGGCTCCCCAGTTGCATCTGAACCACTGACTCATCCTGAATAGTGAGGCTTTTTGTTCTGTGTGTCCACATATATGTGTGTTTTCCAGCTTAATTTACTGTTGCTTCATCCAAGCATAAAATCACATGAAAGAGTCTAGCAGAAGCAGGAAACTGGGCTGTGAGGCTGATAAAAATCATCTTGGGATGACTGAACAGTAAAACATACATGTCACTGGGTCCATCAAGTCCGATCCTGGGCTTACCAGACAATAAAATGCATGTGCCACTTTGATCAGCCTGGGTGCCTGAGAATTGGTTTGCTGAAAGGCTTTGCAGATCTAGATGGGGAGAGGAAAGGGAATGAGTAGGAGTCTGGGTGTGAGGGGGTTAGGCAAACTATTTTTATCCTGAAAGAAAGAAAGTGAAAATGGCTCAGTTGTGTCTGACTCTTTGTGACCCCATGGACTACACAGGCCAGGGAATTCTCCAGGCCAGAATACTGGAGTGAGTAGCCTTTCCCTTCTCCAGGGGATCTTCCCAATTCAGGGATCAAACTCCGGTGTCCCACATCACAGGCAGATTCTTTACCAGCAAAGCCACCAAGGAAGCCCAAGAATACTGGAGTGTGTAGCCTATCCCTTGTGCAGCAGGTCTTCCGGACCCAGCAATAGAACCAGGGTCTCCTGCATTGCAGGTGTATTCATTACCAGCTGAGCTACCAGGGAATCCCTCTTTTCTCACTAAGAAAAGTCTGCTGAGCTATGTCCATTTGGAGCAGATGTCTTCAGAATGGGCTCCCGGAACTCCTACCATCATCACCATCCTTCTCCATAACTCTCTCTGACTTTCCTTGGTTTAATATTCAAAACTATCTGGTTTAATATTATTTGTTAGAGGGCTATTCTAGGAGTGCATGAAAATTCCCTGCCTGGTCCATCTCTCTATCCCCAACACCTAGACTGAGATATGAGACTTGGGTCCATGGTAGAGTAGGTGCCCAATAAATGTGCATCAGGTGATTGAATAAATGAATGAGAGACTTATTCCAAGGAAAGACAGTTGGGCTTGGAGTTATATTTAAGTCAGGTCTTGATCATGACATTAATCCCTATGAGACTTTGGGGGAAGTAAATTCATTTATCTGGGACAATTTCATTACCCAGAAAATGAAAGAAATAGATCATATTTGGATAACAGAGTGTGTTTCATTTTATAGAACTTTATCTTCCTTAATCAGCTGAAATCTCATGGAGAATTTTCATGTTTAGGACAGATTCAAAAGGGGCTGCTCTACTTGAAGCCTGGGGTGAAAGGTTGACTCTTAGCCACTCTGCAAACTCTCCTTTCTCAGAACAGTTTTCCCAACACCAGAAAAGATGTGCTACATGAAATAATAGGGCATTCTACTTGCTTAATGATTTGACAATACTCAACATGATGCCAGAGAAGGCAAGGGCAACCCACTCCAGTATTCTTGCTGGGATAATCCCATGGACAGAGTTTCCTAGAGGGCTACAGTCCATGGAGAGTCATACATGACTTAGTGACTAAACAACAGCAAAGTGATGCCAACAAATAGGGTGGAAATGGGATGCATAGATCAGAAGCAAGTTACAGACACAGTCAGGGTTTCAGATGGTCCAGGGTTCATCTGAGTCAAAATCCCTTGTGCTTTTCATCCATCAGTTCACCCACTCTGCCTTCCACCCATCTATCCATCTATCCTTTCACCCATTCATCTCATCCAATCATCCATCAATTCTCCCATCTATCCATTCATCTCTCCATTTACCCATGTATGTAACAATTAATTTATTGAGCAGCTATTTATTGACACGTAAGCACCGAGTGGCACTGGATAAGCATGACAAAGTTCCTGCCTTCACCAAATGTCAGTTCTAGTGATGAAGTCAAATAAAAGATGAGAGGTAGATAGAGAGAAAGCATAGATAGGATAGATAAGACTGATGAATTATAGATACAGAGAAATAAATAAGACTGGCCTAATGATCAACAGATAGATTAAATATCAGCTATTTTGAGGTGTTATGAAGAAAAAACAAATCAGCATAAGAGGACTAAGGGGTAACACATGCTCTATTACAAGAAGAGGTCAGGATGGCTTCTAGAAGGATGTGACTTTTGAGCAGAAATCTAAGGAATCAAGAGTGTATCCTGGGACTTCCCTGGTGGTCCAGTAGTTGAGAATTTGCCTGCCCATGCCGGGGACATGAGTTACATCTCTAGTTTGGGCAGATCCCACACGCCTTGGGACAACAAAGCCCAAGAACCACAACTACCAAGCTGGAGCTTTAGAGCCCATGTGCTGCAACTACTGAAGCCTGTGTGCCTAGAACCCATGCTCTGCGACAAGAGAAGCCACAGCAATGAGAAGTCCAAGCACTGCAACAAAGATCCAGCACAGTCAAATATTAATTAACTATTTAAAAAATTTTAAAAAGAGTATATCCTGTGACTATCTGCAGTAAAACCATTCCAGGCAGAAGAGGGCCATGAGACAGCAGGGGTGGGAGTGGGGGGTGCTCATGACACCTGCCTGCCCCTTGAGAGAATAATGCTGGACAACGTCAATGATGCTGAGAGCTCATCTGTGAAAAACAGCTTAAGAACTCTTATCTGGCAAGGTTACAGAGGGGATTAAATGAGATAATCACGGTTTATGTGCATGTAACATATAAGAGGTACTCAAAGCACATTGCTGAACAAGGGGAGATGCGTTTGATTTGGGGTTTTCTAAATTCCTTAATCAGCAAATAGCTCCTGAGCACCCACCAGGTGGAGGCTCCCTGCTCAGCCATCCATGTCATTATCTCATGTAACCACCCCAACTACTCTAAGAGATAAGCCTGGGACTTCCCTGATGATCTGGCAGTCAAGCATCCAGTGCAGGGAACATGGGTCCCATCCCTGGTCAGGGAAATAAGATCCCACATGCTGTGGAGCAGCTAAGCCCTTGCAGCACAACTACTGAGCCCAAACACCTCAACTAGACAGGCTGTGTGCCAGGCTCTGCAACAAGAGAAGCCACAGCAATGAGAAACCCAAGCCCTGCAAGAAACATCTGGCACGAAGATCCCACATGCCACAACCAAGACCCAACACAGCCAAAAATAAAAACAAACAATAAACACTGCAATAGTCAAGTCCATTTTGCATGTGGGGACACTGAGGCAGGAAAAAATCAAGCCCTCACCAGACTTCAGTAGTCTAACGCTAGAGTGTTAGTTGGTCAGTCAAGTCTGACTCTTTATAACCGCATGAATTATAGCCTGCCAGGCTCCTCTGTCCATGGAATTCTCTAGGCAAGAGTACTCAAGTAAGTAGCCATTCCCTTCTCCAGTGAATCTACCCAATGCTAGGACTGAACCTGGGTCTCCTGTCTTACAGGAGACCATCTAAGCCACTGTAAAGGTGGCTCTGGGCTTAACCACTAAACAATCCTGCTCCCCTTCCCCCATCACTTGGCCCAGAGCTTTTCACATAGAACCACTGGCCCCAAAGAATAAATCCTTCAAGAGGCACAAGCAGAGTGTTGGAAGATCATGCATCACTCTCTTTTCCAGAAGATTACCTCTGTCCTGTGGTTTCCCAGGTGGCTCTAGTGGTAAAGAGTCTGCCTGCCAATGCAGGAGATATAAAAGAAGTGGGCTCGATCCCTGAGTCAAGAAGACCCCTTGGAGGATGGCATGCCAACCCACTCCAGTATTCTTGCCTGGAGAATCCCCATGGACAGAGGAGCCTGGCAGGCTACCGTTCATGGGGTTGCAAAGAGTTGGACCCAAGAAGCAACTTGGCAAGCACACACACACACACCTCTGTTCTGATGCCTCGGTAAAGAATGGCCCTTTCTTTTCACTGCCTCCAGATGATCTCCTGTCAATAGATCATTTATGATTTTCAAGCACCAAGAGCTTTCACATGAGAGATGGAAAGTGGAGAAGGCCCAGAAAGATGTTTTGCATCTGGCAGAGATTCTACCATGTCAGTCATCCCTGTAGGCGTTCACACAACACCCTCTCACCAGAGGCCCAAACTTTCAGATCTCAGCTTACATGCTGTTTCTGCTTCAGATCAGACAGAACTAGCTTCCAGACCCAGCCCTAATATTTTGGCAACCTAACGCTAACAGCCAACTCTTTGGAAAAGACCCTGATGCTGGGAAAGATTGAAGGAAAGAGGAGAAGAGGGTGACAGAGGATGAGATGGTTGGATGACATCACCAATTCAATGGCAATGAACTTGGGAAGACTCCAGGAGATGGTGAGGGCCAGGGAGGCCTGGTGTGCTGCAGTCCATGGGTCACAAAGGCGGACATGACTTAGCAACTGAACAACAACAATCTGGAGTAAGTAATTTCTCTTTTCTGGTCTTATGTTTTTCTATTCTGTAAAGTGGGAATA
The DNA here is from genome assembly GCF_963930625.1 of Muntiacus reevesi. NCBI lineage: Eukaryota > Metazoa > Chordata > Mammalia > Artiodactyla > Cervidae > Muntiacus > Muntiacus reevesi. The sequence continues at coordinate 202,726,704 of NC_089250.1, forward strand.
AAAGTAGATATCCTCTTCGGTCGTTACAAGCATTAAAGGGTTAATGCCTATACAGCACTAAGCAGGCTGTTTGGTACCTAATTAATTAATTAAATAGCAACTGCTTGCAGTTGAGTTTACCAGGAGCTCCGAGAGTCTGTCTAGGTTGTCCACTACTGAATTTCTAGCATCTGGCATCATGCGTCTTCCTACAGTAAGTGTCTAATTATTATGTATTGAGTGGTCAAATGGGTAAATGAAATTCAAAAGAGAAGGGGTTGAAGAAGACAAGGAGTGATAACGCATTGCTAACACTCTGAGCAGGACAGTTTAGATACATCAGTTGCTATCTTCCTTACAGCAGCCCCGTGAGATAGATCTCATTGTTTTCCACTGTATGAAAGAGAGATGAAGTGACTTGCTCAACCACTCAGCTAAACAACAGAGCTTAGTTTTTAAACAACCTAAGAAGGATGACCAAAGCTCTTGGTGGGAAGTCCATCCGTGGCAAAGTACTATTATGGGACCACTGAAGAATAGACTTAGAAGTCAGGCCAGCCAGTCTAGAGCAGGGATCCTCAACCGCCAGGCTGCAGACCAGTACCACAGCAACTGGGCCACTCAGCAGATGAATGATGGGTGAGTAAATGAAGCTTCATCTCTACTTACTCCCCATAGGCATTCGCCATCCCTCACGTTACTGCATTATCACAGTGCTGTAGATATAGTGATGTATTTAAAAATAATAGAAATAAAGAGCATAATAAATGTAATGCTCTTGAATCATCTTGAAACCATTGTCCTCCACCCCAATCTGTGGAAAAATTGTTTTCCAGGAAACTGGTCCCTTGTGTCCAAAAGCTTGGAGATCTCTGGTCTAGAAGATGGAAACTGGGGGACTCTGGGTTGAAATCTGGTCAATGGATGAAATTATATATGATTTACTTGGGGGTTCCCAGGTGGTACTGGTGGTTAAAGAATCTACCTACCAATGCAGGAAACATAGGAGACGTGGGTTTGATCCCTGGATTGAGAAGATCCCCTGGAAAAGGACATGGCAACCCACCCCAGTATTCTTGCCTGGAGAATTCCATGGATGGAGGAGCCTGACAGGCTACAGTCCATGGGGTCACAAAGAGCCGGGCATGACTTAAGCGACTTAGTATGCACCTGGTTTTCTTAGTGTTTCGAACAATCTTATGATGATATTTTAAAATGTGAATATTTCTCTTAAAATCTAGATTACTAGACTCTTCTGTAAAAACAGAAGCTGTCTGAACTCTGGGCCTGCATTCCTGCATGGAGACAATGAGCTGGCGCTGAGACAGGGCTGTTCAAATTCTCCTATGTGCTGTACTCCCCCACTCCCACCATCTCACACAACAGACAACTCATGCGATCAGCCTCCTTCACTGCTGTTTCCCTTTGTCCTCTGCTGGTATCTAAATTGGCCACCATGATCCAGTTCAACACTTTCCATCTGCAGACGAGACACTGAAGTCCAGAGATAAAAAGTGGCTGGTCTCAGGCCATACAAAGTCTTAGTGGTAGACTTTGAAATTTTAATCCTCCTTTGCTGATATCCTTTCCATGACAACATCATGAACTTATGCTGAAAGAGCTCCTGGTTCAATATTCCACACCTACAAGTGCCCACAATTTATAATGATCGCTACAGAATCTATTTCCAAGAGAAACTAGTTGGTATCTCCCCTTAAGGGCACAGAGTCAAGAAGAACAAGAATCATGGCAAATACAGGAGGTAACAGCTGAAAAATAAGACCCACAAAATCAGTATTTGCTCATCACCACCCTTAGCTGGTTCCCAATCATTCCAATTGCCAGTAGGATTTCTGACTTAGTGTTGGAGCATCAGTGACCCTCCTGCTGGTATAGAATTAGTCATTGTCAGCCAACAGTACTTTAATTTCTCTCTAAGAGCCTTTAAGTACAACTACTTCTGTAAGATGTCTAACCATTGGAATAGTTCTTTCTCTGTGATGACCATGAATCAAGAGCCCAAAGACTTTGCTTTCATTGGCTCCATCCCATTGCTGACATGCTGTGCTTATAGAGTCTTCAAAGTCCAGCTTCCTGGAGTTGAGTGGCACTTAGAATTCTAAAAGCATGACTTTGGAAACTCACCATCCTAGCCACCTGGAAGGACGTCACTTTAGAGCCCATCAGTTCTGTTCTCCCAACCATCATGGCCATCCTGAGCCAGCAAATCCCAAACTATGACTGAACTTCATGGACAAGGTTAGCCAACCTCATAAAGTAAGGGAGAGAAGGGTAGCAGAAAAGAAGGGAGTTTTCTGAGCTGTGTAAAACACCCTCTGGTTTCTCGTGGGTTCTCAGGCATTGCCCTACTCAATACATTCTCTACCAGAGTTGTCCCAGGAGCATCACTGGCAGGAAGTTTCATGCACTGGCAATCCCTATAAGATAGGGGTGTATGAGTGTGTGAGTGCATGCGTGCATGTGTGTGTGTGTGACAGTTCCAAGGCACAGTGTGATTTCTCACACACAATCAATCCTTATACTGCTACCTAAACACCCTCATATCCAATAATGCTCCCATCTGTGAAAGGCCAATATGAGGGAAAGTGATTTGTTTATGCTTTCTAGAGTAAGTAGAAAACATTATATATTGTTGTCTTAGAGGAAAGGGAACAACAAATGGGATTTGTGAATTGAAAGTCAGTGATTACATTGGCGATGCCCATAGTACAATAAGTACAAACTCGATTACCTCTAGAGACTCATTTTCCTGGTGTTGTGTTTATACTTAAACTGATATTGTGAGTGGGGAGAGGGAGCACTCCCTCCATGTTATTTATGTTCCAGGGCTATTTGCTCAGGATGCATCTGTGTCTGTGGATGAGGTCCAAATTCTCCAGCCTGGTCCAGCTCCTACTGTCTTCTCAGGCCCCATCCAAAGTCAATGGTCCTTCCAGCACCTCCCAGAAACGCATACTATGTTCCTACCAGCCTCCTCACACATCCCTGGATACTCCTTTCTCACTCACATCTCTGGATTTCAGCACATGCTGTTTCATATGCCTGGAATGACCCCATTTAACTGCCCATATTAAAAGCGGATTTATACTTGAGTCCAATTCAAATCGAGCAATAACTCCATCCCCAAATTGCCAGGCAGAGTTAACTACTCTTCCTCTTTCTTCCTGGAGTCTTTTCAGTATCTCCTTCATAGCCCTTACCCTGTCTTATTGGAACAATCTCTGTGTCTCTCACCTGCTCTCAGCTATAAGCATCTCTAGGCTAGGAATAACTTCTGCATTTTTATATCCCCAGCATCAAGTATATGGAGCAGAGACACACACCTAAGTGTCCAACAAATGTCTGTTGAATTCATAAGCTAATAAATGACTTGATGAAATCTCAGACTTCATAGTAACTTACTATTCTATTGGGGAAAAGTTCTAATAAAGCTGTCAAAGTGGCTTATTTTTAAGTGATCCTTCTAAGAATCACATACCTCCCTCACTTTTATAAAGCAGGTTGAGACCTGGCCAAAGAAGCATATATGCATCCTCCAGGTAGGGGTGGAGTCCAGCAGGGCTGAAATTTTATGAGGTGGTTGCAAAGGATGCCATCGGAATCAACCTAGGTTCAGAGGAACCAGAGTTTAAGTACTCACAGGCTATGCAAAAACAGGACAAGATGGCAGCAGACATTACTGTCCATGGTACCAAATCTGTTTGGTGCCCTTACCGGGGTTGCATCTTCTAAGACTGAAGAGTGTTGCAGTTACTTCCTCCCAAATTATGCTGGGAACTTGAGCAGGTGACAAATAAGAGAACAGTCAGAAAAAGAACAGAGGTGATTAAAGAAACAATGCTTTTGCCAGGGAGAAAAAAGGGTGGCGGAGAGGAGCTATTGGCATAATAGCAGTTATCAGGCATATCAGTAAGGGATGTACTCAGCCCCAAGAAAGAGAAAACCCAGCTCCCAGTAACTTAAACAAGTAAGGGCTTGAGTTGCCTTAATAAACAGGAAACCCACTGAGCACTCAAGGGCTGGTGTAGCCACTCAATGGCATTGAAGACTAAACCTTTGTGTCTCCTGTCATCCTGGGCTATTGTCCATCTCGAAGTCGTGTGTGACTCTTTTGTGACCCCGTGGACTGTAGCCTGCCAAGCTCTGTCCATGGGATTTCCCAGGCAAGAATACTGGAGTGGGTTGCCATTTCCTTCTCCAGGAAATCTTCCCAATCCAGGGATCAAACTCACATCTTCTGTGTCTGCTGCATTGGCAGGTGGGTTTTTTTTTCTACCTCTGAGCCATCAGGGAAGCCCATCATCCTTGGTACCAGATTCTGATCTTATGCCCACAAGCTGGATGCCATATTTCTTAGCATCACATCTTCATCACAGTCAGAAAGAAGGACTAAAAGAAAAGGATGCCTGATCAAGTCTATTTATTTTCCTCAAAAAAGCAAATGCCTTTTCAGAAGCCCAGTTCAGTAGAATTCTGCAAAAGTACCATTGACCAGCACTATTCATCCTAAGTGAAGGGTGACTAGAAAGATCAAGATGGTTGCTTACCCACCTTTGGCTCTGGAAGGCCTGTGAGAAAGGATTTGAAATGGGAATAGGAATGAACCAACTTACAATGTGTGCCACTCAAAATATCTCTAAGTTTGGGAGACATGAGTCCCTCTATATTTGTTATTTTCCCCTCAATATTGGACTTATGTCCAAGTCAAAATCTTTGGACGTGGGGGTTCCTACTGGGAACATGGGTAAGTTCCTACTCTGTGCCGATCTCCATGCTCAGCACTGATGATGCAGCAATGAGTAAAACAGAGAAGGTCCCTGTCTTCATGTACCTATGGTTCCAGTGCAAGGACCACTAAAGGAGCGTCTGTGCCAACAGCTGTTTCTTTAAATAACATTTTACTGGAAAACAGCCACACAAGGTAAAGAATCTGCCTTCAATGCAGGAACCCTGGTTCAATCCCCTGGAGAAGGGAATGGCAACCCACTCCAGTATCCTTGCCTGGAGAATCCCATGGACAAGAAGAGTCTGGCAGGCTACAGTCCATGGGGGTCACAAAGAGTCAGACACACTAAGTAGCTAACACTTTCACTTTCAGCCGTGCACATTCATGTGTATATATATCGCCTATGGCTCTTTTCCACTACAACAGCAGAGGTGAGTCATTGTGACAACTCTGTGTGATCCACAGTCAAATACGCTTACTCAGCTCTTTATTAAAAAGTGTCCTTGCTCTTTGTCTAGTGGAGACTAGACAGTAAGCAATTAAACACATAAACGACCCAAATCACTTCCAAGTGTCATAACTCTATAAAGAAGATGTAAATAATATAATGAGAAGTAATGAACAGAGGAGCTATCTTAGGATGTTCAGGAGAGTGTCTCTTAGGGAGTGATATTATGTCTACAACAGGATGTATAAAAAGATGGACACCCTAGGAGAAGAATGTTCTATGCCAAAATAAAATAGGAAAAAACAGAGAAGTGTTGAGAAGGTTATAGAGAAAGGGGAATTCTTGCACATTGTTGGTGGTAATGCAAATTTGTACAGACACCATGGAAAACTGACACACTAAGAAGTTCCTTAAAAAATTAAAAATATAATTACTGTAGGATTCAGAAATCCCACTTCTGTGTATATATACAAAATAAATAAAATAGTGTTTCAAAGAGATATCTGCACCCTCATGTTCAATGTAGCATTATTGACAAGATATGGAAATTACTTAATTGTCCATCAAAGGATGAATGGATAAATAACAATTATATATGTGTGTTAAATTCGGTCATAAAAAATGAAGAATTTCTACATTTTCAGCAACATGACTAAACCTGGAGGACATAATGCTAAGTGAAATAAGCTCAGACATGGAAGTCAATACTGTGTGATCTGATTTATATGATCAAATCTAAAAAAGTTGAGCTCATAGAAGTGAAGACCACCAGGTCTGGGGAAGTGAGGGAAATAAAGAGATGCTGATCAAAAAGTTAAAATTTTTCAGTTACAAAATTGTTAAGTTCTGGGAATCTAACATACAACATGATAATTATCATTTGTAATAATGTATACTTGAAATTTGCTGAGAAAGTAGATCTTAAGTGCTCTCATCACATACACAAATGGCAACATGTTAGGTGGTGAATGTGTTAATTAGCTTGATTGTGATAATCATTTCAAAACGTTCATGGGTATCAAATCATCACATTATATACCTTAAATATATACAGTGGTTAGTTAATTACATGTCCTCAAACTGAAAAAAAAATTAAGAAAATATATTAAACTTAAAAAAATATATCCAGACAGGAAAAGTTCTGTTGTTTCAGGACCCATATGGAGTTAGAGCAGCCAGCTGCTTTGAGGCCAAGAGGGCATGAGATGGGGTCTGAGATGCAGGCAAGTTCTCAACCATGCATGGTTTGGAGGGCAAGAGAAGCAAGTTGGGTTTTATTATTGTTGCAATAGGAAATCCTTGAAGTTAAGAACTGAACTGACCACTCACTGCATAGAACGGATTTTCTTGGGCAAAAGTGCACATAATGCAAGTAAGAAGTGATGAAGATTGTCTCTAGATCTGCCAAAACTATTGCCTCTTTGTGGGGGGAGGGAGGTGATATTGGTCAGAAAAATAAAGTAGGACAATGTTTTCAGACTCTAACAATTAGGTGTGACCAGGTGGCTGAGTGTTAACCAAGGAAATGTGAGCATAAACAACATAGCCCCAGCCAGACCTGACTCATAGAACCCTCCCATGCATTATCCTCCCGGCATATGTGAACCTTGGAAGCCATATTCTCAACAGGGTGAGGTCACAGCTCATACAAGATCAGAACGCTGAATGGTCACCAGGAGGAGAGTTGTCTACCACCAGGAACACCAATTTCTGTGAGTGAGAAATAAATTTTGATAATATCTGAGCCATTCTACATGTTCTGGGTTTGTTTCTCTTTAGATTTTAGCTTTAAAATTTTTCATTTTATATTGAAGCATAGTTGATTAACAATGTTGTGTTAATTTCAGTGAAAGTAAATGAAAGTGTTAATTGTTCAGTTGTGTCCAACTCTTTGCAACCCCATGGATTGTAGCCCTCCAGGCTACTCTGTCCATGGAATTCCCCAGGCAAGAATACTGGAGTATGTTGCCATTCCTTTCTCCAGGAGATCTCAAGGGTACAGCAAAGTGATTCAGTTATACATACACGTGCATCTATTTTAGAACATGACCTTGACTGTAGAAACTGATGGCTTAGACTAAGGTGATGGTTGCAGAAATTCAGTTGCCCACCAGCTATGGGTATGGTGGGCTGGTTTTGAGTCCTGGGTAATGGTGAACATTTCTCTTATTCTTTACATCCTTACTCAGAAGTTAAGCACTGTTCAGCATGTCATAGGCTCTTTCTGGGCTCAGCTAATCCTCCTGGACACCTGGCCATCCCCAGGGCTTCTGATTCTGTGCTCCGCAGAATTGCCCTGCTCTCCAGGGACTGGCTGCTTGATTCCAGTTGCCTGAGCAGCTCCATCTTGTGCATAATGATGTGCTGCTTGCACCCCATGTTTTATTTCTTGGGTTTTCAATCCTTTAATAAAAAATGCATGTGGATGAAAGGTTTTACATACCAAACAGGCCAGAGATTTAGGGTAGCCAAGTTAGTGTTCAAAAATGTTCTTTTTCTATTTTTTTAATTTCTATTACAATTGCTCCAAAAGAAATCCCTGTCGCTTGATATTAACAAATGTGGCCACTGAAGCAGATGCACATACCAAAAAACACCAGGAGAATTAATTACCTACAGTTAGATCCATTTCATCCTTTTTTTTTCCAAGGCAATGCTGCAAAGTTGAGAGATGTTACGCAGCCACTGACTGAGCTTCTAGCCATCTATGCTTTCACCATCACCCACCAGGCAGTGGAGACAACAAGAAAGCTTCATAGGGGAGACCCCTGGACATATCCTTGCAGCCAGATAGGTCCTGGAGTGACGGTCAGCTTCTGCTTTAACTAGAATCTAAATCTGAAGGCAATCCCAGAGGCATCGGCTCTAATAGTAAAAATAACAGTACTTCACATGTGGGTAAAAGTTTTCCCACAAAAGGACTCACATATCTATTCGTACCAATGGCTTCTACAAGAAAGTGAAGAAGTCAGCATCTTAATTTTCTGGCAGGTTTTAGTAACCACACTTACCCATGTGTTCTGGTAGGACATGTCTGACCTGGGGACAGCAAGAGATGAGACAGGTGCCTTGGTCACAATAGCATCAGCTATTACTTTGCATGCTTATTTATGTGCCAAGAACTATTTTTTAGCACTACACATACATTAACTCATTGCACACCCATAACATCCCAGTGGTCTCCCTATCTTTATATAAAGAGGAGGAGATTGAAGAGTGAAGAGGCAGAGTGAAAATTAGCCTAGGAGACTGACCAATCTAGTAAGTGGTAGAGCTGAGATGTGAACTCAAGAAGTCTAAACTCAGAGCCTCTTGTCTTAAACATTATACTATTTTAGAAAAGAAAAGAAAAAAAAAAAAAAAAAACACTGGATTTGGAGTTAGCCCTGAGTCTGCCATGAGTAAGTTGTTTTAACCCAGGAAAATGGTTCTGCCTCTCTTAAAAATAGCATCCTGCTTTTACCCATGTGGGGTAGATTGTTAAAGTAACCTGTGAATATGTCCATGCTTCCTTGTATCTGGAGCTTTGAATTTTTCCTTCCCAATTGACTCTGAGCTTGGTCCTGTGATTTTCTTTAGTCAATAGGACCATAGGAAAGATGATGCAGTCAAAAACTTGAAAAGTGCTTGTGCAATGGGAATTTTCCTCCCTCTTTGCTCTTGGAAGTGCTGCAACGATTACAGGAATGAATCTAGACTAGCCTGCTAGGTGATGAGGCATACATCTATCACCCTAGCCCACGTGGAGACAACCCCTAGACAACCCCTAGACAACCCCTAGACACATTACATCATGTGAATGATGTAATGCTAGTTCATCGAGTCCCACCTACTAAGCCACCAACTGACCCAGAGATCAACCACACCAGTCCAGACAAGAAGACCCACCAAGATAATCTATAAAATTGTAAGAAAAAAATAAATGCTTGTCATTTAAAGTTACTATGCTTTGGGATGGTTTGTTACACAGCAGGAACTGTCTGATACAATCAATTAGGATTAGTTTTTTGTGACTGACAGATAATCCCAAACAGTAGAGATTTTTTAAAAATAGAAGTGTTGCTCTAGTAAAATCAAGATCAGGTAAGAAGACATCAAGACCCAGGCCCCTCCGTTCTTTAGCTTGCTCATTCCCAGCACACAGCATTCATGTCTTGGTCCAGTTTTACTGCTTCCACTCAAGCTATCACTTCCGTGTTCCAATGATCCAGGAGGAGGTAAATAAGAGCACACCTCCTCCATTTAAAGATACTTCTCTCAGAAACAATGTTACTTTAGGAATTATAATTCTTTGACTTGCTTGCTATTGGCCAAAGCTTTGCCATAAGACCACACATCGTTGTGGAAGAGGCTGGTAGTTGTCTTTACTCTAGGAAGCCATGTATATAGAAAAAAAATGGAGGCTCCATTAGTAAGGGTTGAAACAAGGGCTGTGAAAGGTTACCTACCTGTCATCTTCATCCCTGACCCTGCCAATGGATGGAAGGAATGACTTTCCTCCAGTAACTGAATATGAACTCAGCACAGTATAATGGAAGATGTGAGGTTCAATAGTTGCAAATCAGAAAGATTCTGTGAATAGAGGATCCACAAAGGGAAAGTCCTGTAGGTCAAGGTCTCGACAAGAAGGACAGATAATTACGACTAGGGTACAAGCACTCAGGCAGGCAGAGGTACGAGCTAGTATGGGCATCTGGTAAGATAAAACCTCAGGCCCTTACCTCTAGCCAAGGGCACCCACACTTTCAGCCACACTATACTATTCACTGATTCTAGAATTCCAAGGCACAGAAGAGATCACAATCCCATGTGTCTGGAACGTGTCTTGCTTCATATATACATATATATATATATATACATACATACATACATACATACATAGTTCTAAAGTTAGTTACTTCTGCTCCAAAACAGTATTATTGTTGCAGAAACCAGTAATCTAGAAACCAAGCACCACCCTCAGAGAGTTGGAGAACTCAGATTTACTATGCCAGTGGGCACAGAGGAGTTAACCCTCCAAGCTCTGAGCCCCATAGGGGGCCACACTAGCTGTTAATAGGCTGGTTTAAGCTAAGGGGGTTAACACACGCAGGAACAGCAGTCAAGATGGGGAGGGGGATGCCTGACCTGGACAGGTATGATTAAGCAGGTTTGCAGGGGCTGGGCAATTACAAAGAGCAGGACAAGGGTGAGTGAGATACACTCCAGGTCCTAGCATTGCAAGTCCCCCCTTTCTGAGACTATGAGACCTCCGCGATCTAGACTTTGCAAGGGGCAAGCTGAGTTACAGAGGCTGAAGGAGCAGGAGGCTATGTAAAATTTTAACTTTTCCTCTTCACCATGATTGACAATACATCTATTTTAGCACTTTACACTTAAAATATGTAAACATGCAGTTTTCAAGTCAGTATTTTAAAGCAAGTACTTCTCACCAAAGCTTATAAGTAACATCTCTGTCGAAACTTTGGCCTAACCAGAGTGACCACCGTGGCAATAACTCATTGTGATAATTCATTCTTCAATTTTATTTATTTTTGGCTGCACTGGGTCTTCCCTGCAGCACAAGGGCTTTCTCTAGTTGGAACGAGCAAGGGCTACCCTCCAGCTGTGTCGTGCAGGTTTCTCGTTGTGGCAGCTTCTCCTGTTGTGGGGCACGGGCTTCAGTGCCTTCAGCTTGCAGGCTCCAGAGTTTGGGATCAGTAGTTGCGGCCCATGGGCATGGCTGCTCCAAGGCAGGTGGGATCTTCCTGGACCAGGGATTGAACCATATCCTCTGCATTGGCAGGTGGGTTCTTATCCACTGGACCACCGGGGAAGTCCGAGAATTCATTCTGATTTGTGGCTCCTGGGCTGTGATGGGAATTGATGGAGTCATCCCCTGAGAAAGGAAACCAGGATATGGAGATGCTTTCCCAAACCCTCAGTCTACACGCATTGTTTCCATGAGCACAGTGACATGACTTGTGCTTCAGGGGAGGATCTAACCCACTTCAGGGGCCATCCCTACTCTTATCCCCTGCAGGTTCTCCTTAGAACCCAGCCCAGATGGGGAATCAAGGGAGTTAGAGAGAACTCTTAATGAGCAATACCTAAGGAGTAGTTCTGTGTGGCCAGCATATGACAGCAAGGGGTCTTCTGACTTCTGAGAGAGTCCTGTCCACAAGTCCCCAAAGGCAGCAGTGCTCAATCCATGCCCTGCCCGGCTACAGCCAGGACCACATGGCCAAGGGCTCTTCTTAGCAACCCAGTGCCCACTCTGAGCAGAGATGTCAAGATTTCTAAGCCATGAGCATCAATCTTATGTCAGTCCCATCAGGGAAAGGCAATCCAGTTCAGTGTTTCTGAGATGGAAAAAATACAGAGATCACTGTGAAAATGTTCCCATTAGTCCTTGATAATTTTTTTTTAAAGCCAAGACAATGCAGGTAATTTTAGTAAAGTTGAATTTATTAAAAACTTAAAGTAATGACTTTTACTCTGAGATGATGCCCTTCTTCCATGTTTTCAATGTGAAAATGTCCTTTCCATGGGGACTAATGATAATAAATTGTATTTCTTGTGTCTTTTTAATGACCTACTGAACAAAATTAAAACTTGGTAATGCCAAGTGAGTAGTTTTATTTTTTGTTTAAGATTAATGGCAATGGATATTGTTGCTAACTAGACACTGTCCCAAGTACTAGACATGTAACAACTAATTTAATCATCAGAACAGCTTTATCAGATGAATGCAATTTTTATTTCTACCTTCAATGAGTAAGTCAAGATCCAGAGATGGTAAGTGACTTGGTCAAGATCACAGAGATCTGGGTTTCGGACTTGGCTTTATGTGCCAAGACTGAACAAGCTTGTTAGAGTTTATATACTCATTCTTTCATATGTTCACTCTATTAGTGTCTATTAAACTTACAGTGTTCCTGATACTGTGCTAACGATTGATGATGGCACAGCAGAGAAGACAGACAAACCTTCTGTCCTCCTGCAACTTAGAGTTTACCAAGAAAGGCATAAACAGTCCCTTTGGCTTAGAATATGGATCAAAGACAGCATCAGGCCATGATGATATTTGATGACCAGTAAGTTAAAACTTCTTTCTAACAAAGGTTTGCTTTAAAAATACCTTTTTATTCCTCCCTGAAAGTTCCTCTTTTCCTCCTTGTTGGAATCAGCTTTCCATAAATCTGCAATTTGTGAGAGAGGGGTTCAAATTAAAAAAATAGGTCAGACCAGGAAAGAGACCAGGATAGGCTAAGACTTCTTAGCGAATCTGAGACTTCTAAGACTTCTTTTCACCTAGGAAAAACTTATCCTTGAAGACTACACATGAAGAAGGTGGAGAGGAACATATTTTCCCCCCTACTTGCTGTTTCATATCACTCAGAGGGCCTGCCAGTTGGATTGAGTCCCATCTCAGGTCATTGAGTAGACTGTACACTTGGGAACTAGATCAGAAACAGAATTCCCAAACTTTACTATGTATCAGAATCACCTAGGCAGGTGGATGAAAAATTACAGATTCTCACCAACAGTACAGTGGGTTCCCTTCTCTCCACATTCTCCAGCATTTATTGTTTGTAAATTTGTTTGATGATGATCATTCTGACTGGTGTGAGGTGATACGCAAATGGATATAGCCACTATATAGAACAGTATGGAGATATCTTAAAAAGCTAGAAATAAAACTACCATATAACCCAGCAATCCCACTACTGGACATACATCCTGAGAAGAACCATCGTTCAAAACCACATATGTACCTCACAATTCATTGCAGCACCTTTTGCAATAGCTAGGACATGGAAGCAACCAAGATGTCCATCAACAGACGAATGGATCAAGAAGTTGTGGTACATATATACAATGGAATATTACTCAGTCATAAAAAAGAACAAACTTCATTCAGTTCTAGGGAGATGGATGAAGCTAGAGCCTGTTATATGGAGTGAAGTAAGTCAGAAAGAGAGAAACAAATATCACCTATTAACACATACATATATGGAATGTAGGAAAATGGTACTGATGAGCATATTGGCAGGGCAGGAATAAAGATGCCAACATAGAGAACAGACTTGTGGACACAGTCTGGGAAGGAGGGTAGCACTGAAACATACACTTCACCGTGTATAAAAGAGAGAACTAGTGGGAAGTTGCTGTCTAACACGGGGACCTCAGCCTGGTGCTCAGTGAGGGGTAGGATGGGGATGAGGGGTGGGAGGGATGTTCAAGAGGGAGGGCTTCAAGAGTATATGTGTACTTACGGCTGATTCACATTGCTCTATGGCAGAAAACAACACAACACTATAAAGCGATTGCCCTCCCATTCTAAAGCAACTGAGCAACTAAATAGCAACAATGAAGAGCAAAACAACGCCTTGTTTGTTGATGATATTGTTGTTTGTGTAATGAGCTCTCAGGAACCTAATAAGGAGCCAACAGGATTGTAAAGGCAAGAGCAGACAATTCTGCACCCGAACTGAATTCTATCAACACCCCTGTTATTTCTATTAGTCTGGCTTGTCAGGTGGCCAGCATTTGGATTCTGGGAAACATAAATCTTGCTCCTCAGGGAATTAGGAGGGATGTCATCATTCCTAGGAGGCGGCCGACTAGACCTGGCAATCCTGGATCTCTGCCAAGATCTCTATCATGCTATCATCTGGTGCAGTTCAGCAAAGGGAGGGTTAAATTTCACCTCTCAGCTGTGTCCTAGACAAAGTCCCTTGAAGACAAAGCCCAGATCCCAGCTGGGAGACCTTGTTCAGAGCCTATGGTGTGACCATACATTAGTGAGTGAGTGAAAATCACTGTCATGTCTGACTCTTTGCGACCCTATGGACTACACAGTCCGTGGAATTCTCCAGACCAGAATACTGGCGTGGGTAGCCTTTCCCTTCTCCATGGGATCTTTCCAACCCAGGGATCAAACCCAGGTCTCCCGCATTGCAGGTGGATTCTTCACAGTCTGAGCCACCAGGGAAGCCCAAGAACGTGGGAGGAGGTAGTCTATCCCTTCTCCAGCGGATCCTCCCGACCCAGGAATTGAACTGGGGTCTCCTGAACTGCAGGTGGAATCTTTACCAACTGAACTATCATGGAAGCCTGTGATCATCCATATTCCTTTCTAATCCAGCCAGGTCAAGTTCACTTTAATCCAGCCAGGATTATGAACTAGAACTAGGGATTTGGGGTGTACTGCATGGACATCTCTACCATGTACTCTCCTTCCGATTTTTTTTTTTTTTTTTGCTTTTATTCACATGTGAGGAACTAACACGCTACTAAGCCTTATTCATATGGTGGGGATGGGTGATCGAGAAGGTATATTCAAGCACACAGGTTGGAAGTGTTTATCAACAAATGGATAAAAAGAATAGGGGCATTATTGTAGACAGAATCTCTTTTTTTTAATTGGATTGGCCCCAGGGTCCACATTTGTAAAATAGAACAAATACTGCCTACCACAAAGTGCTTGACTCAGTACTTGCCTCATGATAGGCAACAGACGGTACCCTCATACTGTGGTTGTGATTGCTGTTAAAATTTCAGCAGAGTTATCGCAAACCCAAGGGATGAAACAAAACTAAAATGGTAAGTTCTTGTCTCACTCTGACTCTAGAAGGCAGGTTTGCCCAGGAACCTGGAAAAAAAACGCAGTTAGTGGGGGAGATGCAGTGCTGGTAGGCAGACAGAAAACTATGGCTTGGACTTTGAAAAAAAAGTATTCTAATGAATGAGGGTGCTTAAAAAAAAAAGTTTTATCTTGCAGTTAGAAAAGAAACAGTAGGAAAGAGAAATAAAAGGGAAAGCAGATGAGGCAAATTCTAAGAGGCTCCAGGAAGCAGCCTTAGCTCTGCATGTGGGAGAGGAAGGATGGGGCCAATTTGAGAGACAGCTTTTTGTTTTGAAATTCTAGCAGGATCCGCAAGAAAGAAGCAGGAGAATGTCAGAGAGATAGTGAACCGGAACGTCAGAAGAAGTAGAGAAGGACCTCCTTACATAGGAAAAGAGATGGCCACAAGGACTGTGTCTGCTCACATCTACCTAAGGAAGATTTTCCAAGGCCTGATAAATTCAGCCATAAAATGCAATGAAATTAAGTCAGTTCTAATGAGGTGGATGAACCAAGAGCCTATTATACAGAGTGAAGTAGGTCAGAAAGAGAAAAACAAATATTGTATATTAATGCATTTATATGGAATCTAGGTAAATGGTACTGATGAACCTATTTGCAGGGCAGGAATTTAGATGCAGACAGAGAGAACAGACTTGTGGACAAAGCGAGGGAAGGAGAGGATGGAACAAATGGGAGAATACCATTGAAATATATATATATATAATCATATGTAAATATGGTAATATATTACCATATGTAAAATAGATACCCAGTGGGAAGCTGCTACATAACACAGGGAGCTCAACCTGGCGCTCTGTGACAACCTAGAGGGGTGAGTTGGGGATTGGGGTGAGAGGGAGGGTCAAGAGAAAGGGGATATATGTACATTTATGGCTGATTCACATTGTTGTATGACAAAAATCACCACAATATTGTGAAGCAATTATCCTCCAATTAAAAATTTTAAAAAAAGAGAGACAGGCAATGTTGTAAAGTAGAGGAAATCATAGAGAAAACTGAAAGTGAAAGTGTTAGTTACTCTTTGGAACCCCGTGAACTGAGGCCCTCTGTCCCTCGAGTTCTCCAGGCAAGAATACCTGCGTGCATAGCCATTCCCTTCTCCAGGGGATCTTCCCAAATCAGGGATAGAACCCAGGTCTCCTGTATTGCAGGCGGTTTCTTTACCATCTGAGCCACCAGGGAAATTGGTCCTTGAGATCCAAGGAGGTACCTAACTGGGAAGTGTCACCAACCGTAGCCCCGTTTCTGAAATCAGAGGCCCTGGTGGCCAGGACCTTGGACAGAGCTCGCATACAGTGCCTGGCACTGAGACATCATGAGTTCAGGAGACCAAGGAAAAGATGATTTAAACATAAAAAAGTGGGCAGTGTGAGAAATAAGGGTCAAAAGAAGGATGTGAAATTGGAAGCATTCCCATTGCACATTTCCAAACGTGGCTAGAAT
Source organism: Muntiacus reevesi (assembly GCF_963930625.1). NCBI lineage: Eukaryota > Metazoa > Chordata > Mammalia > Artiodactyla > Cervidae > Muntiacus > Muntiacus reevesi. The sequence goes on from NC_089250.1 coordinate 202,742,955, forward strand.
CATAGCTAAGCATAGCTAATATTTACTGAGCACTACTAGGTACTGACGCTCTTGTAAACTCTTACATGCATTATCCAATTTCACCTTTAGGAGGATGCACTTTACATATTTCAGTTGAAAAAGCAGACAGGTGGTGAAATTTTTCTCTGGGATTTGAGAGGTGTGATGCCACAATTAATCTTTTTATTGGAGATGTTCATGAGGGTTTTAAGTTCACAAGACTCCTGTGACAACTCTGGACAATTGACCCAAATATACTGAAGCCAAAATATCTTCTTCATTTCATTTACACTATTTTAAACTCTTCTTGCTACCCTCCAATAAAATTGAGATTTTAAAAAATAATTTGTGGCTGGTTACAAAAATCAGGTGGAAATTGTAAGAAGTGAATAAAGTCTGGATGTAAATATCTTTTTTTTTTTTTCCTTCCTGAGAAGGATTCTACTGTACAATGAAATGCTTGTTCCCCTACAGCCCTAATAGTTTCAGAACTTTGGAAAGTTGGGATATCTGAGAGACATGGGTTTTGAAGTATCTAACTTTAATGGAGTAAAGAATAATATCAGTTTAAAGGGAAAACAGTTAGATTGCAGCTGCCAAATAAGGTAATCAGAATCTTTTTAGGTATTGAGATATCTTTGGCTGTGACAAAGCAAAATAAGAAGGTTATGGGCTAGAGAAAATGACTTTGTATATTAGTTGCATATTTGATGCATCTCTGAAAATAGAGGACTGTTTTGGTAATGTACAGTGTTATCTTTAATAAAGAAATACTGAATGCATTTTACACTGCTAATACTCTATTATAATTGGGCCATTCCATTCTTTCAGGAACATTGTATAGCCCTCTCTGGAGAACTTGCACAGATATATAGCTGGGCATAATTTGTACAAACAGCCTGAATCATTAATATTACCTTGAAATGCAGAATAGAATCACCTAGAAAACTTTTCCCAAGTTAAAAAGAAATTAAAACCCAAATAAATTCTAAAACTCCTTGTGCTCAGTCTTGACCTGAGGTCACATCTAGATAACAGTAATTGCCATTTGTTACGTGCTTACATTACACAAAGTAACCACTTCTAAGATCATCCACACTTTATCTCATTTAATTCATAAAACAACCCTATGAAATAAGCACCATTATTAGACCTGGCCCAAGCTATCTGTCATCTCTTGCCCAAATTACAGTAACAGTCTTCTAACTGGTCTCTCTGGTTTCACTCATGCCCAACTAAATCTTCTTCACAGTGCATCACTCAGATGGATCCATTTAAAATGCAAGTCATAGTATATCCCCCCTTCCCCCATCCACAGAACACTCCAGTGACTCCTGATGGCTCAGCATAAAACCCAAATTCCTTATTTTGGCCTACAAATCCCTGTAATCAAATTCCCCAGGACTTCTCCAGCCTCCCCTCTTAATGCTCCACTTGCTCACCCCACCCCAGCTGCACCAGCCTCCTCATTGTTTCTTCAATATGCTCCCATCTAGGGCTTTCTCGCTTCCTGGATGGCACCGCCATCCAGATACCCACATGGCTAACTCACTCCTCTCTTTCAATTCATCAGCTTAAATGTCAACCTCAGAATGAGGCCTGTTCAAACAACTCCATTTTTAATATCTAGTTAAATATTCTGATATCTAAAATTGCATCCCACCCACCAGTCTTCATCATTTCCTTTACCCTGCTTTATTTTAACATGGCACTTACTTTACTAACATTATATTTATAGCTCATTATCTCTCTTCCCATACAAATATGTAATTTCCAAGAGAATAGAGATTTGATTTTGCCTTATTTGGCAACATATCCCAAGCACCTAAAACAAAAAGATACTCAATGATTTGTATATTGTTTGATTCCACTTAACTGAGATACCTAGAATAGACAAATTCATAGAGTCAGAAAGTACATTGGTAAACACCAGGGGCCAGGAATGGGGGCGGGGAGGGAGAATGGGGAGCTAATTTTCAATGGGGGACAGAGTTTCAGTTTAGGAAGTTGAAAAATTTGAGAGATGGATGACGGTAAGAATTGCAGAACAATGGGAATGTACTTAGGACCGCTGAACTGTACAGTTAAATATGGTTAAAACAGTATGGTTCATGTTATGTGACTTTTAGCAGAACCAAAAAACATTAAAAATTATTTATAGAAAGTATGAGCTAATTCCAGTTTTTAAATGAGGACAAGCTGTGGGACTACAGCATGGAATGACTTAGGAACTGACCCAAAACCAAAATCCAGGCTGACCCACAGCAAATGCACACTTATCCCCTCAAAGGAAGACAATCCGTTACCCAAACTGTGAGTTAAGGATGCTTTCTGAAACAAAAATCTCCTTCACTCAATAACCTATCGCCATGGACTGCTGTATTTTTCTCCCTCTTGCACAGGTAGGGGTCTTGTAGATAGAAAGATACATACATGCATACATACATATATAATGGATATAGACACTGATGGGGAAATGCTTGGCTTTTTGATAATTATTCCGACTTCTACAAAAGGACCCGGACCACCTCGTGAGAAAGCTGGAGGCTGAGAAGGAATGAGAAGTAATTACTCTCAGATACATAGTGGGGCAGGAAGGAGCCTATGAATACCAATGAATTTTAAGGCCTTGTTCCTTTTAAACTTAAATTTTTAAAGTTTTATTCATGTATAACCCATGTTGATTCAATAGATCTGGGATGAGGTACTGGCTTTTTTTTTTTTTTAAAGAAAATTCATGAGTAGATTTTAAATGGGCATCTAGTTGAGCAGCCCTCGACAGACAGTGGCCTCTGATGCTCATCTATAGTAACTGTGGAGTGGCCTTAATTGGACTAATCAACTGGTGACTTTTAGAGACTTTTAAGACAGAGAGAGCCACCAAAGTACATGAACACTCATGTCATAGACACACGTGTCGAGTTAGTTGTAAAGAATGGAGAAAAACCCCACAGAAGAGCAGGCAAGACTTTTCTAGAGTTCCAACAGTCTCCATCCCCGAAGGGGCAGCAGTCCCCCTGGCAGGTCAGTGCTCTGGTTGATGCGTGCTGTGCTGTGTTTAGTCACTTGATCATGTCCAAGTCTTGGCAACCTCGTGGACAGCAGCCTCAAGGACTGCGGCCCGCCAGGCTCCTCTGTCCATGGGGATTCTCCAAGGCAAGAATACTGGAGTGGGTTGCCATGCCCTCTGCCAGGGGATCTTCCCAGCCCAGGTATCAAACCCAGGTCTCCCACATTGCAGGCAGATTCTTTACTGACTGAGCCACAGAAGAAGCCCAAGAATACTGGAGTGGGTAGCCTATCCCTTCTGGTTGATAAGACCACATTGATCTTAGAAGAGAACAAAATATGGGTAGAAATTTCAGTCCTCCTTTCAACCCATTCCGAAAAGAAGGGAGGGCTGCTGTGTGGATTTAAGACCCAACTGAATCATGGTCCGAGAGTGTAGAATGCTTGATTAAACAGTCTTTCTCTCATGGAGAATGCTCCCTTGAATCTGATTTTTCCCTTTGGTTTGCTTCTCTGTCTTATCATGTCTACCTGCAGCTGATTCTAGGAGAGAAAACCTCCTCTTCCTCCCTGACTTTAGAAAGCCAGTGGTTTTTGTTTAGTTGCTCAGTTATGTCTGACTCTTTTGCAACCCCGTGGACTGTAACCCACCAGGCTTCTCTGTCCATGGTATTTTCCAGGCAAGAAGACTGAAGTTGATTGCCATTTCCTTCTCCAGAGGATTTTCCCAACCCAGGGATCAATTCTGCATCTCCTGCACTGGCAGATGGACTCTTTATCACTGAGCCACCAGGGAAGCCTTAGAAAGCCAGGCAGGAAGCAAATAGGGCTTGAGAGCGAAGGATATAGAGGACCAGACACCTAGGGATCTCAAGACATTTTTCTTGGTCTTCCAATCTGAAATGGTTCACCCTTAAGCTGGGCTGTTTCAGTTCTATACAGACTAGAACATTTAGGTGTTAAACCACATGTAGTTCACTGCATCTAAATGACCTTAGTGTTTCTTAGCTCAGTTCAGCAGGAAGGCTGGGGATCAGTCCATCTAGGAGCTGAACTGCATCATTTCTGAGCCAATTCTGACAAGTAAAGGGACCATGGAGGCAACTTTGTGTAGAGATAGGGACCTGAATTCATTTTGTGGTCTTGGTCTGATATTTTTGTGCCTAGAGTGGGTCTTGAGCACTAAGAACTTAGAGAGTTACTGCACTTCCCACCAACACAAACATATTAGCACAAACCTGGGAATCCAGAACCCATACTGAACAGCTAAAGCCACTCCCCTCCCCATAACAGACACAGCCTTCATGGGCCATCTCTTTCCTACAAGGAATAGCATTGTAATACAACTAGGCACCAGTGGATGCGTGCAAGCTGCTAAGTCACTTCTGTCGGGTCCGACTCTTTGGGACCTCATGTAGCCCACCAGGCTCCTCCATCCATGGAATTCTCCAGGCAAGAATACTGGAGTGGGTTTCCATACCCTCCTTTAGGGGAATCATCCTGACCCAGGGATTGAACCTGCATCTCCTGAGGCTCCTACATTGCAGGCACATTCTTTACCGCTGAGCCACCGGGGAAACCCGGGCACTATTGGATGCCTAATCTGAAATGGACTCCTAATCTAAAGTGGACCGTAACTCCAGGATGCTTTCAGCCAGCCTGACATTGAAGATCTCATGTTGAGGTCCTCACACCCAGGACCGAACCCTCTGTATATTGATGCCTGCACAGTCAAACCCAGAATCAGACTCCTTCCCGCTCATTTGTAGGCAACCCCTGATGCTAGCTTCCTCCACATCCCAGCAGTTAAACCTATGACCGCTCCAATAAAGATACTCAATTCACCCAGACAGAATGCATACCCTCCGAAGAGGGATGAGCTACAAATCACTCATTTCTGATCCCTCCACCCTCCACCCCTGGCTCTTCCTTCTCTCCATTCCAGGAGCTTGGGAACCATCTAGCTGCCCAAATGGAAGGTTTCTCCGAGAAGCGTCCTACAGAGAACAGCCTCGCATGGGGAAGCTGACACAATGTCTTCAAACATTTTTAATTGCCCTGTCAAACTGACAATTATAGAACTAATTATTGAGGAGACAATACCAGATACACTGACTGAATCAAGCGTCAACTGAGTTTTTATGTAATTATGCAATTTAATGAATTGAGGGCTGCAGTAATGGACGATTGCTGGTTAATTAGGAACTCCCTTTATGCTAATAATGCCATTTATTTTCCACTCACGGTATTTATTTTCAGCGTCTAAAGCATTGGACACGTCTTCCTCTGACATGGGCATGATAAGTGTTTTTCAGAGGGTAGCTGCCAATTGTGCTATTTATAGGCAGCGGTCTTCTTCCATTCACTGACTGGAGAGCTCCAACTAGTTCCTATTACATTACAAGCATCTCATTTAGACCTAGATTTTAATTATTCTGCTTCTGGATAAGGGTCTTGTGTCTTCCTTCTCTTGAGATCTGAGATAGAGAAGGGTAAGGGACTATGGCAGATGGTCCTCAAGGTCAGTCCATCAAGGTCATCTTGTGAAAGGCACAGAGATATCGTTCTTTCCTGATTTATCCTTATTCCCCAGGCCCCTCCTCGTCTCTAAGGATCATTTTCCTAGCATAATACATGGCTGAAAACCAAAGTGCACAGCAGTGTTTCTCAATGAGGGGAAATTTCACCCCCTACGGGACACTGGGCATTGTCTGGAGACATGGATTGTCATAATGGGCATTTGGGTAGAGGCCAGGGCTGCTGCTAAGAATTCTCCCATGCGAGGGGACAGCCCCTCCCAACAAAGAACTGTCTCAGCCAAAATGTCAACAGGGCTGAGGTTGAGAAGCCCTAGCACAGAGAATCAGTAATCAGGAAGCAAGGGGATTTTCACCACACCAGCTTCACAGTGGAAAACAAATATTTCGCAGCATCTAAAACATGATAGAACTGTCAAAAGTATGTGAAGCCGGCTACAAAAATTGTGAAACATGAGTCACAGTTATGTTTGTTCTGCAACAGTGTAAAAACTTGGAGGGTTTTTTTTTTTTTTTTTTTAATGAAAATAGAAAAGTGATGAGCACTCTCTTCTGGAAGAAACCAAGGTCCTTGCCTTGTCCTTCAGTCTGCGAACACCCAGCAACCCAGACGTGTCTGTGAGCAAGTCATTCAGGGTCTAAGGCAAAATGAGTAAATAAAGGAGAATGTGGTCAGATCCTCATCCTGCTAAATTCAACCAATTTTTCACTTTAAGAGGATGACATTTTTACTTTTCAAGAAGACATCTTGTGTTTTTGTCTGGCCAGAGTACTTTTACTTCTCACTTGCTTCTTTTTTTTTTCCCCCTAGAATTATCCCTCACTCTATTTCAGTCTGTTGGTTTGAATGGTGCTGGGCTCACTCCTAGGATGTATGGTGGAAATAAGATCCGGGGTGACCTGTTTAGTCAGCCAGGCATGAGAGACCCAAGAGCCAACCTGGGACTTGGGATGGGTTGGGGGGGATAGATCTTACTCTTGTCTGCTGGGATGAAACATGGGATGATGAAAACCTGGAGCTGACAGAGGCCACCTTTCCCACCCCAAGGATGAAACTTACCCAAGGTATGTAGTCAGCACAAGGATGGTAAAGAAGAAAGGTGAGAAGGAGGAAGAGGAAGAAAAAGAAAAAAAATTTTCTTTACTTTTATTTTTTTAATTGGAATATAATTGCTTTGTCATATTGTGTTAGTTTCTGCCGTATGACATGAATCAGGCACATGAATACATATCTCTCCTCCTTCTAGAGCCTCCCTTCCACCTCACCCCCATTCCACCCCTCTAGGTCAACGCAGAGCATTGAGCTGACCTCCCCATGTGATACAGCGGCTTCCTGCTGGCTCTCTGTTCTACACGTGGTAGTGTATATATGTCAATGCTACACTCTCAATTCGTCCTACTCTCTCCTTCCCCCACGTCCACAAGTCCATTCTCTACATCTGCATCTCTATTCCTGACTCTGCAAATAGGATCATCAGTACCATGTTTCTAGATTCCATGTACATATGCATTAATATAAAATATTTGTCTCTTTCTCACTTCGCTCTGTATGACAAGTTCTAGGTTCATCCACATCACTACAACTGACTCAATTTCATTCCTTTTAATGGCTGAGTAATATTCCCTTGTGTGCATGGATCACATCTTCTTTATCCATTAATCTATCTGTAGGCATCTATGTTGCTTCCATGTCCTGACTATTGTAAATAGTGCTGCAATGAACATTGGGGTGTATGTGTCTTTTTGAGTTATGTTTTTTTTTCCATGTATATGCCCAGTAGTGGGGTTGCTGGGTCATATGGTAGTTCTATGTTTAGTTTTTTAAGGAACCTCTGTACTCTTCTCCACAGTGGCTGTACCAATTTACATTCCCACAAACAGTTTAAGGGTTTCCCTTTTCTCCACATCCTCTTCAGCATTTATAGCTTGTAGATTTTTTGACGATGGCCATTCTGGCTGGTGTGCAGTGATCCTGGTTCCAGCCATCCTACAGCCTGATAATTGCCCAGCTTTCCAGTATCCTGAATGAATACATTATCTTTTAGTTTGAGTATCACTTGATTCTCCACCTTTGGCTTCTCTTCCTCTGCAAATCCCCTAAACATCTTATTCTCCAGGAGTTTCTCAAGGATTTTTTTCTCCTGCTCTCTCTACTCCATCTTCAGTGAGGCTCTGTCTTTACCTCTTTTCTCAGCCACTATACATGTGGAGGACCCTCAGGTTCATAACCCAAGACTTCATCTCTGTTCAGTTCACCACTACTGCCTAACTAGACATCTCCAGCTGGAAGTCCCACCAGCACCACAAAGCCCTCTGCTATCCTCACTTCCACCCACCCCTTCTTCCCCTGAAATCCTCATCGCAAGGCAACACTATCAGCCCCCAGGGACCTAGATCAAGAAACAGGAGCCCCCCCCCCAAAGTGTGTGTGGAAGTATCAGTCACTCAGTTGTGTCCGACTCTGAGACCCCACAGGCTGTTGCCCACCAGGCTCCTTTGTCCATGGAACTCTCCAGGCAAGAGTACTAGAGTGGATAGCCATTTCCTACTCTAGGGGATCTTCCCAACCCAGGGATTGAACCCAAATCTCCTGCATGGCAGGCAGATTCTTTATCATTTGAGCCACCAGAGGAGTCCTTCCCTCCTCCCTCAAATCTTGCTTTATTTCATCAGTGATGTCTCAACTCTGTCACCACTTTACCCTTAATTTCCCCACCTCCACTCCTTTTCCTTACTCCCCCAAATGTTATATCCTTCATTCATATCAAACACTCCCTTCCTCCCCCACCATACTCACAGCTCGGCTTGGAATGCCTTCTTTATCCCCGTCTCCCAGAAACCTTCCTAGACTCTCCAAAATGGACTAGATGCCCCTCCATTACACCCCCAACACATATCACTTTTTGTGGACGTTATTTACTTTGAAAACAAGTTACTGAACTTCCTATATACTGAGCATTTTATCCAAATTATCCTTAATGCTCATGACATATCCTCAAGGGAAGGCATGACTCTGTCCATTCTACAGATGAGGGAAATAGGATTTGAGGGCTTGAATCCATTTCTGAAAGATGGGAGCCAGGAGAGAAGTAGGACTAGGGTGCCAGAGCAGGTCTGGCCACAAATCCTGGGTAGTGATCATTGATGTAACACCACACGCTGTTTAACCTTCCAGGTCAGAAAATCAGATCTTTGAAAATCGAGTCTGTAACTTTCACCTCATGTCCCCACCAGCCAGAATTGTCTCACTTTGGGTGTCACTGTATGCTAACTGGCTTAACTAAGAATGAATGAACAAGATTCTATTCCTGGGACTTTCTGGGTGGTCCAGTGGCTAAGATTCCATGTTCTCAAAATTTGTGGGGGGTGGGAGGGATGGGGGACAAGTTTGATCCCTGTTCAGGGAACTAGATCCCACATACTGCAACAAAGAGCCAGTGCTGTCAAATAAATAAAATAAATATACCTTTTTTAAAAAATAGAAAAGTCCTGTTCCTCTCACTGAACCTAGGTCTCCTTATTTGTTTGTTTTGTCTTTTTCTGCAAAAAGCAGGGGCGGGTCACAGTCGATTTCAGATTCTATGACACTGTAGTTCTAACAAACCCTATCCAGCTAATAACTTGCAAAAATAAGTGACTCATCTGTTTCTGTCCTTGTATCAGTCATTATCTATCAGAAAAGAATTTGATCATGTGTAGTTTGCATTGTCCAAGGAGACATGCCAAGTGAATCAGCTTTAAGAAATCACTTTCTCTGCCTTGATTCCTTTCCGCCTCAAAAGTCGCAATTAATGAAACAAATGGTACTCAAAGTTCCAAGTCACCTGTCCTTCCTCCTCCCTATCTCCGCCCTTACTTTAAAAGAAAAAGGCACAGAGAAGAAAAACCAACATATATAATAAAAGCCAGAGAAAACTGGCATTTGCTTGCTAGATTGGCAATGTCTATTCTAATATTGGATTCAAAGCAGATCTAATTAGCTGGGCTCAGACCAGGAATGAGAATTCTTGCATGGTTTGCACCTTCACAGAATTCCATGGCAACAAAACCATCTGGAATGAGGCAGCAATTATGATATTATTTAATGTGAACAGCCTTACTAGATCCAGGTGCGAAGCTGGGATTTCAACAGCATGGGCTGATGGGAAGTAGAGAAGCCTGAGGTGGAAGGAATGGGGAATTCTAGATGTGGGTACAAGCGTAGTGCATCTCCCAAGGATACAGATCCAGTTCTTTGGGTCCCATCATTCCAAGTGCCCTTCTGTCTCAGACTCTAGTGTGGCCAGCACCAAAATCCAAAGTTATCCACAGTAATTAGTGGATAAAGGCAACAGGATCCCATGTGGCAAGTGGCACTTAAAAGTCTCGTGTGTACGAAAATCATAATGTCTGTTCATTTATAGCACAACTTCAGTAAATGGCTAAGGCAACAGGAAGCAGAGTCCTACTCCCTCGGGTATTAATAGAAGAGGCCAGCAAAACCCAGAGAATACTGGAAAGAAAGTCAAAGGACTGGAAAGACACAGCAGCTATACATTTCCAGCCAACAAGTGAGCACATAGGCAGGGAAAACAGCACAGAGCAGGAGTCGAGGCGGGCAGGGCAAGGGGAACAAGCTCCTGTGCCCGTGGAGACCAGGGAAGTAATCTATGCGAGTCTGGTTGTCCAGCGGAAACTGGTGACCTAGAAAGCATGTCTTCTCTGTTGAGGGGGGCCTCCAAGTTGAGGGGGGCCACTGTTACTAGGTGATACCGGGCGGAAATAGGATTCCAAGACTTCTAATTTTTCAAGCCAGAATTCCAGAGTTTGTATGAACATCCCACACACTGGAAATGTTGGCAACTGGTATCACGTATTTTAAGACACTTTGCAGACCAAACAAAACTGTCTGCAGGCTACATGTGAATGCTGCAGGCTCCCTGTTTGAGACTTCTGCAGCAAGGTCTTAGGAGAGCTCAGAGCTTCCCCTGGCACATGGGATGTCAGCTCCACAGTGACAACGCTAATATCAGAGGTGGCACCATCTGGTAACTAAGGATTCTGATGTCTAGACGATCCTTGGGGAAATTGAGAGGACAGGGCATCCTCGGATGAAAGCCTCGGTGACTTTAGAAATACAAGACAGGAGGACGAGGCTCCCACTGAGCCCAAACACACAGTCGGAGTTAAGGAAAGGGATATTGGGGAAAACTGGGACAGTGTGTACAAAAGCAGAGTGAGAGAACTTGCTCGTAACTGGCACTCAGAAGAAAAAATAACTGTGGCAGGTTCTGAAGGGCTCTGCTCAGATTCCCTTACCACTCACATACGTGTATGCACATGAGGACCCCTGGCTACTTCTTTTTTTAAGGTATTAATATTTTTATTATATTATTTGGCTGCGCTGGATTTTCATTGCTGCAGGCGGTTCTTCTCTAGTTGCAGCAAGTAGGGGCTCCTCTCGTTGCGGTGTGCCGGCTTCCCATTGCAGCGGTCTCTCTTGTTGTGAAGCACAAACGATAGGGCACAGGGCTTCAGCAGTTCCATCGTATGGGCTCAGGGGTTGCAGCTCATGGGCTCTAGAGCATGGGCTAGCAATTGTAGCACATGGGCTTAGTTGCCTCATAGAATCTTCCAGACCAGGTACCTAACCCAAGTCTCCTGTGTTACAAGGCAGATTCTTAACCACTGGACCACCAGGGAAGTCCCCCTGGTCACTTCTGTGCATGCACGTGGGGCATTAATCCCCAAAGGGAGCAGCCCTCCAATGGTGGAGCAATGGACTGTTGTTACAGATTTCACCCCCTTTCCACTGAGATGAGGGCGGGCCGCTCCACACTGCCTCCCAGAGTTTTCTGCTGGGATTCAGCCTCTGTCGCTCACAGATGTAACCTCCATAAACCCACTTTTACTGACTTTCTTCTCTTCCCCATTTTTCTGTCGCTGCTAGCTAGAATCACCTCCCAAATATATTACCTGCACCCCCAACCTTGTCTCAAAGACTGCTCTCGGGGTGTTACGGGGACCAACTTCAGCAGTAGCTTTTTATGTGTGAGGACCCTACCTTAGAGGCAGTGGGTTGATTGAATGACTGGTGTCCTTGATGCTTTGGATTGCAGACAATGTTCTGGAAACAAAGGACTGGATACAAAGCATTTTCCTGGGATCCTAAGAGTAAATCCTAGGTTTTAATATTTGTTCTACCATCCCTGAGGAATCGTCTTGGTCTTGTCTAGATTGTTTCTCTTCCTCTCTGAAGGATATCTGAGCCTTTGGCATCTCATACACTGTTTTTAGCTATTCCTGGCTCTGGTTTCCATGTAAATAAATCCTTAAGTGTATCAAGGAAGATCCTGCTCAAAAGAACCTGAGTTGATCCCTTCCATTAAATGTCAGAGACAACAGCTGAGCAAATAACTCTTCTTCAGTGTATTGAACTTTACATAATCTGTTCTAGGACAAGGGTTGTCTGTTATAAGCTGGTCACTGTCACCCATCACTTATCTGAATACAACTGACCAACGGAGAGTCAAAGAAAGTCCTCCAGGAAGCCAAATATCACAAGTCCATCCTCTGCCTCCAAGACTGCTCATGTGCTAGACAGAACTCTAACAACTTGATTCCTGATTTCCTTCAGAATTAATAGAAGTGAATTTGGAGATGGGGGTTCTAGAAACAGGCATGGCGGCAGCAGACAGAAGTCAGAATGAGTAGCCAGCAGCAGAGAAGAAAAGAAGAAAATCTATACAGAATAGAAAGAATACTTGAAAAAAATCACAATGTTTCTGAGCTGCCTAGTGTAGATGCAAACATCCCTGTGCACTCTCCCAGCACAAATGTAGCACACTCTACAGTCTGTGAGGGTTGGCGTGGTGGTAAAGAACCCACCTGCCAATGCAGGAGATGCAGGAGACTCGGGTTCGATGTCTGGGTCAGGAAGATCCCCTGGATTGCATGGCAATCCACTCCAGTGTTTCTGCCTGGAAAATTCCACGGACAGAGGAGCCCTGCAGGCTACAGTCCATGGGGTCAGACACAGTTGAGCACACACACGCACCACTCACATTCACACAGATCACAGACACACGTCTCACACATGCATGCCCCAGTTTCCCACGTAGCCTCTCTGGTCTCTTCCCACAGTCCAAGAAGAAGACAGAAGTGGGGCAACGTCCTGTAAGCTCTGGCACAACCCTGGCAGGAACAATAAAGCTCCAGCAAGCAGTTTACAGGGAAGTGGATGGGAAACCAAGGGCATAGTTCTAGCACCTTCATGCTTGAGGACGGTAATCAGAGTCCAAATTCTGAAATGTCTGGCAGACCTGCCAGGCCCAAGCAGCCATGTTAGCAGTGTCCTGCCTCTCTTTCCACCACCCTTGTTCCAGCCACATCCATGGATAAGACCGGAAGAGGCAAGGTCCACCTCTCCTCATTCACCACATGCCTGGAACCTTGTGAACCCCAGGCACACAATCCTACATCCACCCAACGCTCAGCTGCTATGGGGGCCACATCTCCACATTTCATCAACACCAAATAGATGCAAACCTCTGGAATAAGATCCTTTGCAAAGGTTGAAAACAGGTGGTACAGACAGCACCTGATGGAAGGAATTCTTGAGGCAGAACCCAAGAAATATAGCTGTGATAACCTTTCTGGGAGCAGAATCAGAAGGGGGAAATTTCTGATTCTAATTATACAAGGTAACAGGAGCGACATGCTGGAGAACATTTTGCATCTGCTTCTCTGTTCAGCCCCCATCTCTGAGGACACCCTAACCCTTCCAAAAATACACCCCAAGTTCTCATCTATCTTACCAGCTGCTGCCTGAGTAAGAAAAGTTAACTCCAACCAGGGGGATCTAGTCCATGGATAAGTTCCTCTGCTTTCCTCTGCTTCCAACTTCCAGAACATCTGTCCCGCCATGACTGAGGATAACGTTGAATGTGTCTCACCTTCCCACTTCCTCACTCATTTCCCTGCTTTCTCTCCCCTCTGCCCACCATGGTGCCAAGACAGCGTCAGGGCCATTGTCAGGGTCGGAAGGAGGGACAGAAGTCTGTGGCATCTCCTGGCCCCAAGGCAGCAGAAGCTGACCTGATTCTGATGGCCCTGCAGGAATGATGAAGGAAGATGGGAGAGAAATCGGGGAAATACGGCAGCAGGCATCAAGAATGGACAGTCTAGTGCAACACGGGAAGGAAACTTGAGGTAGTCAGATGGGAGAGGGAGCATTTGAGGCAGTGAGTTCCTTGTAACAGGACTTGTGCAAGCAGAGTCAGGACAACTCCCCCGCAAGACTGTAGTGCGGGTTTCTGCTTTTGCTGTGGTTTAGTTGCTTAGTCAAGTCTGACTCTTTTGTGACCTCATGGACTGTAGCCTGCCGGGCTCCTGTGTGCACCTGGGATTTTGCAAGCAAGAATACTGGAGTAGGTTGCCATTTCCTTCTCCTGGGGATATTCCCCATCCAGAGACTGAACCTGCATCTCCTCATTGATAAGCAGATTCTTTACCACTGAGCGACCTGGGAAACCCTATGGTTCCTCCTTGACCCCAGGTCTTTCTGAGATCCGGTAACAGCACTTCCTCTGTATGTGACTCTGACACTAACTGTGTTTCGAAAGAACAGCGTGTATATTATCTGTGGTGAAACAGACCACCAGCCCAGGTGGGAAGCATGAGTCAAGTACTTGGGCCTGTTGGGCTGGGAAGATCCAGAGGAACTGGGTGGAGAGGGAGGTGGGATGGGAGACCGGGATGGGGAATTCGTGTAACTCTATGGCTGATTCATATCAATGTATGACAAAACCCACTGAAAAATTAAAAAAAATAAAAAAACACTGGGTTCTCACTCTAGGGAGACCCTGGTTGCTTCACCATCCCTTACTGATCGCAACGCTGTCTGCCCCTGTTTCAAAATCCTTGTACCTTATTTAATTTTCTGCATTTCCCTGAAAATGAACTATGTTTCCCAGTCAATCTTGCCTGATTTGACCTTATAGAATGAGGCTACACCACTCTCCTTCAGAGAAAATAAATCTGATTGCTTAATTTACTGTCGTGAGGAGTAAAGTGACTTAGATTGTCCCACATGCCTAGTAAAATCAGTTGACCTCACCGAGTCTCAGTTTTTGCATCTACAAAATGACCATAGTATCTCTTCTCTCTCTCTCATACAGGAAAAAAAAATGGAGGGTTTGAATATCCCTGGAAGGGAAAAAAAGCAATTAAAAAGGTATGTTTCTTACTGGAAAGGAATTTCAGCTGCCAGAACAAGATGATCAGCCCAACCCCAAGCCCTGGTGCCAACCTCTGAGGCCAGAGAAAGAAGAGGAACGAGTAGCTTTTTTAAGAGAATATTTGAGAGACTGACGCTTCTTAATTCTTCATTGTGGATGGAAAATTGAGCCCTAAATAATTTATTGTATTTTAAATTTACTGATGGAAGCAGTTTTGAAAACTTCACTGTTCTTTTTGAAAAGAATTAACCTACTTAAATGTTTTAAATCTTTTAAAGTACTTCCTATTAGTGGTAAAATTAGGGGAAAATTTTGTTCATTGGAATAGGCTATTAAGAACTGAGAAGGGAGGAATCCATCCCCCCTTTCCCCCAGGACCCTTGAGAAAGGTGTGGATGGATAGAGGCTCATCCTGGCCTCAACATTTTTCCTGGGTCAATCTTACCCAGAACTGGTGGGTAACCCAGAAGAGATTGCCATTTTCACGGAGTTGGATGGAAAAAACTAGGATTTCTGAGACCTGTATTCAAGGTGAAGCAATCCTATTGGTTGGAAATAGAAATCCAACACAAACCAGAGAAAGCAAAAAGATGATTGTTTGGTTTCTACACCCAGAATGTCTACAGGTAGGACTGGCTTTGTCTGATTTCCCTGACCACAGTTCAGAGATGTACTTGTGACCCAGGCAGAGAGGAGCTCTAAAGCCCCTTGCCTTCAGAATCTGGCTTAAGAACATTCACTGACTCCTCCAGAACTTCCTGTAGGGAAGAGGGATGTAAATTTTGTCCCAGGACAGATTTGCCCACCATCCCGCCTTTCATCTTTGAGCCCTAATTGCTCCCAGAGGACTGAATTCTCATACAAAGCTTTCTCTCCCAGTTACAAGAGGTGAACTTTGTTTAACTTTGTATCTGTGTGGACTTTCTATAAACTGCCCTGTGGTAGAAGGGAGTGTGTCCTGAGCAAAATGAGAAGACTCTGAGGGTGTAATAGGTGTGAATTTCACATTACCACCATACTTAGAGACAAGAAATATCATCTCATTTCCCCTTCATTCCAATAAACAAATTAAATCTGGCTCTGACTCCTTCCCTGGAAGGAAACTCAAGCTAGTTATCACTGGGGCTTGCTTCTTCTCCCTCTCTCAAATTCCTGTCCAAAATTCCAGGAGGCTTACATCATCAAGGCTTCTGGGTCACACTTATCACTGCCATCAGGACCAGTTACATAATCTGTGCAAAATAAAAATTTGTGCAAAATAATCATTTTGTTGAGAGATTTTTAAGAATTTTTAGATGGTGACACAAAAGCTTTAAACTAAGTCCAGGGACCTTTTATGCGAGAGGTCTTGTGTGAACGCATGACTCCCATGCCCATAAGGCTGGCCTTGCCTAATAAATGTGACTTTTTTAATTCTTTGTGATTCCTTAAATTTGTATCTTCATGCTGCTTTCCCAGAGCTATGCAATAGGATTTTTCTCAACACCGGTGCCCTGGCATTTGAACCTAGTGCCCCTGGATGAGCCATGTGGCATCCTCCTTCTAAGTCATCTCCCTCTCAAGGGTACCACAAGGAGTCAGGTATAATGGCTCTGATGTAACATAACCCCTAAACCTCATCTTCACCCCAGTCTTTGGGAAATTCTCAATATAGGCTCCTTCTGTCTCCAAACACCAAGCATACCTGTAGCTCCTAACTCTCCCCTTCAGCAAAAGAAGTCCCAGGTTGCTAAGACTCTCTGAAGACCCTGCTTACACATCAATTTGAGAAGGGAGGCAGATAGTACTCATTTTTTCTTTAACAGCAGAAAAAAATCAAATAAAACACATAGTACGAACTCAATACATTATCCTTCAGGGGAGTGACACGGTCAGATTTATGTTCTATAAAGTTCTCTCTGGCCACAGAGTAGAAAATAGATTATGTGGGAGGAAGGGGGAGTTAAGAGGGACTGTGGAAATACAAAACAGAAAGATATTTCAGAGTCCAAGAAAGAAATAATAATGGCCTGGAGTGTCAGTGCAGATAAAGGGAAATGGACACATCTAAAAGATATTTAGAAGATTGTGGCAGATACCAATAGTTGCCAACTCCAACACTCACTCACTTTATCACTAATATAATCCCAGACATGTTCTAGTTGGCAAGTATTTAACAGTAACCACTTTTCAATATTTCTTGTAGATAAGGGTGACATGCAATTTAGTCATGGTTCGTAAATAAACAAATACACTGGATGATGTTTCTGGGCTTTTGAAAAGGAAACAGATTTGACTAGCTTCAATTTGTGCATTTTCCTCTGATGCCATGCCTGGAATCTGGATGCTATGCCAGGAGGTATGGCAGCCATCTCAGGACCATGAGGTAATAAACATAAAGCCAAATTCCATATGATAGGAATGGTAGAGAAGAAAGAGAGAAAGTGAGAGCCTGAGACACTGATGATGTTACAAAGCTGCTGAATAAGCCATGATTTGATTCCCTCCAGCTTTTCTTGTTACTCATTCTTTGTTTGGTAAGTGTGATTGAGTTTTCTGTTATTTTTGCTTTAAAAGGCAACCTGTAATTAATCCAGATATAGACCTAACAAGACCTAGGGTTAACTGTGGCAAGGGGAATTCAGAAGAGGGCAACAATGCCTCTGGAGGCCAAACTCATTGCAGAAACCCCAAACCAACCATAAAGAAATGTTAAGCCAAATATGAAGCTCAAAGAAGCTGTAACATTTAACAGGGAGAAATATATTCAGGTCATAAACCTATTTCCTCCAAAATATTAAATCAACAAGAGGAGGACCCTCCACCTCTCTGGGCTGATGTATTTATGAGAGGGGATTATGAACCATTGCTCTAGCAGAGAAAGTGGATTTACCAGAAAGCCTCAGGGTTGCATTTAACTGGCTTAGAGCACAGGGTTTGGAGTCATAAACAACTGGTTCTAATCCCAACTCCATCATACCCTAGTTGTATGACCCTGAAAGCCAAGTGACCCTGTCCCCTCAGCACTCTAGACCCAGTTTCCTCACCTATAAAATGGATCTTGTAACAGTGACATTTCATAGTGTTGTCTTGAGAATTAAAAGAACTAATGCATATGAAGTAACTAGCTGAATCTCTGGCACAAGAAATTCTCAAATATATATACAAAATTCTTTCCTCCTATATGATTCTTTCCTCCATTCCTTATTTCCATTAGCTTCTTCCTTCCTTCCTAGATTTCTCCCAATCCTCACGTACCACTAAAGACTGAACTAGTAAGGTAGAGGTCAAACCCTTCTAGGAATAAGTGTCACTATTCCATTGTACAACGAAAACAAGACTCAGATAATTACAATGAGAACTAGAGCCCAGGCCTCCTGCCTTTCAGCCTCATGTTCTTTCTGTTTTGGGAGGCTGCTTCCATTACAGTTCCACCATGGAGATGTCAGAAAGCCGGGCACAGGGAGCAGACACTGAGAAAGGACACCAGAAATGCTGGGAAGACCTCAGTCTATTCACTGAGCTCCATTCCTTCAGGATGCTGTACACCCTTGATTAATGCATGTTTCTGAGTGTTGACTATGCACTAAAACTACTAAAGACTATTGGCTATCCATGGAACCCATTCTTCTTTTCATCCATGCACCAGATAAACTACAGCTCCCAGACTCCCTTTCATCATGTAGCCACATGATGAGTTGGAGCCAGTGTTCCAAGAGAAGTAAAGTAAGCCAATTCCGGGTCTGGTCCATAAATCTCCCCATGCTCGCTTCTCCATCTTTTCCCCTCCCTTCTTCTGGATGCTTATACTTGTTCTAACAAGAGCCACAAGAGGAAACAGTCTGAGTCTCTGAAAATGATTACATGCAGAGAAGCTGCTCTGCTGATCTGAATGTTCATCAGGATGGCTACATAAGTGAAAAATACACATCTAACATGACCCATTCCATATTTGGGTATTTTATTACAATAAAATGCAATGTTAGTTTAACTAACATATATGCCAAAGTCTGTGCCAAAAACTGCTGAAAACATAAACATGCCCAGGTGAATTCTAATTTGGAGTTTTTATGGTTTTGATTTGAGGGTGTTCTTTAAAAATATTGGTAATATTTGTATGAACTAGAAAGTATCAGAATTACGAGTCCATATACAGTAAACCTGAGTTTTCTTTCTAGCCCTAATCCATTTCCCAGTCTCCCATCCCAGAAAATAAGTTATTAAATCTTCTTTTTAAATTTTATTTAATTTTCGAAATTGAAGTATAATTGACCTACAACACTATGTTAGTTCCAAGTGAACAACATAGTGATACAATACTTTCATGCATGGCAAAATGATTAACTTGGTAAGTCCAGTTACCATCTATCACCATACAAAGATATTGCAATATTATTGCCTATAATCCCCATGCTCTTCATTTCACCCCAATGACTCATTTATTTTGAACTGGAAGTTGTACCTCTTAATCACCTATTTCACTCATCTTCCTACCCTCTTCCCTCTAGAAACCTGTTTTGTTATGTTTGTTCAATTGTTTTGATATTTTAACTCCACATATAAGTGAAAGCATATGGCATTTGTTTATCTGTGCAACTTCTTTCACTTAGCATAATATCCTCTAGGTCCATTCATGTTGTCACAAATGGCAAGGTTTGAATCTTTTTTCATAAGGTAGCAGTATTCCACTGTGTGCATGTTTGTTTCTTCTTTGTTCATTCATCTATTGATGGACATTTTGGTTGCCTCTACATATTGCCTATTATGAATATGACAGCTGAAATGAACCTGCTGCTGCTGCTGCTGCTAAGTCGCTTCAGTCGTGTCCAACTCTGTGCGACCCCATAGACAGCAGCCCACCAGGCTCCCCCGTCCTTGGGATTCTTCAGACAAGAACACTGGAGTGGGTTGCCATATCCTTCTCCAATGCATGAAAGTGAAAAGTGAAAGTGAAGTCGCTCAGCCATGTCCTACTCTCTGCGACCCCATGGATTGCAGCCTACCAGGCTCCTCCGTCCATGGGATTTTTCAGGCAAGAGTACTGGAGTGGGCTGCCATTGCCTTCTCCAAAATGAACCTAGGGGTGCATATATTTTTTTGAATTAATGCTTTTGTTCAGAAAAATGCCCAGAAGTGGAAATGCTGTGAATGCAAGTGTAAAAATCATTGTATGGGCTTATCTTTGTTAGGAGATAGATAGGAATGTAAGGTCCAAGTGGTAAGATACATTTATCTTTTGAAGAAGTTAGCTGTTTTCTAAAGTGGTTGTACCACTTTACATTGCCAGCAACAGTGCATGAGCATCCCGCTTACTCTGTGTCTTCACTAATATTTAACATGATAAGTCTTTTTTAAATTTAGGTATTTGATTATCCTCCAATGACTAACAAGGTGCATCTTTTCATGTGATTTTTTGCCATCTGTCATCTTTGTTAAAATGTGTGATCATTATTATCAGATTGCTTCATTTTCTTATTTTTGAATTTTGAGAGTTCCATGCTTTTTCTAGATCAAGTCCTTTACAGATGTGTGATCTGTAAATATTCCCTGCTCACATATATCTCCTATACACATACCCTTAACAATGTCTTTCAAGGAGCAGACATTCAAATTTTTATGCAGTCCTATTTTCTTTTATAGATAGCACTTGTGTATCATGTCTAAAAAATATTGCCTAACCCAAGATTATAAATTTTCTTGTACATTTTCTTTGAGGCGTTTTGTAATTTTACGTCTAACATTTAAGGGTATGATTCATTTTGAGTTAATTTTTGTATAAAAAATGTATGTTATGTATTGAAATTAATTTTTAATATGGATATCCAATTGTTTCATCGTTTGTTGGAAAGATGCACATTCTTCTACTGAATTGCTGTTCAAAATTTAATTAACTGCATATGTGTTCAGGTAACTGGACTCAGTTCTGTTCTATTGACCTATATGTTTAACTCCATGTCAATATCACACTCTCTTGATTACTGTAGCTTTACAATAAACCTTGGAATCAATTAATGTAAATCCTCTAGCATTGTTCCTTTGTCAGAGTTATTTTGGCTAATATAGGTCATTTGCATTTCCATATAAATTTTAGACTCAGTTTGAATGTTTCTATCTAAACAACCCCTACTTGCTGGAATTTGACTGGAATTGCATTGACTCTGGGGCTTCCCAGGTGACTTAGGGGTAAAGAACCCACCTGTAAATGCAGGAGACATGGGTTCAGTTCCTGGGCTAGGAAGATCCCCTGGAGAAGGAAATGGCAACTCACTCTAGTATTCTTGCCAGGAAAAATTCCATGGACAGAGGAGCCTAGTGGGCTGGAGTCCATGGGGTTGCAAAGAGTTGGACACAACTGAGCAAATGAGCATGTGTGCATTGAATCTATAAGTTAATTTGGGAGGAATTGACATTTTAGAAATATTGAGCCTTTAGATCCTCAAACACAGTGTAGCTAACCCTCCATTTATATTCAGATCTTTAATTTCTCTCAGAAATGTTTTGTATTTTTTAGTGTCAGAATATTTCAAAACTTTTGTCAGTTTTATCTCTCAGCGTTTCATATTTTGTGATATTGTACATGATAGTTTAAAATTTCAGTTTCCAATTGCTTTATTGTGAGTGTGTTATTGTTCACTTATCAAGTCATGTCTGACATTCTGTGATCCCATGGACTGCAACATACCAGGCTTCCCTGTCCTTCACTATCCCCTAGAGTTTAGTCAAACTCTTATCCATTGAGTCAGTAATGCCATCCAACCATCTCATCCTCTGTTGCCCCGTTGTATAGAAATACAGTTGGCTTCTGTATGCTCATCTCATAGCCTGCCTTTCCTTTTTTTTTTTTTTTTTTTACTTCTCATACCTTTCTTGTAGAGCCTATAGGATTTTCAACAGACTCCCATGTCATCTAGAATAAAGTTTGCATCTTCTTTTTTAACCTAAATGTTTGTTATTTCTTTTTCTTTCCTTATTGCACTGATTAGAACCCCCAAAACAAGGTTAGTTAACCAGAAATGGTGGGAGTGGGTATTCTTACATTTTTCATTGTCTTTCACTAGCAAGTACATAAGCTACAGGTTTTTCACTGATGCTCTTTATCAGAATGAAGAAGTTCCCTCCTATTCCTGAGAGTTTTTTAAGGGATAGTTGATGAATTCCATCAAATGCTTTCACTACATCTATTTAGATGAGCGTATTATTTTTTGTGTAGAATTTTAATATGGTAAATTGCATTGAGATAATTTTGAGTGTTAAGCCACTCTCGCATTCCTGGGGTAAACCTCAGTAGGTCATGATGATTTATACACACACACACACACACATTATGTTTTTGTTATGAGTTTTGCATGAGACTTGATGAGATGTGTTATAGCTCTTCTGTACTTTTTTTTTCTGTAATAACTTTGTTCTGGTTTAGGTGCCAGGATAATTCTGGCCTCACAGAATGAACTGGAAAACGTTTCCTTCTCTTCTGCTTTCTGGAAAATATTGGATACAATTGGCATTATTTCTTCATTAGGTATTTGGCAGAATTCACCAAAGAAGCCACCTGAGCTGGACTTTTTTGTTGTTGTTTTAAATGCAAATTCAGTTTCTTTAAGAGATATTAGATTATTCTGGTTATCTTTTTTTATTTTAAGTGAGCTCTGATAGTTTGTGTCTTTCAAGGACCTTTCCATTATTATAACGTTGTTCATAGTATATCTTTATTATCCTTTCAATAGCTGTAGAATCTATAGTGATGCTATATCTCATTCATTCATTTAATTGGTAATACATATCTTTCCTCACTCTGTCTATTGATTCATACTTTTCATCAGATTTGGAAAATTTCTATCCATTACTTATGCAAATAATTTTCCACACTACTCCTTTGGTCCTTTGCATACTCATTCCAATTAAATGTGTATCAGGCTACTGTTCTTTTTTTTCTAGCCTTTTTTCTTTCTCTGTGTGTGCTTTGGTTCCAATAGTTTCTATCGCTATGTCTTCCAGTTAGTTTACCTTTTTATCTGCAATGTCCAATCCGACCTTATTTTCATCAAGTGTTTATATATATGTGTGTGTGTGGGGGTGGGTGTGTATGACAGAGAGGGGTGTGTATGTGTGTGAGTGTGTGTGTATGAGTGTGTGCTAAGTTGCTTCAGTTGTGACAGACTCTTTTGCAACCCCATGGACTGTAGCCTGCCAGGCTTCTCTGACTGTGGAATTCTCCAGGCAAGAACACTGGAGTGGGTCGCCATTTCCTCCTCCAAGGGATCTTCCCAACTCAAGGTTAAACCTGGGTCTCCTGCATTGTTGCCCGCATTGCAGGTGGATTCTTTACTGCTGAGCCACCAGGGAAGTTCAATTATGTATGTCTATGTATTTTTTAATAATTAATTTATTTTAATTAAATTACAATGTTGTGGTGGTTTTGTCATACATCAACATGAATCAGCCAAGGGTGCATATATGTCCCCCTATCCTGAACCCCCTCCAACCTCCCTCCCCACCCCCATCACTCTGGGTTGTCTCAGAGCACTGGCTTTGAATGCCCTGCTTTCATATGAGTGTGTGTGTGTGTGTGTGTGTGTGTGTGTGTGTGTGTATATATATATATATATATATATATATATATATATATGCAATTTTAAAAATCAGTCACTGTAGATTTTTATCTCTAAAAGTTCAATTGAGGTCTTTTTTAGGGTTGCTTACAAAAGATTTAGTGAAGGAAAACACAAGATGAACAGTTATATTTGAATTTCAAGTAAACAGTAAATAATTCTTAGCATATGTGTTGTACACAGTATTTGGGGCATACTTACACTAAAAAAAAATTCATTATTGACCTGAAATTCAGAATTTCATTTTATCTGGTAAACTGAGTCATTCTGTGTCACATCCCTCTATTTAACGTCCACCATCTCTCTTCTAGCTTCTTGAATATATATAATATAATTGTAACAACTCTTAATGTCCTTGTCTACTAATTCTACCACGTGTCATTTTTCAGTTAAAATGATTGAGATTTCTCCTCATTATGGGTCATAGTTTCCTACATCTATGCATCCCCCATAGTTTTTTGTTGAATGCAGACCACTGTGAATTTTACTTTCTTCAGTTCAGTTCAGTCACTCAGTCGTGTTTGGCTCTTTGCAGCCTGATGGACTGCAGCATGCCAGGCTTCCCTGTCCATCACCAACTCCCTGATGTTGCCCAAACTCATGTCTATTGAGTTGGTGATGCCATTCAATCATCTCATCCTCTGTCATCCCCTTCTCCTCCTGCCTTCACCTTTCCCAGCATCAGGGTCTTTTCAAATGAGTCAGTTCTTCACATCAGGTGGCCAAAGTACTGGAGCTTCAGCTTCAGCATCAGTCCTTCCAATGAATATTCAGGACTGATTTCCTTTAGGATGGACTGGTTGGATCTCCTTGCAGGCCAAGGGACTCTCAAGAGTCTTCTCCAACACTGCAGTTCAAAAGCATCAACTCTTCTGCCCTCAGCTTTCATTATAGTCCAACTCTCACATCAATACATGACTACTGGAAAAACCATAGCCTTGACTAGATGGACATTTGTCAGCAAAGTAATGTCTCTACTTTCTAATATACTATCTAGGTTGGTCATAGCTTTTCATGGCTGCAGTCACCATCTGCAGCTATTTTGGAACTCAAAGAAATAAAATCTGTCACTGTTTCCATTGTTTCCCCATCTCTTTGCCATGAAGTGATGGAACCAGATGCCACAATCTTAGTTTTTTCATCTTCTTGGGTGCTAGCTATTTTTGTATTCCTATATTTTGTATTCCTATATCCCTGAGCTTTGTTCTGGGATGCAGTAAAGTTACCTGGAAACACTTTGACCCTTTTAAACTTTGCTGCTAAACTTCCTTAAGTTTGGAGTGCTCTGTCCAATGTTCATGATTATTCTGAGGCTTTCCACTCTAGCTGATGGGAACAGGAACTATGTGCCAAATATTGAGTGGGGACCTCAGTGATTTGTTTCTCTAACCCTCTCACATGGCTTTACCCCTGATCTCAGGTGATTTCTTAACATACATGTGCTGACCATCACTCAGTGGAAGACTTGAGGGAAGCCCTCTGCAAATCTCCAGGTTCTTCTCTCCCAATCTCCCTCCCCCTCTCTTTCCCTCCCTCCCCTCTGCCCCCCAACGAAGCTCTCTTTCCAGTATTCTTTAAAAAAAAAATTTTTTAAATTTTTGCACTGGGTCTTTGTTCTGCATGCAGGCTTTTCTCTAGTTGCAGCAACGGAGACCACTCTTCATTGCAACACACAGGCTTCTCATTGTGGTGGCTTCTCTTGTTGCAGAGCACAAGCTCTAGGATGCAAGGGCTTTGGTAGTTGAAGCATGTAGTCTCAGTAGTTGTGGCTTGTGGGCTCTAGAGCATGGGCGCAGAAATTGTGGCCTGTGGGCCTAGTTGCTCCACAGCATGTGGAATCTTCCTGGACCAAGGATCAAACCCGTATCTCTTGCATGAGCGGGCAGATTCTTAACCACTGCACCACCAGGGAAGCCCCTCTTTCCAGTGTTCTGCCCTATAAATTCTAGCTGCTTTGCTTTGGGTTCCCCACACTCCTACATTCATCTATCTTCAACTCAGAGAATCCACTGAACTCTGCCCTGGCTTCCCTTCCCTGTGCCGTGGCCTGGAATTTCCTTCCAGCAATAACCTCTGTCCTCCTGCTCAGCCCTCTCTGCCCCAGTCATCCTATTTGGCTTCAAAGGGTCCTTTCCTACACATATTCACCCTAAGAGCCTTAGGTCTTATTCTGTAAGTTTGGGGTGATATCTGCCATCCCACAGATAGGACAGGAAGCATCTAGAGTATAAGGGTGTGACATCTGGGAAGTAGAATGACAGCCTTTCACAGAGCTTGTCTGGAGAATCCAGGAACAATTTCTAGAAAAGAAATAGAATAAAAACTCCACAAGCTGCAGTCAGATGAGAGTCAACAAACATGAGACAGCTCATCTCTTGCAGAAAAGAGAAGAGGAAAGTGGTTACCAGGAGGATGAGCAGGGGCAGAAGCATCGAGGTGGAGGCTGCGGTCCAGGAGGCTCCAACACACCATGTGAAAGGAAACACGAGCGTTAAGCCTGTGGCAGGCAATCAATACCCCTGCCGAAATGAGAGCAGCAGTGTCTGCTTGCCAAAGGCCACAGGGACGGATGGCCAGGAGAGTGAGACGGGAAGGCGGAGGCAAAAGGAGGGTCAGAGGCTGGCTGGGAAGATGAAAGTTCTTGCCCAATGCTTGAGTCCAGGGAGAACTCCTCAGTTTTACTGCCCAACGTCCATCCCACCACACACTCTGGAAACACCGTCCTGATTGTCCTTTGGGGGCCCCTCCCCCACTTTCCATCCACGTAGTCCTGGAGAGCTTGACCCAGTACCAGGTTCTCAAAGTGAGCATTCAACTCAAGCCAGCTCCATTAGAGTCAAAGTAGAAACTTTGGCTATAAGATCTATAAGAAAATATATATTCTGTTTCTATGGAGCTTGCTATGTTGGTAGGATGTGTGCCTGCTGACAGCCGGCTTTGGCATTTTGTGCTACTGGTGGTGGTGGTTTAGTCGCTAAGTCATGTCTGACTTTTGTGACCCCATGCACTGTAGCCTGCCAGGGTCCTCTGTCCATGGAATTCTCTAGACAAGAATACTGGAGTGGGTTGTCATTTCCTTCTCCAGAGGATCCTCCCAACCCAGGAATTGAACCCTAGTCTCCTACACTGCAGGTAGATTCTTTACCACTGAGCCCAAAGAAAGCAGAGATAGAGGACAGGCAGAGATTCCTGAGGACATTTTTTGAACACCTGGAGAATGTCTTAAATGTTTATTTTAATGAGCCAATAAATTCTGCTTTTCAGATAAAATACATTTAACTCCCAGGAGTAGACATTGGTCTAGACATATATTTAAAATGTACCCCCACCCCAGACTCAATCCTTGAAGAGAGAACTGGGATTTTTCAGCTGGACACTCCCCACCTTCCCCTTGGGATGAACTTTCTTACTTCTGAAGTTGGCCAACCATGGCAAGGAGTCTGACCTGCTCAGCCTGGCTCCAACCTGACCCAAGGATGCAATAGAACACATGTTGTTGGGCTCAGCTCCTCACTCAGCACCCCTGGAAGGCTGTGCCCACTGCCCTGGGTCTCTGCAGATACAGCTGCCAGTCCTCTTTCTCCAAACTTGGTCTAGAGCTATTTTTATTATGAGTGTTAGTTACGCAGTTGTGTCCAACTCTTGGCGACCCCATGGACTGTCACCTACCAGGCTCCTCTGTCCACGGGGATTCTCCAGGCAAGAATTCTGGAGTGGGTTGCCATTCCCTTCTCCAAGAGTTCTTGCCAACAAAGGGCTTCGAACCCAGGTCTCCCACATTGCAGGCAGATTCTTTACAGTCTGAGTTTATAGCTGTCTATATTTGAAAATTGAACATTTTTTTTGCATGAAAATTCAGATGTGTGATTTTTCTTAAATTGAAAGAACTGGAAATTTGGGTTCCCAGTGGCTTCATGGAGGGAAGAAGGAGCTGCTCTTATTACACAGGCCCTGGGCACTCTAGTTCGCCACACTCCTCACCACTCCCTGCTGTATCACACCTCGGACCTCTTCACTCACTTTGCTCACCTTCTGGCACTGGTATGAACTTGAGGCCTTTATAGTGAGAGAATTGAACCCAGACCTTTTCAGTGAGAGATCTGAGGGCAGGGGTAGGGGCTGGTGGAGGGGGCGGGCAGTTATTGCAGAAGGAATTAGACAGTAGAAGGACTGCTCTCTATCAAGTATGCATGACATGCCAGGCAAGCTGCCCAATACAGGCAATACAATCTGCAAAAAAGTCTCTGCTCCCAGCCTGGTTGATGAGAGATGTGCAAACCCAGTATCTCATTCATCCCTATCCATGTGCCACAAATTACAGAGGACAACT
Source organism: Muntiacus reevesi (assembly GCF_963930625.1). Classification (NCBI taxonomy): domain Eukaryota; kingdom Metazoa; phylum Chordata; class Mammalia; order Artiodactyla; family Cervidae; genus Muntiacus; species Muntiacus reevesi. The sequence continues at coordinate 202,770,637 of NC_089250.1, forward strand.
ATCTCATGCCCTCAAAGTAAGAGTTCTGGAGAGCAGTTTGGAGCCTCCTATGAATACGAGCATATTTCTTGCAAGCTTCATTTTCCCACTTATCAATGAATGTAAGTTATGCCTTCTGCCTTTCAATATTTTTCTTAAATTTCATAAAATTGAAACTCCAACAAAATAAACCTCATTTATCCCAAAATAGCCTGCATTCTCCTGACTGTGGAGGGAGCCCTGGAGTGTATGCAATATTCTCCAGGCAAGAATACTGGAGTGGGTTGCCATGCCCTCCTCCAGGGAATCTTCCCCACCTAGGGACGGAACCTGCTTCTCCTGCACTGGCAGGCAGATTTCTTTACCACTAGCGCCACCTGGGAAGCCCAGTACTGAACTATAATAGGTTTATAATACTTTTCACACAGAGGATGAGATGAGTGGATAGCATCACCAATTCAATGGACATGAGTTTGAGCAAACTCCAGGAGAGAGTGAAGGACAAGGAAGCCTGGCTTGCTGCATGCAGTCCATGGGATTGCAAAGAGCTGGACATGACTTAGTGACTGAACAACAACACAAGTAATGCATTAAAAACAAACACACACAAAAATAAAGAAGACATTTTTAACCTCACTGTAAATTACCTTGAGAAGTACAGTAGTACAGTACAGCCACTGGCATCCAGGGGCTGGCATCCAGTGAACAGGCAAGAAGAGTTGCTGACTGGAGGAGGGGGGGGATGGTAGAGCTGGAGGATCATCAGCAGTAGGAGATGGAGGGCAAACTTCGATTTCACTCTTGCCTGACGTTGATGGCTCAGGTTCTGGTGCCTTGCTGGATTCAATTCTATCTACCCTCTTGAAACAAGGATCCAGGGGTGTTGGGTAGCAGCTCTTTCTCATCAGAGATGACACGGGGGTGCTGGATGGTACTCTGGTTGCTGCAAGCTTCAGGTACCATTCTAATTCGAGACCTTAAAACCTAACAGTGCCCCTCCAATAGAACTAACTTATGTGGCTGGACACCCAAACACAGGTTTGGCTTTGAAAGTTCACAACTCGAAGGATCATAGGTAGGAGACCTGCTGCACGTCAAACAGAAAGTGATTGTGAGATAGCAGGGATTGTGAAAATTGTGTGTGTCTGACACTGTCCTGCCTCAGGACTCTGGCAAAGGCTGTTCCCTCTGCCTGGATCTGGACTCTCTCCCTCTCATCCCCTTTAAGTTGTCACACAAGTATCATCTCAGGGAAGATCAACAGAACTACCCCACTTAAATGACAAGTGTCCCTTCTCTGCCAAACTCGTAAATCTCTTTACTCTTTCTGTGGCACTTATCACTTTTTATCACATCATGTAATGTTTTTATGTTTTATGTCTACTGTTTATTTCCCCCACTGGAATATAAGTTGCATGCTGGCATATGTGCGTGACTCACTTCAGTCGTGTCCAACTCTTTGCAACTCTATGGACTGTAACCCACTAGGCTCCTCTGTCCATGGGATTTCCCAGGCAAGAATACTGGAGTGGGTTGTCATTCCCTTCACCAGGGGATCTTCCCAATGCAGGGATCAAACCCGGGTCTCCCACATTGCAGGCAGATTCTTTACTGTCTGAGCCACCAGTAGGAGCAGGCATTTTTGTTTGACTTGATCACTCCTGTATCTGCAGGCACATAGTAGGTGCTCTGTTTAAAGGAATGAATGAAGAAATGAACAGAAGGATGGCCAACCCCCTTCTGGGGCCCACTCCAGCAGATTTGATTATTGAACTGTACATATGCTTTTGTTGAAAAATTGAAATATGAAAAATTAAAATATAAAGTACATGAGCGCTGCTGAAGTCAAAAAAATAAAGGAGCCATGAAGAACAAGGCAAAAGCTTACTTTGTTCTCCACTCTGAAGATTTCAGAGGCTAAGACCCCTTCTAATCACAGTCCCTGTTCCTCTTCCCATGGGCAGTGCTCTGCTCTGGGCCCCCTGGACCACTGCCTGGCCCCAGCACACACCAGTCATCTAGCCCTGTCTGCCCCCACCCCCAATTCTTTTCTCCTCCAAGGCTCATGCCTGTAAGTTCTGCTTTTTCTGAATTAGAAAAGGGCTCCCCCTAGGGGTCAGTAGCCCAGAGACACCGTACTTGGGTGGACTGCTGAACTGGCAGAAGTCCACCGTCTGAGCAGAGGTGGGATGCCCCTCCGCTGGGCGCCTGTGTGCAAGAGGCAGCCTGCGTGACTGTTGCTTGGCAGCCCTGTGAGTTTTGTTTTTTTCTCCAGCAATTCAGGTGTGCAATAACTGTCACAGTATTTGTCTAAAATCAAATTAAATCTGACTTTAATCCCCCTGTCCCCCCAGGCTGGAGGAAATTTCAGTCTCAGTATTATTGAAGCTCTCCTCTCATGGTTTGAACGGGATCCTGGAGAGTCTTAAGAAATGAAAGGAACCAATGCTTTGGAAGGCTTCTATGAGCCTGGGTCTCTGTTGGGCCACAATGGGCAGAGGAGGCATCTGAAGGGGAACATTCCCAGGAAAGTTGGGGGGACAAGAACCGCAAACTATAGAACTAACATGAGTTCCCCCAAAGGCCAAGGCTGCACAGTGAAACTGGAGGAGGGGTTATGCTAAGGTCCCGAGGCAGTGAGTTTGTTCTCAAATTTATTTAGCTATTTTATCATCCATCCATCTATCCATCCATCCAATCATTCAACAAATATGCGTTGGTTTCCTACACTATGCCATATGCATAGTGTATGCTAGACCCAGGCACCATATTGCTGGAGAAAATGAACCAAGCATAAGTTCCAGCATAGTTTACCAGTGACTTCCCTGCTGGCTCAGATGGTAAAATCTGCAGGAGACCCGGGTTCGATCCCTACATCGGAAAGATCCCCTGGAGAAGGAAATGGCAACCCACTCCAATATTCTTGTCTGGAGAATTTCATGGACAGAAGAGCCTGGTGAGCTACAGTCCATGGGATCACAAAGAGGCGAACACAACCGAGAACACACTAACGCAAAAGGAAATAGATAATAAGCAGACAACCAAAAACACAAATTTTCACAAAATGGCGATAAATGCTTTCAAGGAAAAAGCAAAGTGCTCTATGCCCAAGAATAAACAGGGAGGTCACAGTAGCCTTACTGAGGTCACAGGTGAGCTGATACCTGAGATGTGAGGAGAAGTAAGCCAGGTCAAGGGTGGGCGCGCGGCCTTGCACGAAGCTGGGTGCGGGGACAAGGTCCTGGGGCAGGAAGAAGTTGGGGGTCTGTCTGCGTTGTTCTCAGGACAGAACCACAGCCTTTGTTAGGTTCTCAGACTGAATGTTAATCCTCACAAACATGAAGAATGAACACCCTCAGGACTTCCCTGGTGGCTAAGGATCAGTCTTGTAGTGCAGGGGACAAAGGTTCGATCCCTGGTGGAAGAATTAAGATCCCACGTGTTGCAGAGCAACTACAAAGCCCGCCCACCACAACTGTTGCGCCTGCGCATTCAGGAGCCTGCGAGCGGCAGCTACTGAGCCCATACGCGCAACTAAGATCTGACACAGCCAAATAAATATATTTTTTAAAAATGTACACCCATTCTACACTTATTCCCTACCTATGGGTGCGCCCCTGGGGGTAAGCCCATGTTACTCCAAGGCTGAACATATCAAGAGTTCAGTGCTCTTTCTATGACACCCCATTTCTCAAGGTGCTTTTCATCCCTCCGGCCTTACTCCTCCTCCCTCCCCACTCCCACCTTCACACCTACAGATACAAACAGACACCCCACAGGGCCCCCGAGTAGGGACAACTCAGAACACCAGAGCAGCAAGACCACAACGCGGAGACGCGGCTTATAAACTGTCTCCAGCCCAGGCAGGCACCGTGAAATGTTTGACAGCCCAGGAGATGGATCGGCAATACGGCTCGGGCCACACTTCCAGAGCAGAATTGAAGCCATCCTTCCTGGGAAAGGCCTCATAGATCAACCCGAACACACTCATCAGCCCAGCCAGCCACCACCCACCGTCTGGCCACCCCCCCCCCCCCCCCCGCCCCTCCACACACACACACACCTTCCTCATCACTGTGCCCTGGGCCTCTGGGCCCTGCTGCACTCTGTCATGAGCGGGAGGATTAGCCTGTGAAGAGCATACCCGAAGGAAGACCCCAGGCAAGGGCGTGCCCTGCAGAAATCCCACGGGAGGGACACCTAGCAAAGGCTTCAACACGAGGTTCTCTGCTTCTTGACATTCCAGTAAATTATCATTTTAATAAAACGCAGTGTTATAAAGATCACACCCATTGTGCTTTCCCCATGCTAGAAACTGCCAAATCCTGTGCGCATGTCGTTTCATTTCATCTGCACTCCACCCTGTGAGATAGGCACTGTTGTCGTTGCTGTTCCGTTGCTCAGTTGTGTCTGACTCTTTCCAACACCCTGGACTGCAGCACGCCAGGCTTCCCTGTCCTTCACTATCTCCCGGAGTTTGCTCAAACTCATGTCCATCGAGGCGGTGATGCCATCCAGCCATCTCATCCTCTATAATCCTGCCCTCAATCCCTTCTCCTCCTGCCTTCAATCCTTCCCAATTAGCAGGGTCTTTTCCAAGGAGTCAGTTCCTCGAATCAGGTGACCAAAGGATTGGCGCTTCAGCTTCAGCATCAGTCCTTCCAATGAGTAGTCAGGGTTGATCTCCTTTAGGATGGACGGGTTTGATCTCCTTTCAGTCCAAGGGACTCAAGAATCTTCTCCAGCACCACAGTTTGAAAGCATCAGCTCTTTGACACTCAGTCTTCTTTACAGTCCAACGCCCACATCCGTACATGACTACTGGAAAAACCACAGCTTGGACTAGATGGACCTTTGTAGGTAAAATGATTAGCCCAGTTTAGAGATGAGTATGCTGAGGCCTGAGAAGGCGAAGATCCAGATGCTGAGCAGCAGCTGCCTGGGTTCTCCGAGGAGCAGATACTGAGACAGAGTCGGGGGCAAGCAGTTTGTTGGGAGTGACACCTGTGAAAGGGAAAGGATGGAGGCCCTAGGAGCCTTCAGAGGGCTTTCCAGGCTCACAGGGTGTCTGCCGGCCAGCAGAGCCCCAGAACAATGCTGCACATCAGAGGAGTCCTGCAGTGGGTGGGAAAATCCAGGCATGGTCCCATCATCTTGCTCAGGGCTTAAGGAGGGGCTGCTCTAGAAGACCATGACCTCCTACCAAAAGTAGGAGCCGATCCCACAGGACCTTGCAGCTAACCACACTGCCCAGAGCTACAGGGCAAGCCCTTTCTCGAAGGGGGCTCTGAGCAATGCCTCTCCCACCTGCCACATGAAGATCAGACACCCTTGATCACCTACCAGGCAAAGCAGCTAACCACTGTACTATCCTGCTGTCAACCTCCTTGAACACGATTCAGAAATGGGGATGGGACCTCTGAGCACTTGCAGTCCACCACTTCAGTGCAGAGATGGACCAGAGAAGTTGAGTAACTGGCCCAAGGTCACACAGCAAGCCAGCACTGGTTGTCTCCTTGCTTGGAGTTGGCACACATTTTAGGCTCCTGGGCTGCCTTCTCTGTGTCTGTCCCAGAACAGGGGTCCCCAGTGCTGCAATGCTGGGATCTGGAAATGTCCACCTGACTCTAGCCACATCCTCACACACTCCTCAAGACCCTCTATCCTGAGAAGCGAGTGAATATTAGGCAAAACCAGGTCTCCCCGCGTTGCCTCTTGGCCAGTTGGAGTAGAAGCACTGGGATGGCTAGGAAGTAAAGGCCAGTAGAGGCACAGGCGAAGGTAGTGGGGTTCAGGGAGAGCTTCTCAGAGGGGGACGTGCTCTGGCTGATGCTTGAAGATCAAGTAGGTGTCTGAGAGGAAGACAACATGGGGGGAGAACAAGAAGAGGTGGAAGACCAAGTGAGCAGGGTTGTGGTGAGAGAGCGCGGTCCATTTTCTGAGACCTGCTCGTGGCTTATGCATCCAGGGAATCGGTTCACACCTGGACAGGAGGAGACACTGGAGAAAGGCATGGCCAGAGGATAAAAGGCCTTCAAGAGAAGGGAAATGGGGAGCCAGTGAAGATTTCAGAGCAAGGAGGGATGTGGTCAGATATGCATTCTGAAAATCATCCTCTGTTAATACGGTTGCTTAGCACTGTGACTATCACTCATATGAATCTGGGCATGTGTGTGTGT